>NC_086445.1:1034279416-1034580656 GCF_028390025.1 Pseudophryne corroboree
GGTCAGGGTTACTGTTAGGGTTGTGATTAGGGTCAGGGTTACTGTTAGGGTTGTGATTAGGGTTAGGGTTACTGTTAGGGTTGTGATTAGGGTTAGGGTTACTGTTAGGGTTGTGATTAGGGTTAGGGTTACTGTTAGGGTTGTGATTAGGGTTAGGGTTGTGATTAGGGTCAGGGTTACTGTTAGGGTTGTGATTAGGGTTAGGGTTACTGTTAGGGTTGTGATTAGGGTTAGGGTTACTGTTAGGGTTGTGATTAGGGTCAGGGTTACTGTTAGGGTTGTGATTAGGGTTAGGGTTACTGTTATGGTTGTGATTAGGGTTAGGGTTACTGTTAGGGTTGTGATTAGGGTTAGGGTTGTGATTAGGGTCAGGGTTACTGTTAGGGTTGTGATTAGGGTTAGGGTTACTGTTAGGGTTGTGATTAGGGTTAGGGTTGTGATCAGGGTGAGGGTTACTGTTAGGGTTGGGGTTAGGGTTACTGTTAGGGTTGTGATTAGGGTCAGGGTTACTGTTAGGGTTGTGATTAGGGTTAGGGTTACTGTTAGGGTTGTGATTAGGGTCAGGGTTACTGTTAGGGTTGTGATTAGGGTTAGGGTTACTGTTAGGGTTGTGATTAGGGTTAGGGTTACTGTTAGGGTTGTGATTAGGGTCAGGGTTACTGTTAGGGTTGTGATTAGGGTTAGGGTTAGGGTTAAGGTTGTGATTAGGGTTAGGGTTGTGATTAGGGTTAGGGTTACTGTTAGGGTTGTGATTAGGGTCAGGGTTACTGTTAGGGTTGTGATTAGGGTTAGGGTTACTGTTAGGGTTGTGATTAGGGTTAGGGTTACTGTTAGGGTTGTGATTAGGGTTAGGGTTACTGTTAGGGTTGTGATTAGGGTTAGGGTTACTGTTAGGGTTGTGATTAGGGTTAGGGTTACTGTTAGGGTTGTGATTAGGGTTAGGGTTACTGTTAGGGTTGTGATTAGGGTTAGGGTTACTGTTAGGGTTGTGATTAGGGTTAGGGTTACTGTTAGGGTTGTGATTAGGGTTAGGGTTACTGTTAGGGTTGTGATTAGGGTTAGGGCTACTGTTAGGGTTGTGATTAGGGTTAGGGCTACTGTTAGGGTTGTGATTAGGGTTAGGGTTACTGTTAGGGTTGTGATTAGGGTTAGGGTTACTGTTAGGGTTGTGATTAGGGTTAGGGTTACTGTTAGGGTTGTGATTAGGGTTAGGGTTAGGGTTAGGGTTAGGGTTAGGGTTGTGATTAGGGTTAGGGTTACTGTTAGGGTTAATGTTAGGGTTGTGATTAGGGTTAGGGTTACTGTTAGGGTTAATGTTAGGGTTGTGATTAGGGTTAGGGTTACTGTTAGGGTTGTGATTAGGGTTAGGGTTACTGTTAGGGTTGTGATTAGGGTTAGGGTTAGGGTTAGGGTTAGGGTTAGGGTTGTGATTAGGGTTAGGGTTACTGTTAGGGTTAATGTTAGGGTTGTGATCAGGGTTAGGGTTACTGTTAGGGTTGTGATTAGGGTCAGGGTTACTGTTAGGGTTGTGATCAGGGTTAGGGTTATTGTTAGGGTTGTGATTAGGGTTAGGGTTACTGTTAGGGTTGTGATTAGGGTTAGGGTTACTGTTAGGGTTGTGATTAGAGTTAGGGTTACTGTTAGGGTTGTGATTAGAGTTAGGGTTACTGTTAGGGTTGTGATTAGAGTTAGGGTTACTGTTAGGGTTGTGATTAGGGTTAGGGCTACTGTTAGGGTTGTGATTAGGGTTAGGGTTGTGATCAGGGTGAGGGTTACTGTTAGGGTTGTGATTAGGGTTAGGGTCAGGGTTACTGTTAGGGTTGTGATCAGGGTTAGGGTTACTGTTAGGGTTGTGATTAGGGTTAGGGCTACTGTTAGGGTTGTGATTAGGGTTAGGGTTGTGATCAGGGTGAGGGTTACTGTTAGGGTTGTGATTAGGGTTAGGGTCAGGGTTACTGTTAGGGTTGTGATCAGGGTCAGGGTTACTGTTAAGGTTGTGATTAGAGTTAGGGTTACTGTTAGGGTTGTGATTAGAGTTAGGGTTAGGGTTGTGATCAGGGTTAGGGTTACTGTTAGGGTTGTGATTAGAGTTAGGGTTACTGTTAGGGTTGTGATTAGAGTTAGGGTTAGGGTTGTGATCAGGGTTAGGGTTAATGTTAGGGTTGTGATTAGGGTTAGGGCTACTGTTAGGGTTGTGATTAGGGTTAGGGTTGTGATCAGGGTGAGGGTTACTGTTAGGGTTGTGATTAGGGTCAGGGTTACTGTTAGGGTTGTGATCAGGGTCAGGGTTACTGTTAAGGTTGTGATTAGAGTTAGGGTTACTGTTAGGGTTGTGATTAGAGTTAGGGTTAGGGTTGTGATCAGGGTTAGGGTTACTGTTAGGGTTGTGATTAGGGTTAGGGCTACTGTTAGGGTTGTGATTAGGGTTAGGGTTACTGTTAGGGTTGTGATTAGGGTCAGGGTTACTGTTAGGGTTGTGATTAGGGTCAGGGTTACTGTTAGGGTTGTGATTAGGGTCAGGGTTACTGTTAGGGTTGTGATTAGGGTTAGGGCTACTGTTAGGGTTGTGATTAGGGTTAGGGTTACTGTTAGGGTTGTGATCAGGGTTAGGGCTACTGTTAGGGTTGTGATTAGGGTTAGGGTTACTGTTAGGGTTGTGATTAGGGTCAGGGTTACTGTTAGGGTTGTGATTAGGGTTTGGGTTACTGTTAAGGTTGTGATTAGGGTTAGGGTTAGGGTTAGGGTTAGGGTTAGGGTTAGGGTTACTGTTAGGGTTGTGATTAGGGTTAGGGTTACTGTTATGGTTGTGATTAGGGTTAGGGTTAGGGTTGTGATCAGGGTTAGGGTTACTGTTAGGGTTGTGATTAGGGTTAGGGTTACTGTTAGGGTTGTGATTAGGGTCAGGGTTACTGTTAGGGTTGTGATTAGGGTCAGGGTTACTGTTAGGGTTGTGATTAGGGTCAGGGTTACTGTTAAGGTTGTGATTAGGGTTAGGGTTACTGTTAGGGTTGTGATTAGGGTTAGGGTTACTGTTAGGGTTGTGATTAGGGTTAGGGTTACTGTTAGGGCTGTAATTAGGGTCAGGGTTACTGTTAGGGTTGTGATCAGGGTTAGGGTTACTGTTAGGGTTGTGATTAGGGTCAGGGTTACTGTTAGGGTTGTGATTAGGGTTTGGGTTACTGTTAGGGTTGTGATTAGGGTTAGGGTTACTGTTAGGGTTGTGATTAGGGTCAGGGTTACTGTTAGGGTTGTGATTAGGGTCAGGGTTACTGTTAGGGTTGTGATTAGGGTCAGGGTTACTGTTAAGGTTGTGATTAGGGTTAGGGTTACTGTTAGGGTTGTGATTAGGGTTAGGGTTACTGTTAGGGTTGTGATTAGGGTTAGGGTTACTGTTAGGGCTGTAATTAGGGTTAGGGTTACTGTTAGGGTTGTGATTAGGGTTAGGGTTGTGATTAGGGTTAGGGTTACTGTTAGGGTTGTGATTAGGGTTAGGGTTGTGATTAGAGTTAGGGTTACTGTTAGGGTTGTGATTAGGGTTAGGGTTGTGATCAGGGTTAGGGTTACTGTTAGGGTTGTGATCAGGGTCAGGGTTACTGTTAGGGTTGTGATTAGGGTCAGGGTCACTGTTAGGGTTGTGATTAGGGTTAGGGTTACTGTTAGGGTTGTGATTAGGGTCAGGGTTACTGTTAGGGTTGTGAATAGGGTTAGGGTTACTGTTAGGGTTGTGATTAGGGTTAGGGTTACTGTTAGGGTTGTGATTAGGGTTAGGGTTGTGATTAGGGTTAGGGTTACTGTTAGGGTTGTGATTAGGGTTAGGGTTACTGTTAGGGTTGTGATTAGGGTTAGGGTTACTGTTAGGGTTGTGATTAGGGTTAGGGTTACTGTTAGGGTTGTGATTAGGGTTAGGGTTGTGATTAGGGTTAGGGTTACTGTTAGGGTTGTGATTAGGGTTAGGGTTACTGTTAGGGTTGTGATTAGGGTTAGGGTTACTGTTAGGGTTGTGATTAGGGTTAGGGTTACTGTTAGGGTTGTGTGATTAGGGTTAGGGTTAGGGTTAGGGTCAGGGTTACTGTTAGGGTTGTGATTAGGGTTAGGGTTACTGTTAGGGTTGTGATTAGGGTCAGGGTTACTGTTAGGGTTGTGATTAGGGTTAGGGTTGTGATTAGGGTTAGGGTTACTGTTAGGGTTGTGTGATTAGGGTTAGGGTTAGGGTTAGGGTCAGGGTTACTGTTAGGGTTGTGATTAGGGTTAGGGTTACTGTTAGGGTTGTGATTAGGGTTAGGGTTACTGTTATGGTTGTGATTAGGGTTAGGGTTACTGTTAGGGTTGTGATCAGGGTTAGGGTTACTGTTAGGGTTGTGATTAGGGTTAGGGTTACTGTTAGGGTTGTGATTAGGGTCAGGGTTACTGTTAGGGTTGTGATTAGGGTCAGGGTTACTGTTAAGGTTGTGATTAGGGTTAGGGTTACTGTTAGGGTTGTGATTAGGGTTAGGGTTGTGATTAGGGTTAGGGTTACTGTTAGGGTTGTGATTAGGGTTAGGGTTACTGTTAGGGTTGTGATTAGGGTTAGGGATACTGTTAGGGTTACTGTTAGGGTTGTGATTAGGGTCAGGGTTACTGTTAGGGTTGTGATTAGGGTCAGGGTTACTGTTAGGGTTGTGATTAGGGTTAGGGCTACTGTTAGGGTTGTGATTAGGATCAGGGTTACTGTTAGGGTTGTGATTAGGGTCAGGGTTACTGTTAGGGTTGTGATTAGGGTTAGGGTTGTGATTAGGGTTAGGGTTACTGTTAGGGTTGTGTGATTAGGGTTAGGGTTGTGATTAGGGTCAGGGTTACTGTTAGGGTTGTGATTAGGGTTAGGGTTACTGTTAGGGTTGTGATTAGGGTTAGGGTTACTGTTATGGTTGTGATTAGGGTTAGGGTTACTGTTAGGGTTGTGATCAGGGTTAGGGTTACTGTTAGGGTTGTGATTAGGGTTAGGGTTACTGTTAGGGTTGTGATCAGGGTTTGGGTTACTGTTAGGGTTGTGATTAGGGTCAGGGTTACTGTTAGGGTTGTGATTAGGGTTTGGGTTACTGTTAGGGTTGTGATTAGGGTTAGGGTTACTGTTAGGGTTGTGATTAGGGTCAGGGTTACTGTTAGGGTTGTGATTAGGGTCAGGGTTACTGTTAGGGTTGTGATTAGGGTTTGGGTTACTGTTAGGGTTGTGATTAGGGTTAGGGTTAATGTTAGGGTTGTGATTAGGGTTAGGGTTACTGTTAGGGTTGTGATTAGGGTTAGGGTTACTGTTAGGGTTGTGATTAGGGTTAGGGTTAATGTTAGGGTTGTGGTTATGGTTTGGGTTACTGTTAGGGTTGTGATTAGGGTCAGGGTTACTGTTAGGGTTGTGATTAGGGTTTGGGTTACTGTTAGGGTTGTGATTAGGGTTAGGGTTACTGTTAGGGTTGTGATTAGGGTCAGGGTTACTGTTAGGGTTGTGATTAGGGTCAGGGTTACTGTTAGGGTTGTGATTAGGGTTTGGGTTACTGTTAGGGTTGTGATTAGGGTTAGGGTTAATGTTAGGGTTGTGATTAGGGTTAGGGTTACTGTTAGGGTTGTGATTAGGGTTAGGGTTACTGTTAGGGTTGTGATTAGGGTTAGGGTTAATGTTAGGGTTGTGATCAGGGTTTGGGTTACTGTTAGGGTTGTGATTAGGGTCAGGGTTACTGTTAGGGTTGTGATTAGGGTTTGGGTTACTGTTAGGGTTGTGATTAGGGTTAGGGTTACTGTTAGGGTTGTGATTAGGGTCAGGGTTACTGTTAGGGTTGTGATTAGGGTCAGGGTTACTGTTAGGGTTGTGATTAGGGTTTGGGTTACTGTTAGGGTTGTGATTAGGGTTAGGGTTACTGTTATGGTTGTGATTAGGGTTAGGGTTACTGTTAGGGTTGTGATCAGGGTTAGGGTTACTGTTAGGGTTGTGATTAGGGTTAGGGTTACTGTTAGGGTTGTGATCAGGGTTTGGGTTACTGTTAGGGTTGTGATTAGGGTCAGGGTTACTGTTAGGGTTGTGATTAGGGTTTGGGTTACTGTTAGGGTTGTGATTAGGGTTAGGGTTACTGTTAGGGTTGTGATTAGGGTCAGGGTTACTGTTAGGGTTGTGATTAGGGTCAGGGTTACTGTTAGGGTTGTGATTAGGGTTTGGGTTACTGTTAGGGTTGTGATTAGGGTTAGGGTTAATGTTAGGGTTGTGATTAGGGTTAGGGTTACTGTTAGGGTTGTGATTAGGGTTAGGGTTACTGTTAGGGTTGTGATTAGGGTTAGGGTTAATGTTAGGGTTGTGGTTATGGTTTGGGTTACTGTTAGGGCTGTAATTAGGGTTAGGGTTACTGTTAGGGTTACTGTTAGGGTTGTGATTAGGGTTAGGGTTAGGGTTAGGGTTGTGATTAGGGTTAGGGTTACTGTTAGGGTTACTGTTAGGGTTGTGATTAGAGTTAGGGTTATTGTTAGGGTTGTGATTAGGGTTAGGGTTACTGTTAGGGTTGTGATTAGGGTCAGGGTTACTGTTAGGGTTGTGATTAGGGTCAGGGTTACTGTTAGGGTTGTGATTAGGGTTAGGGTTACTGTTAGGGTTGTGATTAGGGTTAGGGTTAGGGTTAAGGTTGTGATTAGGGTTAGGGTTGTGATTAGGGTTAGGGTTACTGTTAGGGTTGTGATTAGGGTCAGGGTTACTGTTAGGGTTGTGATTAGGGTTAGGGTTACTGTTAGGGTTGTGATTAGGGTTAGGGTTACTGTTAGGGTTGTGATTAGGGTTAGGGTTACTGTTAGGGTTGTGATTAGGGTTAGGGCTACTGTTAGGGTTGTGATTAGGGTTAGGGCTACTGTTAGGGTTGTGATTAGGGTTAGGGTTACTGTTAGGGTTGTGATTAGGGTCAGGGTTACTGTTAGGGTTGTGATTAGGGTTAGGGTTACTGTTAGGGTTGTGATTAGGGTTAGGGTTAGGGTTAGGGTTGTGATTAGGGTTAGGGTTAGGGTTAAGGTTGTGATTAGGGTTAGGGTTGTGATTAGGGTTAGGGTTACTGTTAGGGTTGTGATTAGGGTCAGGGTTACTGTTAGGGTTGTGATTAGGGTTAGGGTTACTGTTAGGGTTGTGATTAGGGTTAGGGTTACTGTTAGGGTTGTGATTAGGGTTAGGGTTACTGTTAGGGTTGTGATTAGGGTTAGGGCTACTGTTAGGGTTGTGATTAGGGTTAGGGCTACTGTTAGGGTTGTGATTAGGGTTAGGGCTACTGTTAGGGTTGTGATTAGGGTTAGGGTTACTGTTAGGGTTGTGATTAGGGTCAGGGTTACTGTTAGGGTTGTGATTAGGGTTAGGGTTACTGTTAGGGTTGTGATTAGGGTTAGGGTTAGGGTTAGGGTTAGGGTTGTGATTAGGGTTAGGGTTACTGTTAGGGTTACTGTTAGGGTTGTGATTAGGGTTAGGGTTACTGTTAGGGTTAATGTTAGGGTTGTGATTAGGGTTAGGGTTACTGTTAGGGTTGTGATTAGGGTTAGGGTTACTGTTAGGGTTGTGATTAGGGTTAGGGTTAGGGTTAGGGTTAGGGTTAGGGTTGTGATTAGGGTTAGGGTTACTGTTAGGGTTAATGTTAGGGTTGTGATTAGGGTTAGGGTTACTGTTAGGGTTGTGATTAGGGTCAGGGTTACTGTTAGGGTTGTGATCAGGGTTAGGGTTATTGTTAGGGTTGTGATTAGGGTTAGGGTTACTGTTAGGGTTGTGATTAGGGTTAGGGTTACTGTTAGGGTTGTGATTAGGGTTAGGGTTACTGTTAGGGTTGTGATCAGGGTCAGGGTTACTGTTAAGGTTGTGATTAGAGTTAGGGTTACTGTTAGGGTTGTGATTAGGGTTAGGGTTGTGATCAGGGTGAGGGTTACTGTTAGAGTTGTGATTAGGGTTAGGGTTAGGGTTAGGGTTAGGGTTAGGGTTAGGGTCAGGGTTACTGTTAAGGTTGTGATTAGAGTTAGGGTTACTGTTAGGGTTGTGATTAGAGTTAGGGTTACTGTTAGGGTTGTGATCAGGGTTAGGGTTACTGTTAGGGTTGTGATTAGGGTTAGGGCTACTGTTAGGGTTGTGATCAGGGTTAGGGTTACTGTTAGGGTTGTGATTAGGGTTAGGGCTACTGTTAGGGTTGTGATTAGGGTTAGGGCTACTGTTAGGGTTGTGATCAGGGTTAGGGTTACTGTTAGAGTTGTGATTAGGGTTAGGGTTACTGTTAGAGTTGTGATTAGGGTTAGGGCTACTGTTAGGGTTGTGATTAGGGTTAGGGCTACTCTTAGGGTTGTGATTAGGGTTAGGGTTACTGTTAGGGTTGTGATTAGGGTCAGGGTTACTGTTAGGGTTGTGATTAGGGTCAGGGTTACTGTTAGGGTTGTGATTAGGGTCAGGGTTACTGTTAGGGTTGTGATTAGGGTTAGGGCTACTGTTAGGGTTGTGATTAGGGTTAGGGTTAGGGTTAGGGTTAGGGTTAGGGTTAGGGTTGTATGATTAGGGTTAGGGTTACTGTTAGGGTTGTGATTAGGGTTAGGGTTACTGTTAGGGTTGTGATTAGGGTTAGGGTTACTGTTAGGGTTAGGGTTACTGTTAGGGTTGTGATTAGGGTCAGGGTTACTGTTAGGGTTGTGATTAGGGTTAGGGTTACTGTTAGGGTTGTGATCAGGGTTAGGGCTACTGTTAGGGTTGTGATTAGGGTTAGGGTTACTGTTAGGGTTGTGATTAGGGTCAGGGTTACTGTTAGGGTTGTGATCAGGGTTAGGGCTACTGTTAGGGTTGTGATTAGGGTCAGGGTTACTGTTAGGGTTGTGATTAGGGTTAGGGTTACTGTTAGGGTTGTGATCAGGGTTAGGGCTACTGTTAGGGTTGTGATTAGGGTTAGGGTTACTGTTAGGGTTGTGATTAGGGTCAGGGTTACTGTTAGGGTTGTGATTAGGGTCAGGGTTACTGTTAGGGTTGTGATTAGGGTTTGGGTTACTGTTAAGGTTGTGATTAGGGTTAGGGTTAGGGTTAGGGTTAGGGTTAGGGTTAGGGTTACTGTTAAGGTTGTGATTAGGGTTAGGGTTAATGTTAGGGTTGTGATTAGGGTTAGGGTTACTGTTAGGGTTGTAATTAGGGTTAGGGTTATTGTTAGGGTTGTGATTAGGGTTAGGGTTAGGGTTAGGGTTAGGGTTAGGGTTAGGGTTGTATGATTAGGGTTAGGGTTACTGTTAGGGTTGTGATTAGGGTTAGGGTTACTGTTAGGGTTGTGATTAGGGTTAGGGTTACTGTTAGGGTTAGGGTTACTGTTAGGGTTGTGATTAGGGTCAGGGTTACTGTTAGGGTTGTGATTAGGGTTAGGGTTACTGTTAGGGTTGTGATTAGGGTTAGGGTTATTGTTAGGGTTAGGGTTACTGTTAGAGTTGTGATTAGGGTTAGGGTTACTGTTAGGGTTGTGATTAGGGTTAGGGTTATTGTTAGGGTTAGGGTTACTGTTAGAGTTGTGATTAGGGTTAGGGTTATTGTTAGGGTTAGGGTTACTGTTAGAGTTGTGATCAGGGTTAGGGTTACTGTTAGGGTTGTGATTAGGGTTAGGGTTAGGGTTAGGGTTGTGATTAGGGTTAGGGTTATTGTTAGGGTTGTGATCAGGGTGAGGGTTACTGTTAGGGTTGTGATCAGGGTCAGGGTTACTGTTAGGGTTGTGATCAGGGTTAGGGTTATTGTTAGGGTTGTGATCAGGGTTAGGGTTATTGTTAGGGTTGTGATCAGGGTTAGGGTTACTGTTAGAGTTGTGATCAGGGTTAGGGTTATTGTTAGGGTTGTGATCAGGGTTAGGGTTACTGTTAGAGTTGTGATCAGGGTTAGGGTTATTGTTAGGGTTGTGATCAGGGTTAGGGTTATTGTTAGGGTTGTGATCAGGGTTAGGGTTATTGTTAGGGTTGTGATCAGGGTTAGGGTTACTGTTAGAGTTGTGATCAGGGTTAGGGTTATTGTTAGGGTTGTGATCAGGGTTAGGGTTATTGTTAGGGTTGTGATCAGGGTTAGGGTTACTGTTAGGGTTGTGATTAGGGTTAGGGTTACTGTTAGGGTTGTGATTAGGGTCAGGGTTACTGTTAGGGTTGTGATTAGGGTTAGGGTTACTGTTAGGGTTGTGATTAGGGTTAGGGTTACTGTTAGGGTTGTGATTAGGGTCAGGGTTACTGTTAGGGTTGTGATTAGGGTTAGGGTTAATGTTAGGGTTGTGATCAGGGTTAGGGTTACTGTTAGGGTTGTGATTAGGGTCTGGGTTACTGTTAGGGTTGTGATTAGGGTTAGGGTTACTGTTAGGGTTGTGATTAGGGTTAGGGTTATTGTTAGGGTTAGGGTTACTGTTAGAGTTGTGATTAGGGTTAGGGTTATTGTTAGGGTTAGGGTTATTGTTAGGGTTGTATGATTAGGGTTAGGGTTACTGTTAGGGTTGTGATTAGGGTTAGGGTTACTGTTAAGGTTGTGATCAGGGTTAGGGTTACTGTTAGGGTTGTGATCAGGGTTAGGGTTACTGTTAGGGTTAGGGTTAGGGTTAGGGTTAGGGTTAGGGTTGTGATTAGGGTTAGGGTTAGGGTTAGGGTTAGGGTTGTGATTAGGGTTAGGGTTACTGTTGAGCCCGTTATGTGGTGGCATTCAGTGTGAGTGATGTGGAGGAGACAGATTCAGCAGCATTCTTGTAGTTTGATAAGAGCGCTATGGTTGCCCCGGCCCAGCCTGCCAGTGATACCGGTATATGACTCTATGCAGCCAGCTAATGAATTGCAGCAGATGGCGTGTGACCCGCGAGCAGCCGGTCTGTATTACACCCGCCATTAATGCCATTCGGAGAGGATCGGTGTATCCTGGTACCTGCAGAGTGCTTTTTACTCCTTTGTTTCTGATTCCCCGGCAGACCCATTGCATTAGAGGACAGTGTGGAACAGAAAAGAGGAAGCGTTTATATAGCCTGAGACTAGTTCTCCTCTGACAATACAAAAATGTCACCTCTAATTATATGCTATCGGTATACAGAACCACTCAATGCTCCGTCTAGGTAAATACCTTTCCGTAGTCAGTGCACGCGTTTATATTGTTCCTACTGTATTACTAGGTACAACACACTGCCCATGGGGCTCGGTTCATGTTTGGAAGTAAAGCAAAAAAAGCAAGTAACTTTGTATCCGGTACATACCATGCTGCACTGCAAGGCTGCCCCTCCAGCAGCCCGGCCTGGGTAATTACTACCCGCACCCCCTACTCTTGGCGCCACTGGTTATGACCATGGCAGTCGAGAGCCGGGCTGGGCCCAGGTACTTTTCAAGGGACGTGGCCTAATCACAGGAGGTGTGGTCATGTACCGTGAGAAAAAAATACTGTGAAAAATAGTATTTTAAGCACCAACATGGCCACACTGCAGCGCAGTACACAGCAGCGTGTGGTGGGCTGAGGAGAAGAGCTGCAGCTGCTGCTGCCAGGTAAGGGGGAGGAGTCATGGGCCCCTACTGGACCCTCACTGGGCCCCTCCATCAGACCTGGGCCCGGGTAATTTGTACCCTCTCCCCCCCTCTCTCTGCACCACTGGTGATGACTGTATGTGTAGCATAGGTTTTATAGCTTGTGTCCGATGTTCTGCAATGTTTTGTCCTGTAAGTCTTTTGCATTTGTTTTGATTGCACTGTCTCTGCTTATCTAACATGTAAGGCGCCGCAGACCCCTCGTGGCGCCATATAAACAAAGGATAATAATAATCACATGATGATCATAATACCTATGTCCATACTTCTGCCTGGTGCCTACGCATGCTGACCCTTTGCATGGTTTGTCCTTGTCACACGTTAACGTAAATTCTGTCTCTGTTCTAGATGTTTCATAGAAGACAAGAGCTCCAAGGTGGCCTGGTTGAATCGATCAGGCATCATCTTCGCTGGACAAGACAAGTGGTCCCTGGACCCCAGAGTAGAGCTGGACAAGAGAAGCCACCTGGAATACAGCCTGCGCATCCAGAAAGTCGATGTCTACGATGAAGGACCCTACACCTGCTCCGTGCAGACACTGCAGCACACCAAGACAACCCAGGTTTACCTGATCGTTCAAGGTAAGCGCCAGTTCCCTTATTTACGCTGGTTCTCATTTCCAAGGAACACGCATTTGCGTTGATTTGGCGAGGAACGTTATCCGCGGTCATTTTGTTGGCAAGGTTGAAGCACAATGAGAGTGATTAGGTTATTCTGGCCGGGTGAATGAACCTTTGTAAAGAAATGTTCAATAGATGAGATTTTGGCTGTTAGCCGGATTGTGTATCAACATGGCTGAAGAGCATCACCATGGAGAAATGTTCTGAATGAAATACTATTTGATAATTTCCTTTAACAGGTCTACTTCAATGCTGGTTACTGCGGGGAAGGCAGAGAATCCCATCCGCTGGGATG
This sequence comes from Pseudophryne corroboree, assembly GCF_028390025.1. NCBI lineage: Eukaryota > Metazoa > Chordata > Amphibia > Anura > Myobatrachidae > Pseudophryne > Pseudophryne corroboree. Next base: position 1,034,291,855 of record NC_086445.1, read on the forward strand.
CCAAATGTATCCCGTTTATAATATTTGTGCATCATTATACCTGCTCCGCATTAGAATATGACGATGAACGTTCTCACAATAGCAGACAGAATATACACCGGTGTCAGTGAAGCCTACGGGGCAGCACATCTGCGTCTGTCTTCCAGTACAGTGACTCTGTAGCAGGCACGCCCAGCGAAAGTGGAGCAGAGAGACAAACAGCGTCACATCGCCCCATAACAGAATTTGCGCTGTGATGTCGTTTTACCCCTGGTGGGCGGGACTGCCGTTGCACGTTCTGCTACACTGCTACCATTCCGACCGGTGTTATAGCGCTCCACTAGGCACTAATAACACGGCGCTGCCTGTATTTGTACTTAGCGCCTCGTCCTTTGCGCACACATGGCGGATCTACATTGTAAAGTTCACTTTTCAAAACGTATCAAGCCTTGGAAAGCGAGAAAGTGGTGTAATTGCCAATAGCAACCGCTGAACATCTAACTGTCATTTCAATAAGTGCGCGAAATGTCAGAAGCTGATTGGGTGCATTGTGCCACGTCTCTGCTGTACCCCTCTCCAGGGCTTGGTACATCTCCCCCTGTATGAGTCAGTCTTGTGGTTTTTTTCAGCTCTTACAATAAATCCCCCGAGATTCTTTCTGTCGGATGCTTCAAATTGAAACGAAAACTAATCTAATATAAAATGTAATCTGGCGATTCCGGATTAATAATTAATAGGCATGAGAGGAACAAAATGACTTTTCTGTGAAAACTTTCTGACCGGCCCTGTTCTTATCATTATATTTAGAATAATTATTTAATCGTAGAGGGAACATTCCTTTTACCCTATATTGTAGCTTAATGGAGTATAAATCTCCACTGAGTACTGCAGAGCAACATAAGACTCCCCCCCCTCCCCCCTTCGCCGATTCCAGGTGCTGGGAAGTACACTGTGTGTTTTCTGCATTACATATTATATGGAAATTGTTACAATTATAATATTTAAAGAGAAGCTTTGTGTATGAAAGGGAGGAATTGCTTACAGGAGCCAAGTCCCCATCTCATATAAAGATGTCCCTCCGCAGAGGCACGTGGGGAACAAGCTGCGAGGATGAACGTTCTTCCATATGGAACGCAACAAACTTCCGGCACTGTGTAGACCGGTGTGTAATGGGCGGTCGGACCACCGGTGAGCCTTCAGTCACCGGACAAAGCTCCTGATTCCGATTTGTATGCAATGCCGTTATTTACGCAGAAAATATGGCGCCAACATCTCGGCTCCCACGGCCATTAGGCGCGACCATGGGTGATTGAGTATCGGAGGTTCTGAGAGCAGTGCTGCGTGTTGTGCACAGTTGGTGTCATTTGTGAGGCCGCCGGTGGACGTTTCCGCACACTTCCAGGCGGCTGGGACATCTCCTATATAATAGCCCAGATCTGTGATCTTGTGATTCATTTGCTAACGCTGGGCGGAGTCACAACAGTGGGCGGAGTTAGTCAAATGAGTCACAGATCTGGCCAAATCTACAGGACACTAGGAGCAGCTGCAGAAGCAGATAGTATGGACATGGCACAGGCAGGGGTGCATACCTCCCAGCTTTCACACACTCACACACACACACACACACACACACACACACACACTCACACTCACACACACACACACACACACACACACACACACACACACACACACACACACACACACAGCGAAAAGGGGGCGTGGCTTCACGGGAGGGCCCCCGTTTTCGTCAGTGAGGGGGCATGCCCAGCGCTCTGTGAGCTGCTGGCATGCCCCCAGGGGCTGATTATGAGTCCGGGGGGCACAGGGTACTTGAGACAGGGTAGCCCTATCTCATTGCGGTGCATGCTGTGGGTTGGGGGCGTGGCCTAATCGCGGGACGCGAGGCCACGCCCCATTATGCAAATTCCGGGATTTTTTTTTTTTTTTTTTTTTTTTTATGGAATTTTGGCCCCTCAGCTAGAGGTAAATCCAGAGGAGGTGGTCGCTCCCCCCTACACACCCGCACAGGCAGAAGAAAGCAGGGAGACTGCTGCCTCCCTGCAACACCACAGACCTACCAATACACAGCAGCGTGTGCTGACTGTAACACAATGCTGCCGCTGTTACTGGCAGGACGGGGGAGCTTCTGAGCTGGGACAGAGCTACTCCAGCCGGGGGGGGCCCCTAAAACTGTGGGGCCAACGGTACGTACCGCCTGCCCCCCCCTTAATCCGGCTCTGCTGCTGGAACCCCCCCCTTAATCCGTACCCCCTGATGCCCCCTCTCCCTCTGTCTCCACTATTCACCGCTGCTCTGCTAAGCAGAACAGCGAGTACAGGAGCTTTCCAACTGCTCCCCCCCCCCCCCACCGCAGGACACTGCGACCCGCGGGTGGGACAGCGGGACAGACCCCAAAAAATGGGACTGTCCCGCGAAAATTGGGACATTTGGGAGGTATGGGGGTGTGTGAGGGGGTATGCCATACTTGACCCCCACATCAGCATACTCAGCAGGGTCTCTCTGGCAGGGAGGAGCGTCACATTCTGGCACAGTCCACGCTTCTCAGCTGTAGTTTTGTGGGTCACCAGCCGCTGTGCACTTTCCGTACTGCCTCTGTTATCTCCAGCCCCTGCGACCCCACCGCTAGCTGCAGCGCTGCCACCCGCAGTGAGTTGCGCCCAGCTCCTTCACACACTTTAGCCGGCGGGTAGCGCTGCAGAAGTCCGCGCTGCTTGCAGGCTCTGACCCCCTCCTCCCTCCAGCATCAGCGTCTCCTGGGAGCTAACCAGTCACTCCCAGTCTCCCCTTACCACAGTGCCCAGCAGCCGCGAGGCCCGCTCCGCGTGCATGCTATGACCCCCTCCTCCCCCCAGCATCAGCGTCTCCTGGGAGCTAACCAGTCACTCCCAGGGGTATATTTACTAAGCTCCCGATTTTGACCGAGATGCCGTTTTTTCTTCAAAGTGTCATCTCGGTTAATCTCGGTCATTTACTAAACACTAATCACGGCAGTGATGAGGGCATTCGTAATTTTTTGCAAGTTCAGGTAAAAAATTACGAATGAATACACCATCGGTCAAAACGCGGCTGTTTAAGTATGAATCTCGGTCATTTACTAAGAAGTGCAAAGCCAAAAAAGAACAAACACTGCCGTGAAAAATTTCAACTCGTAAAAAAGTGCTAAAAAAAACAGACCTTTTTTTTTTATTCGTGATTGGATAGGCATGCACGGATCCATGAGATCCGTGCATGTATATCAGTGGGAAGGGGTGGGAAAGTGCTTATTTTTTTAAAAAAAATTGCGTGGGGTCCCCCCTCCTAAGCATAACCAGCCTCGGGCTCTTTGAGCCGATCCTGGTTGCAGAAATATGGTGAAAAAAATGACAGGGGTTCCCCCATATTTAAGCAACCAGCATCGGGCTCTGCGCCTGGTCCTGGTCCCAAAAATACGGGGGACAAAAAGAGTAGGGGTCCCCCGTATTTTTAAAACCAGCACCGGGCTCCACTAGCTGGACAGATAATGCCACAGCCGGGGGTCACTTTTATACAGCGCCCTGCGGCCGTGGCATCAAAAATCCAACTAGTCACCCCTGGCCGGGGTACCCTGGGGGAGTGGGAACCCCTTCAATCAAGGGGTCCCCCCCCCCAGCCACCCAAGGGCCAGGGGTGAAGCCCGAGGCTGTCCCCCCCCATCCAATGGGCTGCGGATGGGAGGGCTGATAGCCTTTGTTGTAAAATAAAAGATATTGTTTTTAGTAGCAGTACTACAAGTCCCAGCAAGCCTCCCCCGCATGCTGGTACTTGGAGAACCACAAGTACCAGCATGCGGCGGAAAAACGGGCCCGCTGGTACCTGTAGTACTACCACTAAAAAAATACCCAAAAAAACACAAGACACACACACCGTGAAAGTATAATTTTATTACATACATACACACATACATACATACTTACCTTATGTTCCCACGCAGGTCGGTCCTCTTCTCCAGTAGAATCCAAGGGCTACCTGTTGAATAAATTCTACTCACGAGATCCAGGGGTCCAGGGTCCTCGGGGAATCCAGGTGTAATCCACGTACTTGAATAAAACAAAAAAACGGTTGCCCGACCACGAACTGAAAGGTGACCCATGTTTGCACATGGGTCACCTTCCCACGAATGCCAGAAACCCACTTTGCCTTCTGGCTAAGTGGGTTTCTTCAGCCAATCAGGGAGTGCCACGTTGTAGCACTCTCCTGATCAGCTGTGTGCTGCTGTCCTCACTGACAGGCAGCACGCGGCAGTGTTACAATGTTGCGCCTATGCGCTACATTGTAACCAATGATGGGAACTTTCTGCTCAGCGGTGACGTCACTTTAGGTCAACCGCAGGGCAGAAAGTTCCCATCATTGGTTACAATGTAGCGCATAGGCGCTACATTGTAACACTGCCGTGTGCCGCCTGTCAGTGAGGACAGCAGCACACAGCTGATCAGGAGAGTGCTACAACGTGGCACTCCCTGATTGGCTGAAGAAACCCACTTAGCCAGAAGGCAAAGTGGGTTTCTGGCATTCGTGGGAAGGTGACCCATGTGCAAACATGGGTCACCTTTCAGTTCGTGGTCGGGCAACCGTTTTTTTGTTTTATTCAAGTACGTGGATTATCCCTGGATTTGCCGAGGAGCCTGGACCCCTGGATCTCGTGAGTAGAATTTATTCAACAGGTACCCCTTGGATTCTACTGGAGAAGAGGACCGACCTGCGTGGGAACATAAGGTAAGTATGTATGTATGTGTGTATGTATGTAATAAAATTATACTTTCACGGTGTGTGTGTCTTGTGTTTTTTTGGGTATTTTTTTAGTGGTAGTACTACAGGTACCAGCGGGCCCGTTTTTCCGCCGCATGCTGGTACTTGTGGTTCTCCAAGTACCAGCATGCGGGGGAGGCTTGCTGGGACTTGTAGTACTGCTACTAAAAACAATATCTTTTATTTTACAACAAAGGCTATCAGCCCTCCCATCCGCAGCCCATTGGATGGGGGGGGACAGCCTCGGGCTTCACCCCTGGCCCTTGGGTGGCTGGGGGGGGGGGACCCCTTGATTGAAGGGGTTCCCACTCCCCCAGGGTACCCCGGCCAGGGGTGACTAGTTGGATTTTTGATGCCACGGCCGCAGGGCGCTGTATAAAAGTGACCCCCGGCTGTGGCATTATCTGTCCAGCTAGTGGAGCCCGGTGCTGGTTTTAAAAATACGGGGGACCCCTACTCTTTTTGTCCCCCGTATTTTTGGGACCAGGACCAGGCGCAGAGCCCGATGCTGGTTGCTTAAATATGGGGGAACCCCTGTCATTTTTTTCCCCATATTTCTGCAACCAGGATCGGCTCAAAGAGCCCGAGGCTGGTTATGCTTAGGAGGGGGGACCCCACGCATTTTTTTTGGGGATTTTACATTGTTTAATTAAAAATAAAAAATAAAAAGAACCCCAGCACGGATCACACAGATCCGGCCGAGATTGATTGTAAAAAAAAACGGCAGTGTTTTGCTAATCACTGCCGTAAAATTAGGTAAAAAAAACCGAATGACATCGACATCGGAAGAAAAGAAAAACACGAATACGACAGCTTAGTAAATCCATCGTAATAAATTCAAAAAGTTGCAGTTTTACACTGTCGATGTCATTCGTGATTGAACTTTGACCTATTTTCGGAAATTACGAATGTTAGTAAATGTACCCCCCAGTCTCACCTTACCACAGAGCCCGGCAGCTGCGCGAAGTCTGCGGTGTGTGACTGAGGAGGGGGGGAGTGATGCGGACGGGCAGAGGAAGTAGGAATACAGCCTAAGAGAGTCAGCCATGCCAAGTCTCCACCAGCAGCAGATGCCAACAGGTTGGAGTGGAACAGCAGCAGCCAGCAGCAGTGACTCCGGTAACACACATCTGTCTGTCACCACTGTTCTGTCCCTAATACCAATCTCTCCCGTGCCCTGTGTTCTGTCATGTCCCTGTAACCCCTGGCCTTGACCTGCCACCCTTATCCTGGCCCTTTCACCCTTATCCTGGCCCTTTCACCCTTATCCTGGCCCTGTCACCCTTATGCTGGCCCTGCTACCCCTATCCTGGCCCTGTCACCCCTGTGCTTGCCCTGTCAACCCTATACTGGCCCTGTCACCCCTGTCCTGGTCCTGCCGCCCCTACACTGACCCTGTCACCCCTATCCTGTCCCTGTCATTTCTGTCCTGGCCCCGTCGCCCATGTCCTGGCCCCGTCACCCCTGTCCTGGCCCCGTCACCCCTGTTCTGACCCTGTCACCCCTGTTCTGACCCTGTCACCCCTGTCCTGGCCCAGTCAACCCTGTTCTGACCCTGTCACCCCTGTCCTGGCCCTGTTACTGCATACCCTCCAACTACCTTTTTGGCAGGTACAGTACCCGCAGCACCTCCAGACCTCTCCCCAATGCACCACACCTCCGCACCTTCCCCTCCACCACATGCGGCACTCCACCCCTCCCCCACATGCTGTGCCTCCAGACCCCCTACACCACCCGCGGCTCCCACTCCTCCGCCCCTTCACCACCCCCAGCAATCTCCAGGCCCCCTCCACCATTCACCCCCCTTATATGTCTCCCCCACACCTGCCCCCCTCCACCCGCAACATCTGCAGACACCCTCCTCCATCCGCGGTCCCCCCCTCACCCACCCCTCCCCCACCAATGGCACCCCCGCACCTGCCCCACCACCACCTGCAGCACCTCCGGACCTCCTTCCCCATCTGCCGCAACACCCGTACCTTCCCCTCCCCTACCCATGGCGCCTACGGACCCCTACCCCACCAGTGGCACTCCCGCCCCTTCCCATCCCACAGCACCTCCGGAACCCTTCACCCATCTGCAACATCCCCACACCTGCCCCTCCCCCACCCATGGCACCCCTGCCCCTCCCCCACCTGCAGTGCCTCCGGACCCCTCCCCCATCTGCATCCCCCACTCCTCTGCCCCTCCCCCACCCGCAGCACCTCCCAACCCTTCCCCATCCGGGCCCCACCCCCACTTCCGCCCCCCCTCCATCCGCAGCATCTACAGACACCATCCGCAGTACCCCCCGCACCCGCTACATTCTGTACATTGTGGCCTGCAGGTGCTGTTCACGCCGTCGCAAGGGGCTGCGCCTCCTTCACCATCGCACACCCTTTCATTGTGCAATATTTAACCACTAACAAAGGAATGCAGGTGATACTCCATATAACACAAATATTGAACCCCAGAAAGGCATGCAAGGGTTAAGGGGGCGTAGCCCCTTGCGACGGTGTGAAGAGCGCCCGTAGGGCGCGATGAAGCACCTAGTTAGTGAAATTTTGCTTGGTAGCTGTGATTGCATTAGTGGCTACATCAGAATCAGGACCAAAATGTGCTCTGATGGCACTATGTATCCCAGCAGTGGAGGGTCATTCTGCTACTGCCACATTGTGGATGATTGAGAGAGAGAGATGAGATAGATAGATAGATAGATAGATAGATAGATAGATAGATAGATAGATAGATAGATAGATAGATAGATAGATAAACAGACAGACAGACAGACAGATAGACAGATAGATATGACATACATAGATAGATAGATAGATAGATAGATAGATAGATATGACATTGATAGATAGATATGAGATAGATAAATAGATATGCGATAGATAAATAGATATGCTATAGATAAATAGATATGAGATATATAGATAGATATGAGATAGATAGATAGCTAGATATGAGATAGATAGATAGATAGATAGATAGATAGATAGATAGATAGATAGATAGATAGATAGATAGATAGATAGATATGAGATAGATAGATAGATATGATAGATATATATATATATATATATAGATTGATAAATATGAGCTAGATAGATAGACAGACAGACAGACAGAGATTAGATAGACAGATAGATAGATATGAGATACATAGATAGATTGATAGATAGATAGATGATACATGAGATAGATATGAGATAGATGTATAGATATGATATAGATGGATAAATAGATAGATAGATAGATAGATAGATAATTAGATAGATCTAAGATAGATGGATAGATACTGTAGATAGATAGATAGATAGATAGATAGATAGATAGATAGATAGATAGATAGATAGATAGATAGATAGATAGATATGAATAGATAGATGATACATGAGATAGATAGATAGATAGATAGATAGATAGATAGATAGATAGATAGATATGAGATGGATAGATAGATAGATAGATAGATGATACATGAGATAGACAGACAGACAGATAGATGAGATAGATAGATATGAGATGTATAGAAAGATAGATAGATAGATAGATAGATAGATATGAAATGTATAGATAGATAGATAGATAGATTTGAGATGTATAGATAGATAGATAGATATATTTGAGATGTATAGATAGATAGATATGAGATGTATAGATAGATAGATAGATAGATAGATAGATAGATAGATAGATAGATAGATAGATGATACATGAGATAGATAGACAGACAGACAGACAGACAGGATACATCACTGACAGAATGAATGTATAATGTATCACCCTGACGGTTAATCAGAGACGTCTTGCGCCACCATATTACCAGTCACTACACATTGCGCACTGGGACAGATCCACGTTAGTCTGACTATTTATTCTGGAGCATAAATTGCGTAAATCTTGGTGGGGACTCGGTGACAGAAGAAGCCGGCGCTGGTTTCAGTACAGAACAATTTGGCTGAGAACCTCCTCTCGCTGGGGCCTTGAATTTCCTCGGCACGGAATTGCGCTCACTGACACCTCTGTAAAAGTATGAATTATTGTCATTATTATTTCAAGGTAACTCAGCTCAGGTGGGTCATATTTCAGGGCCTGAGAAGGATTCATAAGCGCCGTGACTGAAGCAGCGCGGCCTGTGAGTGTACAGAACATTGGGAAACTCATCAGTGGTGCAGAGAGAGGGAGACTCGGATTATACCAGGGATGTCTACACCAAATATCACAGAGTATGTACGCCTCACAAATGACTTTGGGTCTGATTCAGAGGTGGATGCAAATGGCGCCGCTACTACGATAATCCTGTGCGCAGTTGAAGTGCGAAAATCTGCAAATATTACTTTATTATTCCCCGCGTGTATGAGTGTGAGACGGACTGAGCAAAGCTTGAGTCTGCCGGCTGCTCTGTGCACTTCACTATCGGTGATAACATCAGGGCAACATCAAGTCCTGGATCTCGCAGAGTGAACTGTCTGCTTTTAAGTGAACGTAAAAAGAGTCTGTGTTATGGCCGAATAGCGGCCATATTTAGATAAAGGTCGACAGGACTTACTATAGGAATCGATGTTGACCTGATGTATCGTCAATGCTGAAGTGCATGAACCAACCTGCGGGTTCAAGTTTTCCTCAGTCCAACTCATTGCTCGGACACGCGGGGAATGCTTAAACTACTATTTGCATGTTTTCCACACTTCAGCTACGTACGGGGTCGCAGTGGTGGCGCCATTTGCGTCCAACGCTGAACCAGGACTTTTGACCTGAATGCCGAGGTATGTCGGCACCTTCCACTGGTTCTCGATGGTTGGCCGCAATTTCACTTGTCTATAGATAAATGTATTAAAAGGATAACAAAGCAGCTTATACACACTGGGAAACGTACTGGGTTCCTTTAGCAATGTGGCACGTGCTTAATGCAGCAATGGTCAGGGGGAAATTATTTACTGCTTTAGGTTATTGGGGCGATTTATCAAACATTCTAAAAGAGAAGTGGAGGCGTTGCCTATAGCAACTGTATATGTACAGAGGTGCTTTAAAAGAGGAGGGGCTTCGATTGGGCCCCCTCCTCTATGGCGGTGCAGTCAACTCTGCCATTGCTTACCTAGAACATTGTCTCTAATTACAGCAAGAATAAGATTGGTTGCTATTGGAAACATCACTATTTGTCTTCTTTAGAAGGCATGCTAATTCTTCCCCCGCCCCCCCCCCCCCTCCCTTTGGTATACCAGTTTATGTGACCCCCCAGGCCAGAGGACGCTACCCCCTTAGGTCCACCACTGGTTATATCTACGTAATGGCTTCTGTACAAGCCTCCGTTCTGGGTGTAATGGAGGGGGATACGTTTGCCGTTGTTTCCTGCAGAAATATACAGTGTAATTTATAAAGCGTTGCGGATCACTCCCCCAGATCAGACACGTCTTATTTTATTACAGCGGCTGCCATTCAATTAATTAAATGTTGCAACAGAAAAAAAAAAAAACTTCTTCAAATGAGAACTTTACTTAAGCTTACATGAAATAATAATAATAAAAAAGACTGATAATAATTTTCCCCAGAAACCTTCAGATCAGTCCGTTTTCATTAGTTCCAACATAAAAGTGGAAACCGCCGGTCTAATTAAACTCCCAACCTGTCTCTTCTCTGCCTGTTCTGTCTGCGGCGGATTGACGCTCCCTGCACGCAGAGATTCTCTATCTGGCTTCTGTTTCATGTTTGTGCGGCAGAGAAGATCAGAAACAAGAAATATTTTTTAATGATCTGTGAGCCGGGCGGCAGAGAAGGGCGCCCTGATTAATTTGGGCCAGCCAGGATCCTTTGAGTTATCTTTTTTTTTTTTTTTCGTCAGGAGCCTTGTGGGGCTCATTTACTTTACCTTTTCTACCTGCCACCTATAGCTGTGTACCGGCAGCCATTGGCGCGGTGTAATAACTGAAGCAGAAAGCCATTCGGGCTGCTTCTGGCACAAGAGGGGTTAATTGCTGCAGGATAGATACTCAGTTAAATATATCATGCACCTTAAATTTGTGTTCACTAAAACTGCAGTTTTGAATGAATATATAGGCAGCTGGGTGGTAACTAGGGGGGGAGTGATCCAGGGCCTAAGGAAAAGAGGGCAGTACCACTGCTGCAATGGTGGCACCTGCATTTAGCATGCAAGGTACTTGTATTGGCACCTTTCATTTTAGGATTTGCCTGCACGCAGCTTCCTGGTAGCAACCCCCACTTTGTGACCCAAAGAAGGTGTGGGGGAAAGAGGCGGGTAACTCCCCGTTATTTCCCACAAAACGTCCTTTTTCTGTTTATTTGCGAAGGAATGCTCACTGCGACTCTAATGGCCAGAGCCGGGCCTAGGCATAGGCAAACTAAGCAAATGCCTAGGGCGTTTGGTGTTCCATGGGGCACAATCAGTTTTCTGCAGATTAAAATGATATGCAGCATGCCTATATTCTATGTGTGACTGCGGCTGTATCTGCATACGAAATGCTACAGTACAGTCTACTGGAAATCACTATAAAGTAGCATTTCGCATGCAGATACAGTCACACTTGCACACAGAATATAGGCATGCAGCATATCATTTTAATCAGCAGAAGCTGCTTGTACATGATCCTAGCCACATAGTAATGCAAATAATCGCTCAACTGCTTGAACATCGGAGTAGCGTACAACTATTGATCAGGCCCAATGTACAGTAATTGCAGGAGACTCCTAGATTAGCGGGTGATCTCCCGCACTACGGAGATAGTCTGCCAATCTCTTTGATGTTGGGCCAGATTGAGACGTTTTGAGTGAAAGTGCGTTTTTAATTATGCTGGAAAGCGCCTATTTGCCAGCACTTTAAGGCGCCTCATGAAGGAGCGCTGCAAATCACTACCAGTATGTACAGTAATTGCGCTCAAGAACAGGCGGGTGAAATTGCAAAGCAGAATTTACACCGCAGACCCTCAAAATTTACCACTTGCTAAAATGAACCATTATTATATTTTGCAAAATGAAATCTCACGTTTGCACACGAGTCTGCGCTGTGCAGGTACTGCCCCCAATCTGCCCGGCTCGTCGCATCGAGGGGGCTCATTCCCACCACACGGACCCTGTCCCATAAAGTGCACTAATTAATGTAGAAATAGGTAATGAGCCTCAGTGACTGAACCTGATATTCTCGGTGATGTAAAAGAGATTGAACTTGACATTTACAGTAGTGGAGTCGCTCAGCCTGTTCCGCGTCCCCTACTTTATTATGTGATAAACGTCATATTTTAGTGGATCTTCAGCTTCATTTAGTTTGATTTAACATTTATAGGAAATATTAAGGGAGCACATGAGATTATCCACGTCTTATATCTCTGATGCCGGTGGTATGAGTCTTGCACTGGAGGAACATCAACGTTCAGCCTTTAGATTATTCTGTGCATAAGTACAGGGGGCTGAGGTTGCAGGCAGGCACAGCACCGCACGCACCGCTGATATGTAACACACAGCCGACACTGCGAGGCTCAAACTACTGTAGCATTGTAATAAGGGTCAACTTTCCACTTAAAACATAGCGACCAATCACCAAATAGCTTAAATCCATCTGCTGCACGTTGGACAATACAAGTAAACGTCTGATTGGCCGGGCACTTCATTTGGTCATGTGAACAGAAACTTTACCGGCCAACCAGTTTTCAGGTCCTTTGTGTAACTGCTCTGAAAATTCCACTATAATGTTAAACATAATGCGGATAGTCCAAGCTTAGATTAAAACACAGGTAAAAAATACTCCACTTTAGTAAATTTCCCCCATTGTGTGCAGGGCAGTCGAGAGCTGGGATGGGCCTAGGTACTTTTCCAGGGGTGTGGTCTAATCACAGAAGGTGTGGTCGTGCACCCTTAGAAAAAAATACTGAAAAAAAATTGTATTTCAACTTCAAGCACCAACACGGCCGCACTGCAGCCTAGTACACAGCCGCGTGTGCCTGGCTGAAGAGAAGAGCTGCTGCTGCTAGGTAAGGGGAGGGGTCCTGGGACCCTACTGGACCCTCACTGGGCCCCTTTATCAGACCTGGGCCGGGTAATTTGTATCCTACCCCCCCCCCCCCCCTCAGCACTGATTGTGTGCAGTATTCTGAGTCAGACTTAAATAGTGCCTGGTTTTGTCATGTAGTATATACTGTTCAGTAGTATATATATGCTAGTTCTAGGCCCAGGGCCGCTGAGACATTAGACGGGCCCCGGTACAAGATAGAGGGCGTGGTAAATATGGAGGCATGTCTATGCCGCATACAATTCCATGTGAAACGCTGAATGGGGCCTGCTGCTCCACCACTCAAGCTGACCTGGGCCCCCACCGCCCCCCTAAACAGGTCTGGACACGGGAAATCTATACCTGCTCCGCACCCCAGTTTATGCCAGAAAATATGGCTGCACTGTGACAGTAATGCGCTTGATGTTGGATTATGCATGAAGCGCTTTGCAGGAACATGTAACCTAGCAGTATATTTTAAGATTGTGGGAGGAAACTCGAGTACCCAGAGGAAACCCACGTAAGAACAGAGAGAACATACAAACTCCACACAGTAGAGGGAAACAAACCCATGACCTCGGCGCTGAGAGGCCGCAATGCTAACCATTACACCGTCCATATTGCCAATGATGAATATTAGCTACCATGTGCTTCTATACCTGTCACAGAACCCCCATATCCATTGTGACCTTGACACGACGAGTGTAATTGCCGGGTGAGGTTAGGAAAGGCTGCACCATTACTGCTGTCACACGTCTATGATCGCCTCTCGGTGGCGGCTGTGTCGTGTAACTGTGCCGAGTTAACCTCCCAGGGCTGTAATTTCCCCACTGAGGAAGCTGTTTACAGACTGGGCAATTAAGTAGCTTTTAATGAACTTCTACATCCATTAATAACCTTTCTGCCAACCAGCTCAGCCGACAGAATAGCCATTCCTAAGATGGAAACGCCATCCGAACTCTTGGAGCTGAAACCTGCCCCGTATAATAAGTCATTACGCCTTTGCAGAATGCATAATTTAATATCCTACCGAGTAAATAGATTTGCCTGCAATGAACGGATTTCCCATTGAAAGACTAATCACGGAAAAAAAATTACACGTTAAAAATTATTAAAGGCCGGCCTCATCCATTCCGCAGAACTAGAACACTTATTTGGTAATGGCTTGAATTAAGATATTGGGAGTAAGAGATTTATCTCCCATTTTGGAAATTATGCTGGGTAATAAAGACATCATTTCTCTGCTGAATAAATACATTTTAAATTGATACAAGATTAATTCTGCCCCTCACCCCGCCGTATATTTAATAAAGCTGTCACTGACACAATGTCCAGTCTCCCTATATACATAATGCAGAAAAGAAAACAGAAGATTAATCTGACAGATAGATTAAATGACGTTTTGGAGAATAAAAGATTTATTATTTTTAGGTATCATATTGTCCATTTGCTATATGTCAAGCTGCGTTACTGAGTACTTTAGTGTTACAGACAAATACATTCTGCCTACAGAGCAGTGACGTGCGGTGAGGTCATTGGCTGGGGAGGCACTGAGATTTTATATATATATACATACATACAGTGGGGGTATGGAAAAGTGAAGGTTGCAATTATGCGCGCACTTCCGGAAAAGGGGGTGTGGCCACTCAAACAGGGTTGTGTCCTTCAGTGTAGTAGGACCCCTTATACTATCTAGTACTGGTGCCCCTTTCACTTGATACCACACAGTATGAGCCGAAATTCACACTACAGCACATGGTATGATCCGAAATTCACATTACAGCACACGGTATGAGCCGAAATTCATATTTTACCACACAGTATGAGCTGAAATTCACATTACAGCACACGGTATGAGCCGAATTCACATTACAGCACACGGTATGAGTCGAAATTCACATTACAGCACACGGTATGAGCCGAAATTCATATTTTACCACACAGTATGAGCTGAAATTCACATTACAGCACATGGTATGAGCCGAAATTCACATTACAGCACATGGTATGATCCGAAATTCACATTACAGCACACGGTATGAGCCGAAATTCATATTTTACCATACATTATGAGCTGAAATTCACATTACAGCACACGGTATGAGCCGAAATTCATATTTTACCACACAGTATGAGCTGAAATTCACATTACAGCACACGGTATGAGCCGAATTCACATTACAGCACACGGTATGAGTCGAAATTCACATTACAGCACACGGTATGAGCCGAAATTCATATTTTACCATACGGTATGAGCCGAAATTCACATTACAGCACACGGTATAAGCCGAAATTCCCATTACAGCACACGGTATGACACGAAATTCATATTTTACCACACAGTATGAGCCGAAATTCACATTACAGCACACAGTATGACACGAAATTCATATTTTACCACACAGTATGAGCCGAAATTCACATTACAGCACACGGTATGACACGAAATTCATATTTTACCACACGGTATGAGCCGAAATTCACATTACAGTACACGGTATGAGCCGAAATTCATATTTTACCACACGGTATGAGCCAAAATTCACATTACAGCACACGGTATGAGCCGAAATTCCCATTACAGCACACAGTATGAGCTGAAATTCATATTTTACCACACGGTATGACCCAAAATTCACATTACAGCACACGGTATGAGCCGAAATTCACATTACAGCACACAGTATGAGCTGAAATTCATATTTTACCACACGGTATGACCCAAAATTCACATTACAGCACACGGTATGAGCCGAAATTCACATTACAGCACACAGTATGAGCTGAAATTCATATTTTACCACACGGTATGACCCAAAATTCACATTACAGCACACGGTATGACCCAAAATTCACATTACAGCACACGGTATGACCCAAAATTCAGATTTTACCACACGATATGAGCTGAAATTCACATTATAGCACACGGAATGAGACAAAATTCACAGTATGCCACATGGAATGAGACAAAATTCAGGGAGAGTGACAGCAGGTACAGGGAGAGGGAAAGTGACAGCAGGGACATAGGGACAGGGACAATGACAGCAGAAACATAGGGACAGGGAGAGGGACAGCAGGGGCATACAGTAGGGACTAGGGAGAGAGAAAGGCAGCAGGGTAAGATTACCTTTTTAACATTGGCGGTGCGGAGGATGCTGTGGGCTGCAGTGCGGAGGATGAGGAGGCTGTGTTCGGCATGGTGCGACGGAAGTGCAGAGAAGAACTGAGGGTGGCGGCGGAGCTGCTGAGGGTGGTGGGGTGCGGATGAGGGTAGTGGAGGTGTAGTGAGGAGGAGGCAGAGGACGGCGGCAGTGCAAGGAGGAGGAGGCTGTGGTCGGCGGCACTGTGGCTCCTATGACCGAGGCGCTACTATTTCATATCTGCTGCGGATCGACAGCCAATAAGGAGTGGCCGCGTGGCAGATTTTTAATGTGTGTGCTAAATGTGTGTGCTGTAATCTGCTGCAGACCGGCAGCCAATCAGGAGCGTCTGCCTCCCCCTGTATCGCCCCAAGACTGCCGCCCCCCTGTGTATCCCCAAGCTGCCTCCCCCTTTAAGGTCCCCAATGCTGCTTCCCCTCCTTTATGTCCCCATGGCTGCCTCCCCCCTTAAGGTCCCCAATGCTGCTTTCCCCCTGTGTATTCCCAAGGTTGCCCCCTTCCCCACCGTGTGTCCGCCCCCCCCCGAGTCCCCGTATGGCTGCCTCGCTCTCCATGGCTCACCCCCCCCCCCCCCATGTCTGGTCTCCGGCCCCCCTTGTTTGCCTGGGGTCACTGCTGGGGTCTCTGGGGAGAGCATTCATTCATGCCTCCCGTCCCGCAGCGCGGCGGCCAAACTACTGCTACTGGCCGGCGGGACCGAGACAGGCGGCTGGCTGGAGCATGAGTTCCGCTGATGCCGCCGGGGACTCAAGTCAGGCGTTAAGCAGGCCGGACTCCAGGGTGGGCTCAGGATCTGGTGCCCAATCATATTTGCATCAGTGACAGGGGCGTGCTTTCATATGTGCTGAAAGCACGCCCCTGTCACTGAGGCACACATACTAGTGCCGCTTATACTTCTTTTTTAATGAGCTTTTACAGCCCTCTCTTTGGATCCGCCCCCTGCCCGCCCCCTGCATCCAACCCTTTGTCATTAGCCGCAGGAGGCACCGCTATCGGTGCCCCTAACACAGATCAAAACTTCTTTTCTCATGTAAAAATGATTACAATCATATAAAGCATATTCTTATGACACAGAATATGTGTCATAAGTATCTTCTTTATATTATTATAATCATTAATGACAGGGGAGAATGACAGGGGAGGCACTGCCTCCCCTGACTGCACGTCCCTGCTACAGAGCTGACAATCTAAGGTTTGTATGTGAACAAAAATACTTCTCAAACTAGCGCTTCTTTAAATCCTGCAGCCGTGCTTATCTACAGGTGTACAGTACACCAAACAAGATCACATATATTATAGCACAGTGGTAAGCTCTGATTGTGAATCTAATGTAATGTATCACCTTCTACACAACAATCTAAGGGGTACATTTACTAAGCAGTGATAAGAGCGGAGAAGTGAGCCAGTGGAGAAGTTGCCCCATCAACCAATCAGCACTGAAGTAACATCTATCATTTGCATACTATAAAATCATACAGAGCTGCTGATTGGTTGATGGGGCAACTTCTCCACTGGCTCACTTCTCCGCTCTTATCACTGCTTAGTAAATGCACCCCTAAGTCTGTGCGGGCTTTAGTGATGGACTCTCAAGGGTTTCCTAGTGCACTTCGGTATCCGTTCAGATGGTCGACCATGTTATGGTCGACAGTCATTAGGTCGACCACTATTGGTCGACATTGACATGGTCGACAGGGACACATGGTCGACATATGAAAATGGTCGACACATGAAAAGGTCGACATGATTTTTTTTAACTTTTTTTCTTTTGGGGAACTTTTCCATACTTTATGATCCACGTGGACTACGATTGGAATGGTAATCTGTGCCGAGCGAATCGGTAGCAAGGCGAAGGCACCATGCCCAAAGCATGGCGAGCGAAGCGAGCCATGCGAGGGGACGCGGTGCACTAATTGGGGTTCCCAGTCACATTACGCAAAAAACGACACCAAAAAAAGTAAAAAATCCCATGTCGACCTTTTCATGTGTTGACCTTTCATGTGTCGACCATTTTAATATGTCAACCATGTGTCCATGTCGACCATGTCAATGTCGACCAATAGTGGTCGACCTAATGACTGTCGACCATAACATGGTCGACCACTCATACCGGAACCGTGCACTTCATACGGTCAATTGAAAACACACTTACAATAGAACCCCCTTGGTTCGTGCATGTAGCGGGATCTCTCTTCTATCTACCACTTGATCCTTTTGACCACAACGCTGGCAGTCCAACACCCTCCGTGTCTCATGGATATCCTCCCTTAATCAGTATTTCCTTACGTGTCAACCCCGCCGGTTCTCATCTATAGACATACTACATGCAAAGTTGAAAACGGAGGTTGTATTTAAAACAAGTAACTTATTTTAAAACATAACGATACCCAACACAGATTATTCCTAAATAAAAAGTAGGAGTATGTCGGCGGCGATGCGCACGTACCCTCTCCTGGAGGAGGCTGCGCTCATGGACTCAGGACTTCCCGGGTGTCCTGGGTGAGACGGATCGGCAGCAGCCTCAAGCAAGGGGAGAGAGGTCAGCGGGGTGTACACTGATCCGGCTCCGTCCAGCACATCAACGCGTTTCAGAGTCACCTCCTTTGTCGACTGCCAGCGTTGTGGTCAAAAGGATCAAATTGTAGATAGAAGAGAGATCCTGCTGCCAAGAAAGATATCTTTACATGCACGAACCAAGAGGGTTCTATGGTAAGTGTGTTTTCAATTGACCGTATGAAGTGCACTAGGAAACCCTTGGGAGTCCATCACTAGAGACCGCACAGATTTAGATTGTTCTGTAGAATGTGATACATTACATTAGATTCACAATCCAGTGCCGAGCTTACCACTGTGCTATAATATATGTCATCTAAGGTTTGTGTATGATTACTGTATATTTGATGTAAATATTTATTACCAGTTATTTATATGGCGCACACATATTCCGTAGCGATTTCCAGAGAATATTTGCCCATTCACATCAGTCCCTGCCCCAGTGGAGCTTACACTCTATATTCCCTACCACATGTACACGCACACACATACACGCTAGGGTTTATTTTTGTTTCGATCCAATTAACCTACCAGTATATTTTTGGATTGTGGGAGGAAACCGGAGTACCCGGAGGAAACCCACGCAAATACGGGGAGAATATACAAACTCCACACAGTTAGGGCCGTGGTGGGAATCGAACCCATGACCTCAGTGCTGTGAGGCAGTAATGCTAACCATTACACCAAATATACACATTAATCAGCATAAAGGTTAATGTTCCGACTTCAAAATGCATAACCCCAGACCTGTTTGTGCATCACGTCCGTGCGTCTTTTGCCGCAGTTGCGCCTGCTACTGTATGATAAATGCTAGCAGAAGCCCTTCCCTGATGTGCGCTCTTCTCCATTTGTCTTAAATCAGGTTTGGATCAGTACATCTATAGTAAAAGGATAGACAGTCAATAGGTCAAACCCACATGCAAATTTCGGCAGGTACAAGGTCAACTATGTCTAAGATTGACAGGTACAAAAGTTCGAAATGCAAATGGTCGACACAAAAAAGGTGGACACAATGTTTTGTTTTGTTTTTAACTTTTTACGGTGTCATGTGGATGGTAAATCAAGCAATTGAAAAAAACAAAACTTGTGTCGACCATATTGTGTCGGCAATTGTCACGTTGACCCTTTGTATCTGTCAACCTTAGAGACAGTCGACATTTTACCTGTCGACCTGTTGACCATGTCAACCATACAGGTATACCTAATGACTGTCTTACTTCTATCCAGTGTCTGGAACTCTCAAATCTTCCCTACAAACGTTAAATGTTAGAAATGTGAGTTTTAAAACGTTTTCCTGTAGAAAAATATTAGATAATATTAGATAGCTGTGGAAGAAAATGTGTGATACAGATGTACGCGGTCTTGGCTGGGTGCGACTCTCCGCCGACGTGACATTGCACCAGTGCAGACTGGGTATTGCTCTGGGTTCTGTAGAGTTCAGTCTTTTCTAGATGTGACGACGTTGGTGAAATTGGCTGCTTCAGCTCCCTGCGGTGCTCCAGGACAGATGTTTAACGTCCTCCATTGATCTCCATAGGGCGATTAGGATAAATTTATTGTTCACGCACTTTGGAATTCTGGAGTTTATCGTGCGATCAGCCACAGCGGGGAGTGCTTGTGAGATTCAAAGCCG
The DNA here is from genome assembly GCF_028390025.1 of Pseudophryne corroboree. Classification (NCBI taxonomy): domain Eukaryota; kingdom Metazoa; phylum Chordata; class Amphibia; order Anura; family Myobatrachidae; genus Pseudophryne; species Pseudophryne corroboree. The sequence continues at coordinate 1,034,311,956 of NC_086445.1, forward strand.
ACCGTGTAAAGAGTTCTGCAAGATGAGATAAAAGTTTTCTGCAAACACCTGTCTACAAACGCAAATATATTATTTTATTTGTATCTAGAGCATTCTTATGTTTTTACCCTAGTCTGAGCCGTAGATATAGATCTCAGCGCTCCCTCTTATCTGCTAAGATGTTATTCTTTTTCTTTTTGATGTAAATAACAAAAAGGAAACCCGAAGCACCATTTATTTTTTTGTGAGACGCAGCTTACGAACATCTGATTGTACCTAAAAATGAAAGAAATAATGACAAACGGAGAATATCAGAAGTAACATGTGAAATGTGTGTGTGTGTGTGTGTGTGTGTGTGTGTGTGTGTGTGAATATATCTTATATAATAGTTGTGTAGGGTCTGTCCCAACAGACATAGGTGGATCATCTGCCGGGAACAAGGTAAGCATGGAAGCCACAGAGAGGCATGCGGAGATATGGGGGGAGGCTAGTATGGAATGTGGGGTGGGGACAGGGGGTCAGAACAGAAGAGGTGTGAGGGCAGAGAGGTGAGCCAGTATATACTCATATATACTGTATATCCACAGAAATACACCCCAGCTAAGTGGGTTGTCTGGGATCTCCATGATGCAATTTGTGGCAAATCGCTTCATGGTAGCTCCGCCCTCCCTGAAATGGTGCATTGCGCATTATGAGAAAGGGCTGAGATTTACAATGTCCCTGCGCCTCCCAACTCTCTCCCAGCAACGGATGTCTCCTCACATGGCACAAACTCTATATGGTGTCTTGGTTTGTCTATGGAATCACTATAGCACAGTGGTTCTCTAACTCGGTCCTCAGGACCCCACACAGTTCACGTTTTCCATGTCACCCAGCAACTGCACTGTGTATCACCAACTGTCACATTTTAAAAATCTACAGGTGACCTGCAAAACATGAACTGTGTGGGGTCCTGAGGACCGAGTTTGAGAACCTGTGCAAAGTAGTATAGCACATCTATGAAACATTGTCACACTGCAGTGGCAGACAAGAAGCAATTTCATAAACTATACAACCCTATAAAAACCAAGAATGTTATAATTAATCAAGAACCAGTTCAGAGGTACAGGGTAATGGAGATGGGAGTATGTATGTAATGGAAGGCAGGTAAAGGATTGATTGATTGATTGATTGATTGATTGATTGATTGATTACTTGATTGTTTCGATCTGATTGATTTAAATTAGTTTGATTCCAAAAACGTAAAATAGAGATAGGCTAATTTGGAGTTTGCAGCTCTGCTGCAACTATTCATTTTCTTGGCTTCTTTTTCATTTCAACCCTTGTCAGGAATCCTTGGCTATTGTATTAACATTTTAATATTTTCTGGTTAAAAATGTGTTGCAAATTAGTAATGTTTTAGAGCAAAGGGCCTAATTCAGACCTGATGGCTTGACTGCGTTTTCGTACAGTCTGCGATCAGGTCTGAGGTGCGCATGCATATGCACTGCAATGCGCAGGCACGTCAATCCGCAGCGCTGGAGAGGGCCGAGCAGCGAGGGGATGGTGCAAGAAAAGGTGACTAACAGGAAGAGGCCGTTTGTGGGTGGCAACTGACTGTTTTTAAGGAGTGTCCGGAGAAACGCAGGAGGGACCAGGCGTTTGAACGGAGGCTTTCTGATGTCAGCTCTGGCCCTGATCATTGCACTGGAAGAGTAAGTCCTGGTCTGTGCAGAGACTGCACAAACTTCTGTTTGTGCAGCTCTCCTGCACATGCAAATGCACCCCTGCACAGCGAATTCCCCCTCCCCCTGTAGCCGGTGACTACCTGATCACAGGGATATAAAAATCACACCCTAGCCATCATATCTAAATTAGGCCGAATAACCGTTACAAATGTGTGTCCATGCAATAAAAAGTCCATGCCCAATGCCCGCTAAAAATACAGGCCATTATGAAAAGAAAGGTGGTGCAAGATGGAATTGTCCTTGGGCTCTACCACCCACCAAGCACAAACCAAGCTCACAACCAAACCAAGCACTTTAGCGACAGGGACTGTCACTTTTGTGGCTGAAGTGCTGGGTTTGTTTGGGCCCCCACAAAGGTTTTTTGGAAGAACTACCTCTGATCACTAATGAGGAGGCTGATGATGAGGGTGTTGGCGGGGGAGATTGCATGTGCTGATCCAAACTGCTGGTAGCTGATATTGGACTGCTTGTCATTACTTTACAGGATCTTTTCAGATTTTGATTAAAAAACTTGCATGAACTCGCTGCAAAAAAAGAGTGAGGAAGTACATAGATAGTTAACAACCATTCCTCTTTTAACTTTAGCCTCACAAATGGAGCAGATGCCTTCAATAATGTTGTCAGGATTTCGATAAAAATAATTCCACACATATGAGCTGAATTTTTTTGGTCTTATGCCCAGGCATGACAATGGCTTTCTTTTAAACATGGACAAGAACTGCCACTGGTGACTGACTTACACAAACAACATCCTCATTAGCGTCAGATAGCATACATATATCCTCCACATCCTGTTGTACTTCCACACTAGCATCCTCGATTTCCATATCACATCTTTACTTGTACTGCTCATACCCACATTTGCAGAGGGTGCAGAAATGGTGGAAGGAACTATGAGTACAATGTTAGAAATGCCAGACTCACACATATAGCTAATGTGAACACCTCTAGACATTCCTCAGGGATTTGGGAACACACAGCTTGTTCTTCAGCCTTAGTATTCTTTATTGGGCACCAAATTGTCTTGTTTAAATGTGCACTCTACCTCTTTTGTAAAATATTTAGATTTCAGGTACCCTTTCTTAGTCTTTGTGTCCACTGGTCCACCTTTAGTAGATGTAGAAGTACTATCATGACTGGCAGCAGCCATGGCGCTAGTACTGGATTGCTGCTCCTGCTCTTCTATCGACTGATGCAAATTGACTCACAGCGCTATTAGTAATGGTTGCACCTACTGAACATTATATTTTAACAGTGCATGAACAACAACACATGTTTTATTTTATTTTTAACACTGCAGTAAGTAATGGTGGCACCTACTGAACATTATTTTTTAAGTACAGTGCCTGAACCTGTCCTGAACACACACATTTTTATTTGTTAATAATGATGATTTGCCTAACGCTGCCACAGTCACTTTGTTGCAGCCCATAGCCCTTCACTGTCTGACACAGTAGCCCACAGCCCTTAATCTTCAGGAGGATGAAGTTTTTCCTCATTTTAGGATACAAGACTGGCAGGAAATTCTCAGATCTACTCATAATCTGGAAGTTCGGGTGGTTTCGATTGAACCGCACATCTCTAGACACGATAACTGTAAAACATTTGGCCAAGTATAATTGAGTTTTCAAAACTCTTTTGTGACAAATAAAACAAAACAAGAGTGATTTACACGATCTGACCCCATCAGCACAGGGAACCAGGCGGAATTATGCGTTGTCTCCTCTTACAGACATGACACTTATAAAACCCTGTCTGAAATGTTTATCTCAGTAGTTAATGTGAGTCAGTTATTTTGATCTGTCCTGGCTACATCAAACACCCGAGTTGTTTATCGTTAATGGGACTGTCATTGCAGTCTGGAACATCTTTGAGACACGTCTCCGACCGCCACAATAAGCGGAATTTATGTTCCATGGTTCAGGAAAATAAATCTAATGTGGGGGGCGGGGTCTACAGCCCGGCGGTACAGAACCATTGCTTAATAGTCACGATATTCCGTCATCACAGTGATAAAGACAACAACAACAACAACAACAACAACAAACTTTTATCACTTTATTGGGCCATAGAGACCACAGAAGCCATGCAATGTAGTCGCTAGTCAAAGCTCTGAGGGCCATGCTGAGACTAGAGGGTAAATTTACTAAGGTGGGAGATTTTTAGAACTGGTGATGTTGCCCATGGCAACCAATCAGATTCTACTTACCATTTATCGAGCTGCTTTTAGCAGATAATAGATATAATCTGATTGGTTGCTATGGACAACATCACAAGTTCTAAAAGTCTCCCACCTTAGTAAATTTACCCCCTAGTAGTTCAACACATGGAAGAGAGTCAGGGGAGGTCAAAGAGAAGCAAAAGATAATACCAGTATATATTCAATTGGTACTTAGTAAATTGGTAAATATGTTTTCCACTTCCAGGTGACTGTAATGTTTGTGCTTCATGTATCTTTTTATTTTTTACATCTTGTTACTTTTAGCTGTATTCTGTGGTCTTTATCCATATTTCTATTTAATTTGGCAGACGATGAGGCACATTTATTACCCTTTTTTTTTTAACTAAATTAATGTTAAAAGGGTGTTTTCTGTTTTCACACCCATTTCACATTATTTTAGTATCACCTGAATGTATTAAAGGGCATTTTGCTCCAAACTCTTTAATTCATTTTTTTTAGTAACCCAGATCGCATTTCCCATACTTATAATGGGAAATGCGATCTGACCAAATGTACTAAAAAAAACACAAAAACAAAACACTGTAGTGTGCCCTGTGATAATTACACCAGCTGCCCCCAGGCAGAGAAAGCTGTGCGGGAAGCAGGCAGTGTGATCAGCTCTGTGTGTCTGATGGAGACAGAAGCTGATCAGTGGGCCTAATTCAGACCTGATTGCTCGCTAGCAGTTTTTTGCAGCGCTGCGATAAGATAGTCGCGCCTACAGGGGAGTGTATTTTAGCTGTGCAAGTGTGCGATCACATGTGCAGCCGAGCGGTACAAAAAGATCTTGTGTAGTCTCTGCGCAGCCCAGGACTTACTCAGCCGCTGCGATCACTTCAGCCTGTCCGGGACCGGAATTGACGTCAGACACCCGCCCTGCAAATGCTTGGACACGCCTGCATTTTTCCAACCACTCCCTGAAAACGGTCAGTTGACACCCACAAACGCCTTCTTCCTGTCAATCTCCTTGCAAATGGCTGTGCGAATGGATTCTTCATAAAACTCATTGCACAGCAACGATCCGCTGTGTAACCATGCGTCGCGCATACTCACCTACCTCAGGCCTCCAGTGCAGGGTGCCGGTCATCTGGGTTCCCTGCTGCTCCTGTGTCCTCCGGTGCAGTAAAGTGATGTTGCAAAGCGGCAGCTCACTTTACAGCACCAGTGGTGACAGCAGCAGGGAGCCCAAATGAACGGCAGTCCCTCTGGAGCTCCAGCCATCGATCCTTGGGTTTGGTGAGTATGATCACTGGTGGGGGGGTTTCACGGTGCGCAGGGGTTGTTGCCCAGTCATGAGAAGCCCAATCTGAGACGATGTGAGACCCATAGCATGTTGTACCATGTTTTTCTTTTGCATCTTATACGCATCACAGAATCAGTGAAAACACGCTCACAGTGCACTAGAGGGGTCATTCCGAGTTAAACGCTCGCTAGCAGTTTTTAGCAGCCATGCAAACGCATTGTCGCCGCCCACTGGGGAGTGTATTTTCGCTTTGCAGAAGTGCGAACGCTTGTGCAGCAGAGCGCCTACAAAATGGTTTTGTGCAAAACAAGACCAGCCCTGTAGTTACTCTTCGTGTGCGTTGATTCTAACGACGGAGGGACGGCTTTTGATGTCACACACCCGCCCAACGAATGCCCAGCCACGCCTGCGTTTTCCCCGACACGCCTGCGTTTTTCTAAGCACTCCCTGAAAACGGTCAGTTGACACCCAGAAACACCCTCTTTCTGTCAATCTCCTTGCGTCCGGCCGTGCGAATGGAATCGTTGCTAGAACCAGTGCAAAACCACAATGGACTTTGTACCCGTACGATGCGCGTGCGCATTGCGGAGCGTACGCATGCGCAGATTAGCCATTTTTTTCACTGATCGATACGCAGCGAACAACGGCAGCTAGCGATTAACTCGGAATGACCCCCTAGAGACGCTGCATCTTTAGCCACACAGGAATTGGTTTTACACACGTACAAAGTCTCAGAAGTAGCACACTGGAACTCAACAAGAGGAAAGCTGTGGATCTTCACATCAGAGCTTATTGTGCACAGATACATTTCAGACACAACAGTGTCACACAGATGTACAAGTGTCGCACATCACAATGGTCTGTGGCTCTCATTCCGAGTTGTTCGCTCGCTAGCTGCTTTTAGCAGCATTGCACACACTAGGCCGCCGCCCTCTGGGAGTGTATCTTATCTTAGCAGAATAGCGAACAAAAGATTAGCAGAACTGCTAATAAATAATTCCTTGCAGTTTCTGAGTAGCTCCAGACCTACTCCTAGATTGCGATCAGCTCAGTCCGTTTAGTTCCTGGTTTGACGTCATACACACGCCCAGCATCCGCCCAGCCACTCCCCCGTTTCTCCAGCCACTCCTGCGTTTTTACCTGGCACGCCTGCATTTTTTAGCACACTCCCTGAAAACGGGCAGTTTCCGCCCAGAAACACCCACTTCCTGTCAATCACACTACGATCACTCGAGCGATGAAAAAACGTCGCTCGAGCTTGTGTAAATCTACAAAGTTTTGTGTGAAAGTACTTAGCGCATGCGCGCTGCGTACCATGGCCCTCATTCCGAGTTGATCGGTCGCAAGGCGAATTTAGCAGAGTTACACACGCTAAGCCGCCGCCTACTGGGAGTGTATCTTAGCATCTTAAAATTGCGACCGATGTATTCGCAATATTGCGCTCACAAACTACTTAGCAGTTTTAGAGTAGCTCCAGACTTACTCTGCCTGTGCGATCAGTTCAGTGCTTGTCGTTCCTGGTTTGACGTCACAAACACACCCAGCGTTCGCCCAACCACTCCCACGTTTCTCCGGCCACTCCTGCGTTTTTTCCGGAAACGGTAGCGTTTTCAGCAACACTCCCATAAAACGGCCTGTTTCCGCCCAGTAACACCCATTTCCTGTCAATCACATTACGATCGCCGGAGCGATGAAAAAGCCGTGAGTAAAAATACTATCTTCATAGCAAAGATACTTGGCGCAGTCGCAGTGCGAATATTGCGCATGCGCACTAAGCGGAATTTCACTGCGATGCGATGAAAAATACCGAGCGAACGACTCGGAATGAGGGCCCATGCACATTTTTGCCGTTTTTTTCACTTGATCGCTGCACTGCAAAAATCGGCAGCGATCGATCAACTCGTGTTGAATGACCACCTGTGTACACTAGCTAAACTTTATTCACTTCCAGTAGTTTTATTTGTGCAAATAAGATGCACATCATACTTACCATCTCTCCCACAGTTTTCCAGGAGACTCACGATTTTCCAGGCAGTCCTCCACGCCCATGGAAGAGAGGCCAGCTCCCCCGCATCCCACGTGGTTCCTAGTGAAGCGGTCAGGACGAGGAGATTAGACAGGGGAATTGCAGCATTGAATGAAGGACGTGGGGCTAATGACGTAAATTTGCATCATTTGGCCCTGCCTCTCCCACGGATCCGTATATTGTGTCACTTGGGGGTGGGGATTAGTGATGTGACAACCCAGCCCCGCTCCCCCAAAAGTGCCCCGCAGTGTTTCCTCTCTTGGCTTCCTCCGTAGAGGAGATCTGAAGAGTAGGGAAGTAGGCGTGCGCAGACGGGGGTGCCACTCCGGACTTCCCCCCTCTTCCGGGTAGCGGACTACTTTCTCCACTCCTTGGTATGGGACATAAGACTGCGCACCTGTGCTGCAGGTAAGTCCTGAACAGGGGGAAGGGGGAGGAGAGTAGACCATAATGCGGCAGAGGGGGGACGTCAGGAGCGGCGTCACCGTGTCAGCACCTGTGCACGCCTATGACTGTATGATGGACGTTTTGAGCGAAAAGTCGCTTGGCGTCCTGAGAGAGGCTGACGAAATGAGAGTAACAGTGTATGAGGCACATCTGGTTCTCAAGATATAACTGTCCCAGCCAGGGGTCAACCTTAGATCCGATGCCTCTGCAGTCTAATTGCGGACGCATGGTGGAGCGGCCTCACACATCGCTGGGCGGCCCTCAGCACATGTGGAGGTGAACGCAGATCTGGCTGCGTATGCAGAGATCTGCGTTCATCTCTGAATAACCCCCCCCATAGACCCCGCAGAAGCAATACCGGCACACATGGGCGCCGCAGCATTTGGCGCAGAATCAGGCCTTAGACGTTTCTCTTTTTCTCCTAGTACACTGCATGATTTAGGCTCCTTTGTGGCTCAGGTGAGAGAGAGGGGAATTTGGGGCATAGTGAAAAACACAACATATGAAAAGTGTAGGGGCTCTGTGATACCTGGGACCGGCCGGAGAATTCAAATGGGGGAAAAGGTTGAGTAACGCCACACCTAAAAATTTGCCATATATAATTGTGTTCTGTGTCTAAGATTTCCGACATGAAGGAATGCCCCTTATTTGACTGACTTTTGCCTTCCCCCGTAGATGGTACCACCTAGGCTCACAATTTTATGTGCTTTCCTGTAGAACCAGGTGGTACTTGCACAAAAGCGAGATATCACAAGACAGGCGTTTTCCAAAAAATATGGCCCTTTGTAAAGCAGTATAGTACCGTAAAGTGGGCCTGATTCAGTCCTGATCGCTGATGTGCGTTTTTGCAGAGGTCTGCGATCAGATAGTCGCCGCCCATGGAGAGTGAAAACCCGCCCTGTGCAAGTGTGAGAGTGCATGCGTACGCCGTGCGAAAATTCCGCCAGACAGCGGACATCTGCAAATCCGTTCGCATCTCACTCACCATGGAATGATTTTTCCAGTCTCTGTAGTCTGTGCGCAGCCCAGGACTAACTCCTACAGTGCAATACAAACAGGCTGATCAGGCTGAAAACGCTTGGGCACGCCTGCGTTTTTCCTGACACTCCCAGAAAAAGGCCAGTTACCACCCACAAACGTCCGCTTCCCATCATTCACCTTGTGAACGCCTTGTGATCAAAATTTTTTCGCACCATCCTGTTGGTTTGATGACGCACCTGCGCATTGCGGTGCATAGGCATGCGCAGTCATTCGATAATCGTCCGCTGTGCGATTTCGCACAACCATGATCAGCTCTGAATTGGGCCCACTGTACGTCCCTTTCTAGGTCACCGGAACAGCCCCAGCCCCTCTCTGTGCTAGGCCGCTGGGTTAATGCAGTATCAGGACATTGCGCAGAGAGTTTTACAATTATGCAGAAATTTCCCTGAGCAAACGCTGTCAGTCTGGCGCTGTTATCTGGCGACTCGGCTGTGGGTCAGAGGACGGCGGGTAAATGAAGTCTTTGACAGTGTTCATTTTGCTGGATCAGAATGCTGGGCTTTTCCTGAAAGAGCTTGCACGCAGATTCTCCGAGCGATAGTAAACCTGGCTTTATATATATTGACTTTCTCACAGCAGAATAGTAATGAGCTGCGGCAAGCGGCACAGATCCTTCTCCCCCCTAAAAGAAGGAAATTCTGTGTTATCGAGCAGAAACATTGCAGCCAGTACACGGCTTTAATGTTCTGCTACAGCAAAGAAAAATAAACCTTGCAACCATCAAACACTGTGTTCCCTACATCAAGTACAACGTGAACTTTGAAATGTAGAAAGTATAGCGCTGTATTATTTATGGTATGTTAGACTGTACCATCTTACAGCCGAGGGGTGTGCAGGTAGCGAATAGGAAAAGCGCTCTTATACTAGCACATATAAATACGCAATACATAAACATACAGGTGACGATTTATCAAAGGACGAGAATAGGGTTATTATCAGCGATAGGGCTTCTTGATCCGTATCACCCTATGCATCAAAGGATTACTGCCGGCGATAGTAAGATTTACCAGTTAGCGGAACTGAAACCCACAAATCGGGGTGCACCACGTGATCATCTCTCCCTGTCGTTGGCGTCTTAATAGCATTTGCGTCCACCGGCATGTTTGAGTCTCTTGTCGGGACAGCTGTCCCAGTGCTGAAGTTGCTTTGGGTTTCCGGTGTGGGTGAAAGGCGCAGGTGTGGCCATTGGCCCTCATTCCGAGTTGTTCGCTCGCTAGCTGCTTTTAGCAGCATTGCACACGCTAAGCCGCCGCCCTCTGGGAGTGTATCTTAGCTTAGCAGAAGTGCGAACGAAAGATTAGCAGAATTGCGAATAGAAATTTCTTAGCAGTTTCTGAGTAGCTCCAGACTTACTCCTACACTGCGATCAGTTCAGTCAGTTTCGTTCCTGGTTTGACGTCACAAACACACCCAGCATTCGCCCAGACACTCCCCCGTTTCTTCAGACACTCCCGCGTTTTTCCCAGAAACGCCAGCGTTTTACCGCACACTCCCATAAAACGGGCAGTTTCCGCCCAAAAACACCCACTTCCTGTCAATCACACTACGATCACCAGAACTATGAAAAAACTTCGTTAGGCCGTGAGTAAAATAACAAGATTTTGTGCAGATTTACTTGGCGCAGGCGCACTGCGAACATTGGGCATGCGCAGTTTGCGACTAATCGCTCCGTTGCAAAAAAATCTAACGAGCGAACAACTCGGAATGACCCCCATTGGCCTTTGCATGCCGAAACTGCAGGTGACGGAGAGAGATCCGTGGGAAAGATAGCATTAGCTCTCAGGATTGGACCCTGATAACCATATGGCCAGATCACAGCCCCAAAGAAACCACGAAACGGGTTACTATTCCCAATCGTAATCGGCATAGATGGTAAATGATGAAAAAGTTGGGAAGAAAAAGAAACCAAAAACTTGTGTTGACCATATGTGTGTCGAACATTGTCATGTCGATCTTTTGAACCTGTCGACCTTTTGACCTTGTTGATTTGGGGTGGACGGATTGACTGTCTATCTTGATACTGTAGAGCTACTGTATCACCTGGATACCTTTCAATATTAAGGTACAGTAAGTTAATCCATGTAGTCACAGAAAGAGACCCTGCATCAGAGAAGTCACGGCACTATCTGGTGTGCAGAACGGATTTGCAGATGTCCACTGTCTCGAGAAGTTTTTGCACGGCGTACGCATGCATTCGCACACTTGTACGGGGCGGGTTTTCACTCTCTCTGGGCGTCGACTATCTGATCGCAGCCCTCTGCAAATTTGCAGCACAACGTTCAGGTCTGAATTAGGCCCTATATCCGCTATAAGCTAAATAACATTTGCGGAACCCGTATATGCAGCTGAGAAGTTGCATCTCCTGGTTATTGTACCCATGCCCGTAACATCCCGCACCCTGTAGGTAGGCAGGGAAATACTCCATTACATATTAGCTTACAGAACCCCAAACAAACATCTGAACAACTCAGATTACCTTCATTTATGCACATTTTCCATCTACTTTATAGCAGACGTTACATCTCAGAGTGTAACTACACCATAAAAATAATATATTTGTGTGCTGCACGCTGGAACTGAGAGGGGAACAGTATACGTCTAACCGTGGTCCCTGCTCTCCGTCTAGGGGAACATTCCCAGGGTTTGGCATGAAGCTGTAAACAGGCAGATCTGCTTTGTCCCTGTTCCACGTCCCCCATGGTGCCCTGTTCCTGGCACAGTGTCCCTAGCCTGCGGGCATCATTAGGTACCAGGCAAGAGATATAAATCAGGAAATCCTGTGTAGATAAACGGGATATATGTATGCAGGTGGAGGCGTTTCAGCTGCGTCAGGCCCCCTGTAAGGGTAAGAGTGTAAGATGACGCTTCTCCCTGTTACCTCCTGTTGTCGCATCTCACAGAGTGGACACTCCGAGGACCCCTCTGTGTCACAGTGACCGGCTGCATAATGATAACATGGGCCAGATTATCTTTCATTCATTTGGGGTTATAAGGAAACAGTTTTTGGGGCATAAAAAAGTGTCAGAATGTTCGTAGACTGTAACCTGATGGGCAGATGTTAGAGAAGATCAATTCTGCACCCTGTAGTTGGGATGTAGGTAATATCCAGGCACTGTCGGCATTCTGACCGTCGGAATCCTGTGCATCGGGATATCGATAGCAACCCCCTGTGATAATAGGGTCTCCCAGCTAGAGAGAGACTTTGCAGCGTGGCAAAGACTCAAAGATATTCCCAAGGGTACATGGCAGGGACGTGCAGTCAGGGGAGGCAGTGCCTCCCCTGTCATTAATGATTAAAATAATACAAAGAAGATACTTATGACACATAGTCTGTGTCATAAGTATCTGCTTTGGCCTTTATATTATTTTAATTATTTGTACCTTTGTAAAAAAAAACGTTAAAATAGTGTTTTGGAGGCACCGTTCTCGGTGCCTCCCGATGTCAGTTGTAAAAGAGTGGAAGCGGGGGGCGGGGCTAAACATCGGGCAGTAAAAGCCCATTCAAAAATTCACAGAAAGCGGCACTAGAACAAGTGCCTCTTTGACAGGGGCGTGCATTCAGCCCATATGAAAGCACGCCCCTGTCACTGAGGAAGATGTGATTGGGCAGTGACGGGGGGGGGGGGGGGGGGGGGGTAGGGAGGGGGTTAAATCAAGGCAGGTGTCAACCCTGTCATCTTTTTTTTTAAATTCATACACTATTTACAATAGTATATGGCACGGCCACGTGGCCGTCCCTGTCTGACCACCCGCCCTCCGGCCGCCAGCCCATTCCGCACCTTATTGCTGCCGCTGCGCTGCCAGTTACACAGCAGCAGCAGCATGCACGGAGGCCGAAGAGCTCCGCCTCCTTGAGCCGGCTGCGAGCTGGTGGCAGCTGCTTCTGTAGATTGAGACATCCTCCGTGACTTGTGGGGGTGGGAGGCTGTCTGTGCTGCTAGGACACCCCCTGTGATGGGGGGGGGGGGAGGGGGGGGGTGTTGTTTGAGGAGCCTGGCTGTACCCTGTCACCCAGTACCTCCATCACCCACTATCTCCCTATCACCCTAATCATGTCACCCGCTATCTCTCTGTCACCCAATGTCTTCCTGTCACCCTAATCATGTTACCCACTATCTCCCTGTCACCCCTGCGTCGCCAGTCACCCACTAGCTCCGTGTCACCCCTGTGTCGCCAGTCACCCACTATCTCCCTGTCACCCCTGCATCACCAGTCACCCACTATCTCCCTGTCACCCCTGCATCACCAGTCACCCACTATCTCCCTGTCTCCCCTGCGTCGCCAGTCACCCACTATCTCCGTGTCACCCCTGCGTCGCCAGTCACCCACTATCTCCCTGTCATCCCTGCGTCGCCGTCACCCATTATCTCCCTGTCACCCCTGCGTCGCCAGTCACCCACTATCTCCGTGTCACCCCTGCGTCGCCAGTCACCCACTATCTCCCTGTCATCCCTGCGTCGCCGTCACCCATTATCTCCCTGTCACCCCTGCGTCGCCAGTCACCCACTATCTCCCTGTCACCCCTGCGTCGCCAGTCACCCACTATCTCCCTGTCATCCCTGCGTCGCCGTCACCCATTATCTCCCTGTCACCCCTGCGTCGCCAGTAACCCACTATCTCCGTGTCAGCCCTACGTCGCCAGTCACCCACTATCTCCCTGTCTCCCCTGCGTCGCCAGTCACCCACTATCTCCCTGTCACCCCTGCGTCACCAGTCACCCACTATCTCCCTGTCTCCCCTGTGTCACCAGTCACCCACTATCTCCCTGTCATACCTGCGTCGCCATCACCCATTATCTCCCTGTCACCCCTGCATCACCAGTCACCCACTATCTCCCTGTCATCCCTGCGTCGCCATCACCCATTATCTCCCTGTCACCCCTGCGTCGCCAGTCACCCACTATCTCCGTGTCAGCCCTACGTCGCCAGTCACCCACTATCTCCCTGTCACCCCTGCGTCGCCATCACCCATTATCTCCCTGTCACCCCTGCGTCGCCAGTCACCCACTATCTCCGTGTCAGCCCTACGTCACCAGTCACCCACTATCTCCCTGTCACCCCTGCGTCGCCAGTCACCCACTATCTCCGTGTCAGCCCTACGTCGCCAGTCACCCACTATCTCCCTGTCTCCCCTGCGTCGCCAGTCACCCACTATCTCCCTGTCTCCCCTGCGTCGCCAGTCACCCACTATCTCCCAGTCACCCCTGCGTCACCAGTCACCCACTATCTGTCACCCCTGCGTCGCCAGTCACCCACTATCTCCCTGTCACCCCTGCGTTGCCATCACCCACTATCTCCCTGTCACCCCTGCATCGCCAATCACCCACTATCTCCCTGTCACCCCTGCGTCGCCAGTCACCCACTATCTCATGTCTCCCCTGCGTCGCCAGTCACCCACTATCTCCGTGTCAAACCTGCGTCGCCAGTCACCCACTATCTGTCACCCCTGCGTCGCCAGTCACCCACTATCTCCCTGTCACCCCTGCGTTGCCATCACCCACTATCTCCCTGTCACCCCTGCATCGCCAATCACCCACTATCTCCCTGTCACCCCTGCGTCGCCAGTCACCCACTATCTCATGTCTCCCCTGCGTCGCCAGTCACCCACTATCTCCGTGTGACCCCTGCGTCGCCAGTCACCCACTATCTCCCTGTCTCCCCTGCATCGCCAGTCACCCACTATCTCTCTGTCACCCCTGCGTCGCCAGTCACCCACTATCTCCCTGTCACCCCTGCGTTGCCATCACCCACTATCTCCCTGTCACCCCTGCATCGCCAATCACCCACTATCTCCCTGTCACCCCTGCGTCGCCAGTCACCCACTATCTCCATGTCTCCCCTGCGTCGCCAGTCACCCACTATCTCCCTGTCACCCCTGCGTCGCCAGTCACCCACTATCTCCCTGTCTCCCCTGCGTCGCCTGTCACCCACTATCTCCCTGTCTCCCCTGCATCGCCAGTCACCCACTATCTCCGTGTCACCCCTGCGTCACCAGTCACCCACTATCTCCCTGTCTCCCCTGCGTCACCCACTATCTCCATGTCTCCCCTGCGTCACCAGTCACCCACTATCTCCATGTCTCCCCTGCGTCACCAGTCACCCACTATCTCCCTGTCTCCCCTGCGTCACCAGTCACCCACTATCTCCATGTCTCCCCTGCGTCACCAGTCACCCACTATCTCCCTGTCTCCCCTGCGTCACCAGTCACCCACTATCTCCCTGTCTCCCTGCATCACCAGTCACCCACTATCTCCATGTCTCCCCTGCGTCACCAGTCACCCACTATCTCCCTGTCTCCCCTGCGTCGCCAGTCACACACTATCTCCCTGTCTCCTCTGCATCGCCAGTCACCCACTATCTCCCTGTCTCCCCTGCATCGCCAGTCACCCACTATCTCCCTGTCTCCCCTGCATCGCCAGTCACCCACTATCTCCGTGTCACCCCTGCGATTCCAGTCACCAACTATCTCCAGGGGGAGGGGGCGCACCAGCCAGAAATTTGCCTAGGGCATCAAAATAGTCGGTGCTGGCTCTGCCCAGTCCCGTACCTTGCGCCCACCTCCACTTCACTTTCACTGCCCATCTCTGGCCTACTCTGCCAGACTCTGCGGCCAGTAACTAATATCATGAGCTGCAGCTGTCACCTAGTGCAGTACGGCCAGAGAGGGGAGGAGAGGCCACGATCCCCGCTCATCCCCGCTCCTCCCCTCTTTTTTCACTCTATCTCCGACCCTGGATTCCTGGCTGCAATTTCCACCGGCGACCCCCGGAGTTAACATCAAAGGAGGAGCCACGCTGCAGTTCTAGACCCTGGACCAGGTAAGTAAATAGCAATATAAGTGTCACTCACTGCCTGTCCCCATCACCCTTTCCTTCTATCTGTCACACTCTCACCTACTGCTGTTACGCTTTCCCTGGCATCACCCACTGCTGTCACCCTCTACCTGGCGTCACCCTCTCCCTGTCATCCACTGCTGTCACCCTTATACAGGACTTCCATTAACTTAATAGTGCTGCATCCATAGCGCTATTAAGTTAATGGAAGCCCTGTACAGCAAAATTGCATTCATGTCCTCCTTCCAGTCCCAAAGACTAGTTTTTTTTTTTATTTCATAAAAATGTACAATATATTAGCCACCTGCTCATCACAAGTTTGATGAGCAGGCTGGCTGCAGGCATTGGCAGCAGCTGCATCGGACTGATATGCGAATTAGTGACGGGGGCCCGGGTCAGTTGATGGTGGGGATTTTGTAAGTAGTAGACATCGGCTCAGGGGCAGTAGTGGGCATTGGCTCAACAGCGGTAGGGATCATCGGCAGGACTCGGCGGACATTATCGCTGCAGTGCCTCACCAGCCAGTGACCTCACCGCACGCCACTGGTACATGGTGGTCATTCCGAGTTGATCGCTAGCGGCATTTGTTCGCAGCGCAGCGATCAGGCTAAAAATCGGCAGTTCTGCGCATGCGTATGCGGCGCAATGCGCACGCGTGTGTTACGGGCACAACGAACAATGTACTTTCACACAGGGTCTAGCAAAGCTTTTCAGTCGCACTGCTGACCGCAGAGTGATTGACAGGAAGTGGGCGTTTCTGGGTGGCAACTGACCGTTTTCAGGGAGTGTGCGGAAAAATGCAGTCGTGCCAGGAAAAACGCAGGCGTGGCTGGGCGAACGCTGGGCGGGTGTGTGACGTCAAATCCGGAACTGAATAGTCTGAAGTGATCGCAAGCGCTGAGTAGGTTTTGAGCTACTCTGAAACTACACAAAATTATTTTGTAGCCGCTCTGCGATACAACCGGTCGCACTTCTGCTAAGCTAAAATACACTCCCAGTGGGAGGCGGCATAGCGTTTGCACGGCTGCTAAAAACTGCTAGCGAGCGATCAACTCGGAATGACCCCCATTATGTAGACAGCTCGCTCCCTTCTGAGTCACAGTGGAGGTCACCAATTCTTACATTAAAAGGAATGTATCACACCACTGAAGCAATAATGTTGAGAGAGAGATAAAGTGCCAAACAATCAGCATCCAACTGTCATTTTTCAAACACAGCCTTAAAATAACAGAAGCTGATTATTTTGTACTTTATCTCTCTCCACCTTATCTGTCTCCATTCTTGATACATCTCCCCGAACATTATTTACAGAATAGAGCACACACATATACTGCAGTGCCTTACAGAGAATATTCAGTCATTTACATGGGTGTAGTATGGTATGCCGGCGGCCGAGCTCCCGGCGACCAGCATACCGGCGCTGGGAGCCCGACTGCCGGCATTCCAACACTGTGGCGAGCGCAAAGGAGCCCCTTGCGAACTCGCTGCGCTCGCCATGCTGCGGGCACGGTGCCACGCTATTTTATTCTCCCTCCAGGGGGGTCGTGGACCCCCACGAGGGAGAATAGATGTTGGTATGCCGGGTGTCGGGATTCCGGCGCCGGTATACTGTGCGCCGGGATCCCGACATTCGTCATACTGAAGACCACCCATTCACATCTGTCCCTGCACCAGTAGAGCTTGCAATCTATGTTCCCTTCCTTGGACATGGGTGCACATACTTATCAGAATCCAATCAGCCTCTGCATGATTTTGGAGTATAAGAGGGAATTGGAGTACCCAGAAGAAATCCACACAAACACGAGGAGGACACACAAACTCCACACAGATAGAATTGTGGCGGGATCAAACCCCAAACCACAGTGCTCTTAGACTGCAATGCGTACCACCACGCCAACCATGCTGCACGTGGCGGATTAGTGGCTAACGTTAATGCTGAACACGTAGGCGGAAGGCAATGCCACGCCATGGCTGATGTAGAGTGAGCGGTACGCCAGTTGGCGCTGTGTATTTTGCATATTTTTGCAAAGCGTATGGCCAAAAAAAGAAGTAATGTTGACTGTGGAGTGGAGTGGGAGGTATTATGGACACATTGAGATGAATGGAGGAAGTGAGGGGAACAGGCGTGGGAAGGGGCTTCTCACATAGGTAAGGTTCGGTAAGGGCAGTTACTGTATACTGTATATAACTGCCTGTTAGGAGGTATACTGTATCTGTAACACTAGCTACAGATGGAGCTACGCTCATCTAGCCTTCTCTGCTGCACCTAGGTGCACCAAGGCTTCTTAGCATAAGCCATTCATCTATTGTTCTCAGCTGCAATACAATACAGAGAGAACAATACAGCAGGAAATTAAGTCATTACAGCAGGGGATTAAGGGGTCATTCCAAGATGATCGCTCGCTAGCAACTTTTTGCAGCGCTGCGATCAGATAGTCGCCGCCTATAGGGGAGTGGATTTTCGCTTTGCAAGTGTGCGATCGCTTGTGCAGCCGACGGCACAAAAAAGTTTTTTGCAGTTTCTGAGTAGCTCTGAACTTACTCAGCTGCTGCGATCACTTCAGCCTGTCCGGTCCCGGAATTGACATCAGACACCCGCCCTGCAAACGCTTAGACACGCCTGCGTTTTCCCAACCACTCCCAGAAAACAGTCAGTTGCCACCCACAAACATCTTCTGCCTGTCAATCTCCTTGCGATCGGCTGTGCGAATGGATTCTTCGTTAAATCCACCGCTCGGCACCGATCCTCTTTGTACCCGTACGACGCGCCTGCGCATTGTGGTGCATACGCATGCGTAGATTTGCAGAGTTTTAACCTGATCGCAGCGCTGCAAAAAGTTGCTAGCGAGCGATCAACTCGGAATGACCCCCTAAGTCTGACTGCCCTGGCTCAGTTTAATCCTATTAAAAGGATAGATGAGAAGGGCTCCATCGTATAACATAAGTTCAAATACACGTTGCGTTGTGATGGGGGATTGTTGCGAATGTTTGTGCACTATTCTTTAGGCCCTATTTTCGCTACTAACTAGCATCATGGCTAATGTCAGTTTCCAAAAATACAAAATAACATTTTACAGAGAAAATCTTGTAGAGTCAAATCTTTAAAAAACAGAGAATTGATCCGGCAAACTGTGATTTGTAATTACGGCGCTGATTTGTATAACAGACAGCGACGATCCGGGTAGATGCATGCTGGGAATTTCATTTTGCAGTCACAATTAGCTCTAGCTCAGACCGCTGTCTCTTATGGCGAGTGCGGACTGACGTTACTGAGAGCCTGGACCTGTTGACTGGTGTGTGAAGACAGTAGGCCGTATTGCTGCAAAGTGTCACATTATTAGCACAGCCGCGCAGAGAACCCTGTGTCTTTTTATAGTTTTGGCATTAAAAACACAGGTGGCGTTTAAAGTTTAAAGAGCTAATGAGATTTCACAGTGTGAAGCCTTGTTTCAAAATGCGTTAATTAACCACAACATGATCGACAGGGCAGTAAGTGGCAGTCTGAAGGCGAGGCGTCGTACTGCATCGGGTGCCTCTGCCAGCGGTGCCGATACCGCGCCGGGGAACCGCACTAGTGACAGGAAATAAAAATAACATACTGTAGGAAAAAAAATACTAATTGCTCTATGAAACAAAAGTATTGTGTTATTTAGTTACTTTATTCTGTTCGCACAACCTGCAGGTGTCGCTGTTTCTGTTGATACGAAAAATTTGGGATCTTGGGGCTAATTCAGATATGATCGCTGGGGTGCGTTTTTGCTGCCCTGCGATCAGATAGTCGTCGCCTACAGGCCAGGGGAGGCTGAAATCGCTGTGCAAGTGTGTGTTCGGATGTGTAGCAGAGCTGCACAAACTGATTTTGTGCAGTCTCTGCGCAGCCCAGGACTAACTGAGCCACTGCGATTATTTCTTGCTAATCCGGACCGGATTTGACATCAGACACTCTCCCTTCAAACGCTTGGACGCGCCTGCGTTTGTCCGGACACTCCCTGAAAACGCTCAGTTGCCACTAGTGATGAGCGGGTTCGGTTCCTCGGAATCCGAACCCGCCCGAACTTCAGGTTTTTTTACACGGGGCCGAGCGACTCGGATCTTCCCGCCTTGCTCGGTTAACCCGAGCGCGCCCGAACGTCATCATCCCGCTGTCGGATTCTCGCGAGGCTCGGATTCTATCGCGAGACTCGGATTCTATAAGGAGCCGCGCGTCGCCGCCATTTTCACACGTGCATTGAGATTGATAGGGAGAGGACGTGGCTGGCGTCCTCTCCGTTTAGACTAGAGTACTAGAGAGAGACACAAATTTGGGGGAGCATATTATTAGGAGGAGTACTACTTGCTGCTGATAGTGTGACCAGTGACCACCAGTTTAATTAATCCGTGACACAGTCACATACCATATCTGTGCTCAGCCCAGTGTGCTGCATCATATGTAATACTGTATATCATTATCTGACTGTGCTGAGTGCTCACTGCTCACACAGCTTAATTGTGGGGGAGACTGGGGAGCAGTTATAGCAGGAGTACATATTTTAAGTACAGTGCACACTTTTGCTGCCAGAGTGCCACTGCCAGTGTGACTGACCAGTGACCACTGACCACCAGTATTGTGATTGTCTGCTGACCACCAGTATATTGTGATTGTCTGCCTGAAAAAGTTAAACACTCGTCGTGTGGTGTTTTTATAAACGCATTCTGCAGACAGTGTCCAGCAGGTCCGTCATTACATAATATATACCTGTCCGGCTGCAGTACTAGTGTGATATATATATATTTTAATTTTATCTCATTATCATCCAGTCTATATTAGCAGCAGACACAGTACGGTAGTCCACGGCTGTAGCTACCTCTGTGTCGGCAGTCGCTCGTCCATCCATAATTGTATACCACCTACCCGTGGTTTTTTTTTTTTTTCTATCTTCTTGATACTAGTAGCTTACTTTAGGAGTCTGCAGTGCTGACAGACAGTGTCCAGCAGGTCCGTCATTACATAATATATACCTGTCCGGCTGCAGTACTAGTGTGATATATATATATATATTTTAATTTTATCTCATTATCATCCAGTCTATATTAGCAGCAGACACAGTACGGTAGTCCACGGCTGTAGCTACCTCTGTGTCGGCAGTCGCTCGTCCATCCATAATTGTATACCACCTACCCGTGGTTTTTTTTTTCTATCTTCTTGATACTAGTAGCTTACTTTAGGAGTCTGCAGTGCTGAGTCTGACAGACAGTGTCCAGCAGGTCCGTCATTACATAATATATACCTGTCCGGCTGCAGTACTAGTGTGATATATATATATATATATTTTAATTTTATCTCATTATCATCCAGTCTATATTAGCAGCAGACACAGTACGGTAGTCCACGGCTGTAGCTACCTCTGTGTCGGCAGTCGCTCGTCCATCCATAATTGTATACCACCTACCCGTGGGTTTTTTTTTTTCTATCTTCTTGATACTAGTAGCTTACTTTAGGAGTCTGCAGTGCTGACAGACAGTGTCCAGCAGGTCCGTCATTACATAATATATACCTGTCCGGCTGCAGTACTAGTGTGATATATATATATTTTAATTTTATCTCATTATCATCCAGTCTATATTAGCAGCAGACACAGTACGGTAGTCCACGGCTGTAGCTACCTCTGTGTCGGCAGTCGCTCGTCCATCCATAATTGTATACCACCTACCCGTGTTTTTTTTTTTCTATCTTCTTGATACTAGTAGCTTACTTTAGGAGTCTGCAGTGCTGAGTCTGACAGACAGTGTCCAGCAGGTCCGTCATTACATAATATATACCTGTCCGGCTGCAGTACTAGTGTGATATATATATATTTTAATTTTATCTCATTTAATCCAGTCTATAAGCAGCAGACACAGTACGGTAGTCCACGGCTGTAGCTACCTCTGTGTCGGCAGTCGCTCGTCCATCCATAATTGTATACCACCTACCCGTGGTTTTTTTTCTTTCTATCTTCTTGATACTAGTAGCTTACTTTAGGAGTCTGCAGTGCTGACAGACAGTGTCCAGCAGGTCCGTCATTACATAATATATACCTGTCCGGCTGCAGTACTAGTGTGATATATATATATATATTTTAATTTTATCCCATTATCATCCAGTCTATATTAGCAGCAGACACAGTACGGTAGTCCACGGCTGTAGCTACCTCTGTGTCGGCAGTCGCTCGTCCATCCATAATTGTATACCACCTACCCGTGGTTTTTTTTTTTTTTCTATCTTCTTGATACTAGTAGCTTACTTTAGGAGTCTGCAGTGCTGAGTCTGACAGACAGTGTCCAGCAGGTCCGTCATTACATAATATATACCTGTCCGGCTGCAGTACTAGTGTGATATATATATATTTTTTAATTTTATCTCATTATCATCCAGTCTATATTAGCAGCAGACACAGTACGGTAGTCCACGGCTGTAGCTACCTCTGTGTCGGCAGTCGCTCGTCCATCCATAATTGTATACCACCTACCCGTGTTTTTTTTTTTCTATCTTCTTGATACTAGTAGCTTACTTTAGGAGTCTGCAGTGCTGAGTCTGACAGACAGTGTCCAGCAGGTCCGTCATTACATAATATATACCTGTCCGGCTGCAGTACTAGTGTGATATATATATATATTTTAATTTTATCTCATTATCATCCAGTCTATATTAGCAGCAGACACAGTACGGTAGTCCACGGCTGTAGCTACCTCTGTGTCGGCAGTCGCTCGTCATCCATAAGTATACTAGTATCCATCCATCTCCATTGTTTACCTGAGGTGCCTTTTAGTTGTGCCTATTAAAATATGGAGAACAAAAATGTTGAGGTTCCAAAAATAGGGAAAGATCAAGATCGACTTCCACCTCGTGCTGAAGCTGCTGCCACTAGTCATGGCCGAGACGATGAAATGCCAGCAACGTCGTCTGCCAAGGCCGATGCCCAATGTCATAGTACAGAGCATGTAAAATCCAAAACACCAAATATCAGTAAAAAAAGGACTCAAAAATCTAAAATAAAATTGTCGGAGGAGAAGCGTAAACTTGCCAATATGCCATTTACCACACGGAGTGGCAAGGAACGGCTGAGGCCCTGGCCTATGTTCATGGCTAGTGGTTCAGCTTCACATGAGGATGGAAGCACTCAGCCTCTCGCTAGAAAAATGAAAAGACTCAAGCTGGCAAAAGCACAGCAAAGAACTGTGCGTTCTTCGAAATCCCAAATCCACAAGGAGAGTCCAATTGTGTCGGTTGCGATGCCTGACCTTCCCAACACTGGACGTGAAGAGCATGCGCCTTCCACCATTTGCATGCCCCCTGCAAGTGCTGGAAGGAGCACCCGCAGTCCAGTTCCTGATAGTCAGATTGAAGATGTCAGTGTTGAAGTACACCAGGATGAGGAGGATATGGGTGTTGCTGGCGCTGGGGAGGAAATTGACAAGGAGGATTCTGATGGTGAGGTGGTTTGTTTAAGTCAGGCACCCGGGGAGACACCTGTTGTCCGTGGGAGGAATATGGCCGTTGACATGCCTGGTGAAAATACCAAAAAAATCAGCTCTTCGGTGTGGAAGTATTTCAACAGAAATGCGGACAACATTTGTCAAGCCGCGTGTTGCCTTTGTCAAGCTGTAATAAGTAGGGGTAAGGACATTAACCACCTCGGAACATCCTCCCTTATACGTCACCTGCAGCGCATTCATAATAAGTCAGTGACAAGTTCAAAAACTTTGGGCGACAGCGGAAGCAGTCCACTGACCAGTAAATCCCTTCCTCTTGTAACCAAGCTCACGCAAACCACCCCACCAACTCCCTCAGTGTCAATTTCCTCCTTCCCCAGGAATGCCAATAGTCCTGCAGGCCATGTCACTGGCAATTCTGACGAGTCCTCTCCTGCCTGGGATTCCTCCGATGCATCCTTGCGTGTAACGCCTACTGCTGCTGGCGCTGCTGTTGTTGCTGCTGGGAGTCGATGGTCATCCCAGAGGGGAAGTCGTAAGACCACTTTTACTACTTCCACCAAGCAATTGACAGTCCAACAGTCCTTTGCGAGGAAGATGAAATATCACAGCAGTCATCCTGCTGCAAAGCGGATAACTGAGGCCTTGGCATCCTGGGTGGTGAGAAACGTGGTTCCGGTATCCATCATTACTGCAGAGGCAACTAGAGACTTGTTGGAGGTACTGTGTCCCCGGTACCAAATACCATCTAGGTTCCATTTCTCTAGGCAGGCGATACCGAAAATGTACACAGACCTCAGAAAAAGAGTCACCAGTGTCCTAAAAAATGCAGCTGTACCCAATGTCCACTTAACCACGGACATGTGGACAAGTGGAGCAGGGCAGGGTCAGGACTATATGACTGTGACAGCCCACTGGGTAGATGTATGGACTCCCGCCGCAAGAACAGCAGCGGCGGCACCAGTAGCAGCATCTCGCAAACGCCAACTCTTTCCTAGGCAGGCTACGCTTTGTATCACCGGTTTCCAGAATACGCACACAGCTGAAAACCTCTTACGGCAACTGAGGAAGATCATCGCGGAATGGCTTACCCCAATTGGACTCTCCTGTGGATTTGTGGCATCGGACAACGCCAGCAATATTGTGTGTGCATTAAATATGGGCAAATTCCAGCACGTCCCATGTTTTGCACATACCTTGAATTTGGTGGTGCAGAATTATTTAAAAAACGAGAGGGGCGTGCAAGAGATGCTGTCGGTGGCCAGAAGAATTGCGGGACACTTTCGGCGTACAGGCACCACGTACAGAAGACTGGAGCACCACCAAAAACGCCTGAACCTGCCCTGCCATCATCTGAAGCAAGAAGTGGTAACGAGGTGGAATTCAACCCTATATATGCTTCAGAGGTTGGAGGAGCAGCAAAAGGCCATTCAAGCCTATACAATTCAGCACGATATAGGAGGTGGAATGCACCTGTCTCAAGCGCAGTGGAGAATGATTTCAACGTTGTGCAAGGTTCTGCTGCCCTTTGAACTTGCCACACGTGAAGTCAGTTCAGACACTGCCAGCCTGAGTCAGGTCATTCCCCTCATCAGGCTTTTGCAGAAGAAGCTGGAGACATTGAAGGAGGAGCTAACACAGA
The DNA here is from genome assembly GCF_028390025.1 of Pseudophryne corroboree. NCBI lineage: Eukaryota > Metazoa > Chordata > Amphibia > Anura > Myobatrachidae > Pseudophryne > Pseudophryne corroboree. Next base: position 1,034,336,566 of record NC_086445.1, read on the forward strand.
GCGATTCCGCTAGGCATGTGGGACTTGTGGATGGAGCCCTTAATTCGCTTAACAAGGATTCACGGGTGGTCAATCTGTTGAAATCAGAGCACTACATTTTGGCCACCGTGCTCGATCCTAGATTTAAAACCTACCTTGGATCTCTCTTTCCGGCAGACACAAGTCTGCTGGGGTTCAAAGACCTGCTGGTGAGAAAATTGTCAAGTCAAGCGGAACGCGACCTGTCAACATCTCCTCCTTCACATTCTCCCGCAACTGGGGGTGCGAGGAAAAGGCTCAGAATTCCGAGCCCACCCGCTGGCGGTGATGCAGGGCAGTCTGGAGCGACTGCTGATGCTGACATCTGGTCCGGACTGAAGGACCTGCCAACGATTACGGACATGTCGTCTACTGGCACTGCATATGATTCTCTCCCCATTGAAAGAATGGTGGAGGATTATATGAGTGACCGCATCCAAGTAGGCACGTCAGACAGTCCGTACTTATACTGGCAGGAAAAAGAGGCAATTTGGAGGCCCTTGCACAAACTGGCTTTATTCTACCTAAGTTGCCCTCCCACAAGTGTGTACTCCGAAAGAGTGTTTAGTGCCGCCGCTCACCTTGTCAGCAATCGGCGTACGAGGTTACTTCCAGAAAATGTGGAGAAGATGATGTTCATTAAAATGAATTATAATCAATTCCTCCGTGGAGACATTGACCAGCAGCAATTGCCTCCACAAAGTACACAGGGAGCTGAGATGGTGGATTCCAGTGGGGACGAATTGATAATCTGTGAGGAGGGGGATGTACACGGTGATATATCGGAGGATGATGATGAGGTGGACATCTTGCCTCTGTAGAGCCAGTTTGTGCAAGGAGAGATTAATTGCTTCTTTTTTGGTGGGGGTCCAAACCAACCCGTCATTTCAGTCACAGTCGTGTGGCAGACCCTGTCACTGAAATGATGGGTTGGTTAAAGTGTGCATGTCCTGTTTATACAACATAAGGGTGGGTGGGAGGGCCCAAGGACAATTCCATCTTGCACCTCTTTTTTCTTTAATTTTTCTTTGCGTCATGTGCTGTTTGGGGAGTATTTTTTTGAAGGGCCATCCTGCGTGACACTGCAGTGCCACTCCTAGATGGGCTAGGTGTTTGTGTCGGCCACTAGGGTCGCTTATCTTACTCACACAGCTACCTCATTGCGCCTCTTTTTTTCTTTGCGTCATGTGCTGTTTGGGGAGTGTTTTTTGGAAGGGCCATCCTGCGTGACACTGCAGTGCCACTCCTAGATGGGCCAGGTGTTTGTGTCGGCCACTAGGGTCGCTTAGCTTACTCACACAGCTACCTCATTGCGCCTCTTTTTTTCTTTGCGTCATGTGCTGTTTGGGGAGTGTTTTTTGGAAGGGCCATCCTGCGTGACACTGCAGTGCCACTCCTAGATGGGCCAGGTGTTTGTGTCGGCCACTAGGGTCGCTTAGCTTACTCACACAGCTACCTCATTGCGCCTCTTTTTTTCTTTGCGTCATGTGCTGTTTGGGGAGTGTTTTTTGGAAGGGCCATCCTGCGTGACACTGCAGTGCCACTCCTAGATGGGCCAGGTGTTTGTGTCGGCCACTAGGGTCGCTTAGCTTAGTCATCCAGCGACCTCGGTGCAAATTTTAGGACTAAAAATAATATTGTGAGGTGTGAGGTATTCAGAATAGACTGAAAATGAGTGGAAATTATGGTTTTTGAGGTTAATAATACTTTGGGATCAAAATGACCCCCAAATTCTATGATTTAAGCTGTTTTTTAGGTTTTTTGGAAAAAAACACCCGAATCCAAAACACACCCGAATCCGACAAAAAAAATTCGGTGAGGTTTTGCCAAAACGCGGTCGAACCCAAAACACGGCCGCGGAACCGAACCCAAAACACAAAACCTGAAAAATGTCAAGTGCACATCTCTAGTTGCCACCCACAAACGGCCTCTTCCTGTCAATCACCTGCGAATACCTATGCAACTGGATCCTTCGCACCATCCCATCGCAGGGCACCGGTCTCTGTAGCAGTGGCCCGTCGCACCGGCGCAGTGCGGCTCAGACGCATGCGCAGTTCGGATCTGATCGCCCACTGTGCGAAAACTCACAGATGCGATCAGATCTGAATTACCCCTTCCCCCCCGCTAGTTTTCCCGGATGAAAATCCGCATTGCCTGCCAATATGGGGGTATAATAATAACCGTTACAATATACCTGTATTCCGACTCGTCCTACACATTCTAGGGGTGAATGGGAAATAGTGTGAACAAATTATTATTGTTTTGTCATAACTGCTGATAAGAAAATAACACCTTTCATTCATCATTGTATTGATAAGCAAAGCCTTTAGCCTGTGACTAATTCCCCTTTCAGATCAAAATATGTGGTGCAGCCGGCTCTGATCCATTTCACACTTGCCGCTGGACCCTGGTTATTCCTTGGTCGACCAGTTCACAGTAGACCAGAGCCGGCCCTAACCAATATGATGCCCTAGGCAAGATTTTGGCTGGTGCCCCCTAGCACCCCCGCTGCTTCCGCCTCTGACCTTGCACCTCTTTCCCAGGTGTTTGTACCTCCTATATTTTAAATAGGAAAAGTTCGCACATTTGGCGCACAGCCCAAAAAGGGGCATCTTCTTGCTGGGAAGGGGCATGGCCACACAATAGTAACCCCAATTCCAATTACGCCACACAGTACTGCAAGTTTATTCACATTTGATCGTGCAATAGTGTCCATAATTCATATTACATCCCACAGCAGTATCACTTTACCTTATAAACGTTACTCCTCACAGTAAAGCCCCTTATTCACAGTACATCACACTGAATTGCTCCTTATTCACATTACACCACACCCTATTGCTCTTTATTCACATTAGACGACACAGTAGTGCCCTTTCTATACACAATGCCACATAGTAGAGCACCTTAAACACATAATGCCACACAGTAATGCCCTTTACACATATTAGACACATTATTAATGTCCTTATAAACATAATGCGCCTTACACATTATGACAACCTTTTATTAATGCCCTTTTACACATAATGTCCCTTACACGTATGCTGCACATTATTAATGCCCTTATACACATAATGACACACATAGTGCCCCCCTACACATATCCCGCACATTATTAATGCCCTTATACACATAATGACACACATAGTGGCCCTTTACACATATGTTGCACATTATTAATGCATTTTTAAATGACAAACATAATGCTCCTTACAAATATTCCGAACACTACTGCACAACCAACCCACTCACATGCACACAACACTCACACTGCCACTAACACTGTGACCTCTGCCTCTGCTTGGATACAGATGTGTCCTCATAAATCTTGCCTCAATGCTAACGTTGGGCACATTTTTTTTAATGAAAATGTATCTTATTTGCATTGCTATGTGGCTAGCATGCGCAAGCAGCTTCTGCTGATTTAACTGATATGCAGCATGCCAATATACTGTGTGAGACTGTGGCTGTATCTGCATATGAAATGCTACACACAGAATATAGGCAATTGCCTAGTTTGCCTATGCCTATGGCCGGCTCTGCAGTAGACCCAGGTTTTCCATGACCTGGGTTTATCCAGCTTTACAGTGGACGCTTGGAGATGATGTAATCTCCAAACGCTACTGCAGGCAGGCAATCCGGTAATATGCGGAACAACCCGTGTCATCGTGACCCAGGTCACACCATTCACACTGCACCGTGACCTGGGTCGGTCCTACCTGGGTTGGATTGCCAGATAGCACGACCCGAGTTTTTTCTCCTGACCCCTTTCAGACTGAGCCACGTGCTGGGTCAGCTCAGCAATAATCCGGGTTATTGAGGCAGTCTGAACGGGTTATTAGTTATCTCCATATATATTAACATGCTAAAAAGCAGACGCAACGTAACAGAAGACGTTATCGCGAGGATAAAAAAAAGTCACTTCTCGCTGGCATTTATCAAAAAGATATAGTTTAGGCAGCTGAGCATTAAACAGCTGCCCCAGTGATGCTGTATTGGGGTGGTAAGTGCGCGTGTCCGCGTCCGTGCCGACGCATGCATGCGCAGTGATACGGAAGGCATTTTGAGTGCAGCTTTTCATTGCGTTTCTGTTACAACTAAGATGCAAAATATAAAGCAAAATACGGTACACTTCTCCTCTCGGAGCGTCTCAGTCGCGACCGGCGTCTCGCGCCATAAAGAGGCCCGGGGTATAAGGGTATATATATATGCTCTTTTCTCTATGCACGCTTCTTTTATACAGTAACCACCCAATTTCCTCCCATCCCTGCTGAGTATTCTGATGGCTTTGTGCTGCATTTCTAAACAGTAATTCATGTTATTCTGAAAGTTTTTTTAAACATTACGGCATTTTAAAAATGTTTAATTCTGCAGACAAATAATCTTTGAGTGTTTTCATTTCTCTGACACCTTCCGGCGATGTTTAGGACAATGCATAATTAGCGCAGACAAAATAACTTGAAACAGTTTCAGAGCTATTTGCCCTTTCATAAAAATGGAATTGTTAATCCCTCATCAGACGCAGCACGCACCATGCACTTAATGATCCAAGACGCAACACAATCGAACAGCGCCGGGTCTGATTCTAAGGGGAGAGTAAAGCAAAAAAGAATAAACTTTGTATTTGGAACAAAGCATGTTGCGCTGCAAGGGAAGTTCATACATTTATATATATTTTTTCTGTGCAGAGTAAATACTGTCTGCTTTTGCATGTAGCCCACAGAGCCTGTACAGCAATATTTTTACACTGCGATTTCCTTTTCAATTAGGACACACACCGCCCAAAACTAAATCTCTCTGCACATGTTACATCTGCAACAGTGTGGCATGGTTTTGCCCAAGTGCACAGTAGGGATGGCCATCGATGGTACCGTTGTAGGATAACCTTGATGGTGTAAAACCATCTGTAAATGAAGAATCAATAGTTTTTACCACTGATGGTCACCCCTGCATTTGCGGTAAATGAGCTGTGAGTCAATCACAGCCCGGGGCGGAGCTTCGCTGGTTTGGGGTTGGAGCTAAGCTCAGTATCCCGACACTTGGAGAAAAAAGAAATAAATTCTGTAGCTTTGTACCATCGATTTCGGGAAAGCATCTGGTTCTCCCTCATCGATGGTAAAATTAGTCATCATTGGTCATAGACCATCGATGATTTAAATTCATCGATGGTCGATGGCCTTCCCTAGTGCACAGTTACTTGTTCGCGTTTGCTATACTCCCGTCTCGCAGTCAGACCCAGTAAACGTTAATCATTCACAAACACAACCTGAATACAATCTGCAACAAGAGACGTCGCCTGCTCCACAGTGATGCCTTTATAAATACTGACTTGTTTCCTTGTAGCATTTGCATGTGTTACTTTCCTCTAAAAAGAACTGACAGATAGGAAGGCTTGTTGTGTCACGCTGCGATCGGGAGCGTACAGATAGCCACTTACTGTTTGGTAAATCCAGTCTGCTCTTATGTATTCCATTTATAATTAATTAGCTAGAAAATCGCTTCTCGGGCGAAGAAAACGAGTTTTATGGTAAGAACTTACCTTTGTTAAAACTCTTTATGAGAGGTACACTGGGCTCCACAAGGAATGGACAATGGGGGTGTAGAGTAGGATCTTGATCCGAGGCACCAACAGGCTCAAAGCTTTGACTGTTCCCAGAATGCATAGCGCCGCCTCCTCTATAACCCCGCCTCCCTGCACAGGATCTCAGTTTTTAGTTAACCAGTCCAATGCAGTAGCAGGAAAAGAGACGACAACGGTTAGTAGCCACAACACCGCATTCTCACGACAGGAGACGTGTCAGCGGCTAATGCCATACCAACACAAAGAAGCTAAGTGCGTCAGGGTGGGCGCCTTGTGGAGCCCAGTGTACCTCGCAGAAAGAGTTTTAACAAAGGTAAGTTCTTACCATAAAACTCGTTTTCTGCTGCAGGGTACACTGGGCTCCACAAGGAATGGACAATGGGATGTCCTAAAGCAGTTCCTTATGGGAAGGGACGCACTGTAGCGGGCACAAGAACCCGGCGTCCAAAGGAAGCATCCTGGGAAGCGGCAGTATCGAAGGCATAGAACCTTATGAACATGTTCACAGAGGACCACGTAGCCGCCTTGCACAATTGTTCAAGGGTCGCACCACGTTGGGCCGCCCAAGAAGGTCCAACAGACCGAGTAGAATGGGTCTTAATGTGATCAGGAGCAGAGAGACCAGCCTTCACATAAGCATGTGCAATCACCATTCTAATCCATCTGGCCAGAGTTTGCTTGTGAGCAGGCCAGCCACGTTTGTGAAACCCAAACACAACCAAAAAAGAGAATCAGATTTCCTAATAGGAGCAGTTCTCTTCACATAGATACGGAGAGCCCGTACCACATCCAAAGACCGCTCTTTGGGAAACAGATCAGGAGAAACAAGTGCCGGAACTACAATCTCCTGGTTAAGGTGGAACGAAGAAACCACCTTAGGTAGATAGCCGGGACGAGTCCTAAGAACCGCCCGGTCACTGTGAAAAATCAGATATGGGGAGCTACAGGACAAAGCACCCAAATCCGACACACGTCTAGCTGAAGCAATAGCCAGCAGAAACACCACCTTAAGGGAAAGCCACTTAAGGTCAGCTGAACCAAGAGGTTCAAACGGAGACTCTTGCAACGCCTCCAAAACCACCGACAAGTCCCAAGGAGCCACAGGCTGGACATAGGGAGGTTGGATACGCAACACACCCTGAGTAAAGGTATGCACATCAGGTAAAGTTGCAATTTTTCTCTGAAACCACACCGACAAGGCAGATATTTGAACCTTGAGGGAGGCCAGACGCAGGCCTAATTCCAGGCCATGTTGAAGAAAGGCCAACAACTTGGCTATACTAAATTTGGAAGCGTCATAATCGTTAGATGCGCACCAAACAAAGTAAGAATGCCAGACCCTATAGTAAATCCGAGCCAATGCTGGTTTCCGGGCCTGCAACATTGTTTGAATGACCGCCTCAGAAAACCCTTTAGCCCTTAAGACGGAAGCTTCAAGAGTCACGCCGTCAAAGACAGCCGGGCTAGGTCCTGGTAGACACAGGGGCCCTGAACGAGGAGGTCTGGGCGTTGTGGAAGTAGAATTGGACGGTCTGAGAACCAGTGCCGTCTGGGCCACGCTGGAGCTATCAGAAGCAGAATTCCTTTTTCTTGCTTGAACTTCCGAATTACCCTGGGCAGGAGTGACACCAGAGGGAACACGTACGGCAGCCGAAACCTCCACGGTACCGCCAGCGCATCCACGAATGCTGCTTGAGGATCCCTTGTCCTTGTTCCGAAGACCGGAACCTTGTGATTGTGTCAAGACGCCATCAGATCTACGTCCGGAAGGCCCCACCTTTCCACTAGGAGTTGAAACACTTCTGGATGGAGGCCCCACTCACCGGCATGTACGTCCTGACGACTGAGAAAGTCCGCTTCCCAGTTCAGGACTCCCGGAATAAATATTGCCAATATGGCCGGTAGATGGCGTTCTGCCCACTGTAGAATCCGTGAGACTTCCTTCATTGCTAGGCGGCTTTGAGTGCCGCCTTGATGATTTATGTAAGCCACTGTGGTGGCGTTGTCCGACTGTACTTGAACAGGATGGTTCTGAATTAAATGCTGGGCTAGGTTCAATGCATTGAAGACCGCCCACAACTCCAGAATATTGATCGAGAGGAGGGACTCCTCCTTGGTCCACCGCCCCTGAAGGGAGTGTTGCTCCAGCACCGCACCCCAACCTCTTAGACTGGCATCTGTCGTCAACAGGACCCAGTTGGATATCCAGAACGGTCGGCCCCTGCACAGTTGTTGGTCCCGGAGCCACCAGAGCAGCGACAGACGGACCTCCGGAGTCAATGAGATCATTTGAGACCTGATGCGGTGAGGCAGGCCATCCCATTTGGCTAGAATCAGCCTCTGGAGAGGGCGAGAGTGAAATTGAGCGTACTCCACCATGTCGAATGCTGACACCATGAGGCCCAGCACCTGCATCGCCGAATGTATCGACACTTGCGGACGAGATAGGAAGCAACGAATCCTGTCCTGAAGTTTCAGGACTTTCTCCTGAGACAGGAACAACCGCTGGTTGTGAGTGTCCAATAGTGCTCCCAGATGTACCATGCTCTGAGCAGGGATCAGGGATGACTTCTTCCAGTTGATGAGCCACCCGTGGGCTTGCAGAAACCGGACCGTCACATCTAGATGACGCAGGAGAAGTTCTGGGGAATTTGCCAGGATTAACAAGTCGTCCAAATACGGCAGTATCCTGACCCCTTGACGGCGGAGTACCACCGTCATCACCGCCATGACTTTTGTAAAGACTCGCGGAGCTGTTGTTAAACCAAAAGGTAACGCCCAAAACTGGTAATGGCAGTTGCCAATCGCAAATCTCAGGTATTGCTGATGAGACACTGCTATAGGAATATGCAGGTAAGCATCCTGTATATCCAGGGAGACCATGAAGTCCCCAGGTTCCAAGGCCAGAACTATAGAGCGAAGGGTTTCCATCCGGAACTTGGAAACCTTCACAAACATGTTCAATGCCTTGAGGTTGAGAATGGGCCGGGATGACCCATTCGGTTTCGGGACTATAAACAGCGGAGAATAGTACCCCCGGCCCCTCTGAGCAAGGAGCACCTGTACTACAACTCCTGTATCCAGGAGGGTCTGTACCACCGAATGTAGAGTGTTTGCCTTTGTCTTGTCCAACGGGACATCTGTCTGGCAAAATCGATGATGGGGTCGGTTTTTGAAGGCTATGGCGTAACCTCGAGTGAGGACTTCCCGTACCCAGGCATCTGAAGTGGTCTTCAACCATTCCTGGGTATACCCTAGAAGCCGGCCCCCCACCCTGGGATCCCCCAGAGGGAGGCCTGCCCCGTCATGCGGCCGGCTTATCTGTCTTGGAAGCTGGCTGACGGGCCGCCCAGGCTCTTTTGGGCTTAGGCTTACCAGGTTTGGAAGTGCGGGCCTGCTTGTTGTACGTCTAACCTTTTGCTTTACCTGAAGGACGAAAGGGGCGAAAGGAAGTACCTTTAGCCTTCGACACAGAAGGAACAGTACTTGGCAGACAGGCAGTTTTGGCAGTAGCCAAGTCAGCCACAATCTTATTTAAATCCTCCCCAAACAGAATATCTCCCTTAATAGGGAGTACCTCCAGGGTTTTTCTAGAGTCCAGATCCACAGACCAGGATCTCAGCCACAATATCCGGCGAGCCAGGACTGACGTAGTAGAGGCCTTGGCTGCCAGGATACCGGCATCAGAAGCCGCCTCTTTAATATAACGAGAAGCTGTGACAATATAAGACAAGCATTGTCTAGCATGGTCAGAGGAGATTTCAGCATCTAACTCCAAGGCCCATGCTTCAATAGCCTCTGCAGCCCAAGTAGCTGCAATAGTGGGCCTTTGTACAGCACCCGTGAGGATGTAAATCGCTTTAAGACAACCCTCCACACGCTTATCCGTAGGCTCTTTTAGAGACGTGACGGTAGTGACCGGTAGAGCTGAGGAAACCACCATCCTAGCCACATGTGAGTCCACTGGAGGAGGCGTTTTCCAATTCTTAGACAGCTGCGGCGCGAGGGGATAGCGAGCCAGCATCTTCTTTTGAGGCACAAACTTTGTACCCGGGTTTTCCCAGGGTTCCTGACGTATATCAATTAGGTGGTCAGAGTGAGGTAAAACTTGTTTAATCACCTTCTGACGCTTGAACCTATCTGGTTTCTTAGGAGGAACGGATGGCTCCAAAAGATCAGGAACATCCACACGTGAACCACCCTCCCCATCAGCCGTATCTGAGACAGAACCTGTGGGGTCAGTGTAAGTGCCGTCTTCATCCGACGAGGTGTCAGTGACAGCAGTGGATTGTGAGGAGACAAGCGCTCGCTTAGAGGACCCTTGGACGTAGGCGAGCGACGGTCAGACTTTTTAGTAGTCAGGGACTGGTTCAACTTCTTTAATTGAGCAGATAAATCGTCCGCCCACGGCGGGTTAGCTGCAGGGACCACAAACGGTTGTACCGGCATTGGGGGTCCCATAGGGAATGTTAGTTTATGAACTAGCGTATGCAGAAGCGTGGAAAACGGCCCACGGCGGGTCATTATTTGCCCCCGTTGCCACCGTCCCACTGGGGGGCAAGGAGCCCCCAGAACCAGAGCCCAAAGCTGCTATATTCTCCTCATAGGTATCTGCGGCTTCAGCAACACCGGCAGTGTGTTCAGCCCCAGAACCGTTACCCTCAGAAGCAGACATGATATAACTTGCAGTATCAGGTAACACAGTACAATTTGTCAGCAGCACAATACCTCTAGCCCAAACCCCTGCGCAGTATAGTCAGCACCAGGAGAGATATGGTGACTAAATCACAGAGAAAAATACGTAATACAGTATATCTTTGTGAAAATCCTATATTAGATAACACCTGACGCACCAAGCCCCCTCAGGTTATAGAATATAGGGATAGCAGGTTGAGTGAAAGACACGAGATGGACACCACTCAGCTATCAAATGAACACACAGATAGTCACAGTTTGTACAATGCAGAGGTTATTACTGACAATAATACTGCACTGGACTAGCTTACACAGTTATATAACAATAGATATAACAGTACACAGTAAGAACTGGATGTATATCACAGGGTAATTGTAGTAGGAAACCCTGACTAAATGCACTCTTTCTTACTAACACTGACTAGAAAGGCATTTAGAATACTTAAGTGTCTTGTAAAGTCACAGCACTGACAACCAGGCGGCTTTACATAGGAGGATTTGCCCAAGCATTCCCAGGAACAGTGAGCTGAGGGATAATGGCGCCGCAGATACTGCCAGGGAGTGAGGGAGAGACAGATACGCAGCTCCAGGGCGGGAACATTTGCAGAAAATGGCGCCCTGGGGCTGGGGGAGGGGCTTCAGGTCCAAGCTCTATCCCCCTGCTGGCAAAACCACCGGGTACTGCGGGCACTAATAAACGGTTTATAGAGATAACCTGACCTGTCCCATGCCCTGGTGATCTAGTGGGATCGCCTGTACTGCCACAGTGTCCACCGCCAGCGCGCGCGGCCCGCCTCCCACTGACCGCGCCGGATCGCGATAAAGACCCACTTACCACCTCCTGAAGCGCGGCCACGCGATCCCGGAGAGCCCCCGTCGTGTGTGCTGACAAGAAGAAAACCGGAGCCTCCTGCTGTAGTTACCCGGCAACCAGGGCTCGGGAGTGTACAGCGCCGCTGGGGAGAGCCGGAGCTGCAGCCGTGGATGTCCACTGACATGTAACACTGCAGCTGCCCTTGAAGTCTTCACTTTTTTCCTCAGAAAAAAAGCTCTTCTTAGGGCTGCCTGGAGCAGCCCCTCTGTTAAGTGCCTGCTACTGCAGCACCAACTACAAAACTGAGATCCTCTGCAGGGAGGCGGGGTGATATAGGAGGCGGCGCTATGCATTCTGGGAACAGTCAAAGCTTTGAGCCTGTTGGTGCCTCGGTTCAAGATCCTACTCTACACCCCCATTGTCCATTCCTTGTGGAGCCCAGTGTACCCCGCAGCAGAATATAAGAATACCTGGACTCGCCCAGACAGTGGGTGATGGGCCGTTATTGTGTTACATCTTATGCACAAATAAATAGTGTGATGTAGGGATAGTGTGTTCCCTACAAGAAACCAGTATTATGTAAGGATAGGGATGGCCATCGATTCAAAATCATTGATGGTTTATGGCCGATGTAGAATACTTTTGCCATCGATAGGGGAGAACCAGATGGTTTCCCTCCATCGATGGAAAGGTATAAGCAATTTTTTTTTTTAAATGTGGTGCAGGGACACGGAGCATAGCTCCACCCCCCAACACATGCGAAGCCCCACACCTGTGTTCTGATTGGTCCATGGGACAGTCAGTGAAAAAACAGGGATGACCATCGATAGTGGGAACCATCGATGGATAGCCACTGCACTTGGCAGCCATCGATGGTTACTTTCCATTTTGCCATTGATGGTAACCATCGATGGCAACCTCACCGAAGGCCATCCCTATGTAAGGATGCTTCATTTTAACACAATGGTGGTTAGTACTTGGCCCAGATTTATCAAGTCTTGGAGAGAGTGATACATTGCATGGTGATAAAGTACCAGCCAATCAGCTCCTAACTGTCATTTTCAAACACAGCCTGTAACATGACAGGAACTGATTGGTTGATACTTTATCACTGTGCTATTTATCACGCTCCAAGGCTTGATAAATTGGGGCCATAGTGATCTATTTATCATATTGTAGTGATTTGAGTACCTATTTACATAGATAGATGACAAATCTGAACAAATCCCTCTCCTGTGCTAGAGAAGGGGGCTGTCAGTATCCAGACATTGCAGCCAAGGGCTTCACCCAATTCACCCGTATGTATTAGGGTTCCCGCGGCACAGCAGTGCCCATAGGTCTATATGGGGCAGCGAGATGGGCGCATGCGTCAGCCCGGTCATAAACCCAGAAATGACGACATTGCCGGGACAACTGGCTATCGCCGAGCTATACGGACAAGATTTATAAATGTGATATTAATACATCTCACCCTCAATTTAGAAGTGGATCTGAAGACAGATTAAGGCCATGGAAAGCATGAATCCTTAGATGACCAGAGAGGCGTGCTACAATATCCATTGTCCGTTTCTTCCGGATTTTCGCCATATCCAATTTCTTATATAGGGTGGCGGATATTTACTAAGCCGTGGGGAGAGATAAACTGCCAGCCAATCAGCTCCTAACTGTCGTGTTACAGTCTGTGTTTGAAAAATAACAGGAGTTGAGTGGCTGGTACTTTATCTCCATGCACGTTATCACGCTCCTTAGTACATCTGCCATATAGACCCCTATAAAAGATTTCTACTCAAACCTCCTATAATATTCATTTGGTGGGGGTCCTGGCACTTACATGTAGCCGGGACCTCCGCTGATCACCTACCGCACTGCTCGACTCTCCATAGCAGGACAGATATGACGCAAGCAGTTCTAAATGACAGCTGGCTTCTGATTGGAGGAAACTTCTTGGTGGCCAACGCATGCAAAATTGTAATTTTATTGTCATTATTTTCAGTAATACTCATCACGATTCCAATTTATTCAAATTCTGGATAACTAAGGGGCCTAACACACGCCGGGTAATAATTCCAGTGTTGATTCCCGTCTGCCTGAAAAAAAATTATTTATTTATTTTTTACTCTCCTGGATGAAAGTTTGAAAAGAAGAGAAAATGTAGAAAGTTTCCCTGGCCTAGGGCCGGCTCCCGCGAGACCCCCGCTGCCGCGGAGACCTCCAGATCACAGAATCATTCTCTTATTAAATACCATTTAAATTGATTTTCTCAGATGCCCATAACAAGAATTAAGAATGTGAGTGGGATTTGATGCCACATCGGGAGAGCTCCCCAGGCTCCGCTCTGAGGATACGATCAACTCCATCCCAAGCAGAAAGAGCCTGTTTGTTAATTAAATCTGAGATTCCAGCAGCCACCGCTCATATCCTGAATGGCAGGTAGGCCAGTCCAAATTACAGGTGTAATTCCATAAGGGGGTTTCGCTCTGTCACAAATCATGAGTCTGAAATCTTGTTAGTTAGTCCTGGGGCGGGGGCCGCTCGGTGCCGGTACTTATCTTCCATCTTCCCGTGCTGTCATAACAGGGTTAAAGGTTGAACTGAGCGTTGTACATTGTTATTATATATTTATACCTTACACTGTTATGATTCTGCAGTCTCTCCGCTCCTTGCATAAATTCCCTGCCGAATGCTTCATAAATAATTTCCATTTTGGAGGCTTGTTGCACAAGTGCGAGCGGTGGTATTAGGGGAATGGGCAGCTGTCAGTCTTGTCTGTTGGAGAACGGATGCCTGTCTGTCTCCCCTCCTCCCCCTAGATTGTAAGCTCCTTGGAGCAGGGCCCTCAACCCTCCTGTTCTCACAGCCCTCTTCTCTCACACTTCAATTACAGCTCTCTCTTACTCATCGACTGTCTATTCCAGCATCTCCTCTCGCTCGTTACTGTCTATCTCTTCCAACGGCTGCCTGCTCCTACTGGTACGCCGATTACTCCTTACATCTCGGCTGTCTTGTGTACTGAGAATTGTGCTGCTAATTGTTACCTGTGCTCTGTTTTAGTTTTACTGTAATGTTAAGTTCTGTGTAGCCTGTATTGTTCTCATGTGTGCCGTATGTACGGCGCTGCCAAACACTAGTGGCGCCTTATAAATAAAATGCAATAATAATAATAACACTGTGACCTGTAACACAATGGGACTTAGATATAGGGGCATAATTAAAATCATTATTTGCAGGATATCAGCTGTTTTTGGGGAGTCACCCGCAAATATTAAGGATTTCCCAGGTGTACAGTACCATGGATAGTTGAGATATCTGTGGCGGTCCATCCGTTTCGACCACAGTTGGACCCCCATAGGCGGCTATGGGGGGCCGCTATGCAGTCACAATTACCAAGCTCCGGAATTTGATGCATTCTGAAGCTTGAACCTGATAGTGAACATCATCTGCATTTGAAGTTAGCCCATAATAGACTGTAGCTACTACATTGCAAATTTTAATGGAGAGGGACCCTCAGGATCTCTCCCCGTTTGCCCCTGATAATGCATGTGCCATGCAGTGATAAATACAGTATGGCCATAGGCATATGGGTTACTTAGATGTCCGATGTAGGCCGCCATGTTCCCGATGGCGATCTGATACTGCGTCTCTAGATGCAGGCAGATCTCAGAAAGTACAGGTGAGCATCTCGATACAAAAGATCTGCTGCTACCGAAGACCGATAGCTTCTGCGTCGACCTCTGAATACGGCCCAGTGTACCAAGCGTTAACGTATTCGACATGGAAATGGCGAGAAAACAAAGGGGGGGGGGCCTTGTCAGAACTCCTGTCGGTGTAACAGGCCCATTCTCTTGCATTATGTTTCGGATTACCGTCCTCAGTATAGGCTTTGGGGTTTAAAGTATCGCCTGCGTGCCAGAGGCCTTTTCCGTGTCGCTGTCTGCCGCTGACGGGAACATCTGTGAGTCAAACACTTATCAATGGGAAGGCTGACACGTCGCAGGCGGCGCAGAAGGGATATCACAGCGACGAAAGGTCAGGTAGCATTATAGCACATCGCAGCTTCTCTCCTGTCCGGCCAGCAAATTACAAGACGGGTTTTCTTTTAACAAAATGATTATTTTCCTTCCTAATCCCCCCGCTGGCCACAGCAGATAACATACTGTAATTGTCATGTTCTAAATGACAAATCCCGGAGTAGGGGAATGTAATGCCTGTGATCATGTGCCGCTTTCCGCGTGGAGATGCTATTAGTGTGTATGACGCCAGCGCCGTGCACAGATAATGCTGCGTATACTGCAAGGACGTGTCTTCCCCTCTAAGCTAAGAGTGAAAGGGAGAGAAGAACTGTTGGGGGGGGGGTATCCAGGGCAGTCGAGAGCCAAGATGGGTCCAGGTACTTTTCAAGGGGTGTGGCCTAATCACAGGAGGTGTGGCCATGTACCCTTAGAAAAAGTACTGAAAAAAATTGTATTTTAGGCACCTCCATGGTCACACTGCAGCCCAGTACACAGCAGCGAGTGGTGGGCTGAGAAGAGGAGCTGCAGCTGCTGCTGCCAGGTAAGGGGGAGGGGCCCTACTGGACCTTCACTGGGCCCCTCCATCAGACCTGGGCCCGGGTAATTTGTACCCTCTCCCCCCCTCTCTCTGCACCACTGGGTGTATCTTCTAGAGAGGAACAGTGGAGATGATGCAGAGTGCGTCCAGTCAGATTCCACCTGTCATTTTGTAGGATGTTTTAGATAAGAGATAGCTAGAATCTGATTGGCTGCTAATTTTGGTGATATTCCTTTGGGATCGGGATAGTTGAGAGTAATCTCAGGATCTGGTTCTGCCTCTATTTTACTGGCCTTGGGGTGCGTGACCGTGCAAACTCTTCCCAATCTGATTTGGTGCACGCCTTTAACATGATCTGCCATTGCGAAACCACCAAAGACAGCCCTGGTTCCCTGTGAATATAGTTTCCCTCTGGCGGCCTTTATAGGAAATAGAGGCCCCCATCCTCAGGGCCCATTGCAGTATTTATCACTCAGTAACACCAAGTGTCACATGGTCTGACATATTCTGTGTTACTTTGTCTTTGACTTTTTTCTGCGTTTAGTCATTAATAAGTTGCTGGGATATTTAAATGATGTGGACACTGCTGGCGCTGGTAGCTTTGATAAACAGGCCCCTAATTGCGTTACATATTGCGATTCTACCGGAGTTTCCAGCGTCTTTACAGTGAGACAAGAGACACCAGTTGTGAGCCGCACAGAGACCTCTGGCCGGTGTAGGCGATGACGTGTGGCAACGCTGGGTGGCCAATGGGCCTAATTCAGACCTGATCGTAGCAGCAACTTTGTTAGCAGATGGGCAAAACCATGGGGGTCATTCCGAGTTGTTCGCTCGTTGCCGATTTTTGCAACGGAGCGATTAAGGCAAAAATGCGCAGTGCGCATGCGGTTAGTATTTTAGCACAAAACTTAGTAGATTTACTCACGTCCGAACGAAGAATTTTCATCGTTGAAGTGATCGGAGTGTGATTGACAGGAAGTGGGTGTTTCTGGGCGGAAACTGGCCGTTTTCTGGGAGTGTGTGGAAAAACGCAAGCGTGTCAGGGAAAAACGCGGGAGTGTCTGGAGAAACGGGGGAGTGGCTGGCCGAACGCAGGTCGTGTTTGTGACGTCAAACCAGGAACGAAACGGGCTGAACTGATCGCAGTGTAGGAGTAAGTCTGGAGCTACTCAGAAACTGCTAAGAATTATTTAATCGCAATTCTGCTAATCTTTCGTTCGCTATTCTGCTAAACTAAGATACACTCCCAGAGGGCGGCGGCCTAGCGTGCGCAATGCTGCTAAAATCTGCTAGCGAGCGAACAACTCGGAATGACCCCCCATGTGCACTGCAGGTGGGGCGGATGTAACATGTGCAGAGAGTGTTAGATTTGGGTGGGGTGTGTTCAAACTGAAATCTAAATTGCAGTGTAAAAATAAAGCAGCCAGCATTTACCCTGCACAGAAACAATCTAATCCATCCAAATCTAACTCTCTCTGCACATGTTACATCTGCCCCACCTGCAGTGCACATGGTTTTGCCCAACTGCTAACAAAGTTTCTTCTACGATCAGGTCTGAATTACCCCCATTAATCCTTCCCATTTACATAGCCATGAAATCGTCATTTCTGGAGAATGTAAATGGTACAAAAATTGCGCATTGCTCCGGCAGTGCTATTTATTCTGGCCGGTTACTGTGACGGTGCGGCCCTCTGCCTGTGCTGCAGTCATGGGCACACACGCTGGGTGACTGCTCGGCGGGGGACATATAAATACAATGAGAGAATTTATTGTTCATCAGACGTATAGTGAAAGCTGCGCTACACCCCGTAGAGGGACCTGGCTTTCCATCAGGAAACCCATAAAGTTTAACTTTGTAATCAGCCTTGATAACTGTGGCAGAGATTGTGCCGGGTGACGTTATAATGTGCAGATTAAGGGAGAGATGGAGCGAAAGTGATAACGTGATATATAAACTCCGCTAGTAATACATGAGGCATTACACAGCTGCTTATGCCAACCATGATTCTAACCATGTGCAGGGTGCACAAATCTGTAATCAGGGGAATGATAGCTGTCTGTCTACCTGCGAGTGTGTGTCTCTCTGTCTGCGTATGTCTGAGTGTCTACATGTGAGTGTCTGTCTCTCTGTGTATGTCTGAGTGTCTACATGTGAGTGTCTCTCTGTCTGTATATGTCTGAGTGTCTACATGTGAGTGTCTGTCTCTCTGTCTGCGTATGTCTGAGTGTCTACATGTGAGTGTCTGTCTCTCTGTCTGTATATGTCTGAGTGTCTACATGTGAGTGTCTGTCTCTCTGTCTGCGTATGTCTGAGTGTCTACATGTGAGTGTCTCTCTGTCTGTGTATGTCTGAGTGTCTACATGTGAGTGTCTGTCTCTCTGTCTGCGTATGTCTGAGTGTCTACATGTGAGTGTCTGTCTCTCTGTCTGTATATGTCTGAGTGTCTACATGTGAGTGTCTGTCTCTCTGTCTGCGTATGTCTGAGTGTCTACATGTGAGTGTCTCTCTGTCTGTATATGTCTGAGTGTCTACATGTGAGTGTCTGTCTCTCTGTCTGCGTATGTCTGAGTGTCTACATGTGAGTGTCTGTCTCTCTGTCTGTATATGTCTGAGTGTCTAGTCTACATGTGAGTGTCTGTCTCTCTGTCTGTGTATGTCTGAGTTTCTGCATGTTAGTGTGTCTGCGTGCAAGTGTGGGTGTCTGCATGTGTGAGTGTGTCTGTCTATGTGTGTGTTCCTGCATGTAAGTGTGCCTGCGTGTGAGTGTGTCTGTGTCGTTGTGAAAGTGTGTGTCTGTGGGTAAGTGTGTAAGTGTGTGTGTCTGCATGTAAGTATGTGTTTGTCTATGTGTGGGTGTCAGCGTGTGAGTGTGTGTCTGTCTATATGTGGGTGTCAGTCTATATGTGGGTATCAGCATGTGAGTGTGTCTGTGTGTCTGCATGTAAGTGTGTCTGGGTGTGAGTGTGTATGTGTCTACATATGTGTGGTTGTGTGTATGTCTGCATGTGAGTGTGTGTCTATGTTTATGTATGTATCTGAGTCTGGGTGTCTGTCTACTGGTGTGTGTCTGTGTGTGAGTGAGTGAGTGTGTGTGTGTGTGTGTGTGTGTGTGTGTGTGTGTGTGTGTGTATGTGTGTGTGTTTGTGTGTGTGTGTCTGCATATGAGTGTGTCTATGTGTGTGTCTGCATGTGAATGTGTGTCTGTCTATGTGTATGTGTCTAAGTCTGGGTGTCTGTCTATGGGTGTGTGTCTGAGTGTGTGTATAGGTTTTAGGAGGAAACCCACGCAAAGACCAGGCACATACAAACCCCACACAGATGGGCAAAGACTGGGAATTGAACTCATGGCCTTAGTGCTGTGAGGTAGCAATGCTAACCACTACGCTGCCTGTGCTTCTTTCAATCTCCTGATAAATCTGCATGCACACATGCTATTCTATAAACCTAGGGGAACACTGACAACTGACCAATAATCCATGGTTCCCATCACTTTAATCTATGTGACCTGCGGCGTCTGAGAGCTCCTGTAATAACACAGTTCATGAGTCGTCACTCGGTCCGTGACCCATCCGAGTGTGTAACTCTCAGGCAGCCACTTAGCGGAGTATATGGGAAGGAAAAATGAAATGACAGCATAATTGTCCGCTCTCAGACTAGATGATTGCACTCAATATGTCCAATGATACAGTAAATGGACGGTGCCCCCTCTGGAAGAGTCTCGCCCCTGGCACTGGAGACACGTGAGGCTGTGCCCCTCCCATGCCAGATGGTCTCGGCACATAGCTGGCAGCCTACAGACTGTCACCCGTGAATAAGAGCCCACGTCCTATTACATCTTATCCAGATAACCAATGAGATGTGAAATAGGTTCTTCCTTACAGTTCCATCACCATGGCTCCATTCACTTGTTGACTGTGACAATAACGCGGCTCTGCCTCTGCCATGCGGCCGGCCCCCTGTGCAAATGACTCTTGCAGCGCCTGGGAAGGAAGCAATTCCGGCCTAACGAGGTTTAAACGCTGCTCCGCAGACCAGTAGGCCGGCTCCTTGTGATGGAACTGGTCCACCACCAGCTCTACAGTCACCCCAGTGACAGACACTACTGACACATCTTCTGCCTGCCGACACACAGTATGAGGGGCCACTTAATATATCTGTGACACTAGTGATATATCATTCATCGGCTGTACAAACGATATATCGCTTAGTGGGTCCGATGTTTGCTACATTACGCATGCGCCGCCCCCGTACTGCTCATGTGCAGTGCGGATCTGCACCATCTGCCGCAGAACGGCATCAGGCTGTCAGTCTGATGCCGCCCGGGGGTGGGGAGGGGGTGACGATGGCCTCCATTTCTGGAAATGAAGATGTGTCCCTGCCATTGTCGGGGAGGGACCAGGCTAGCATCAATGCCAGAGGCTGGATATTTCAGGGCCTTTCGGTGGGACGTGCAGCGGCTGGCTTGCACGACTCCATGGTTCATGGTATTGCAGATCTGATGCTCTGTCCTATGACGCAACTCGGCTTAGTAATATAAGATGGTGTGACGCTCCTTACTGCATTACCATATTAGTGCTATCGCTGCTGCTTCTGTGTAAGCGTGATGCCCCCTGCTGCATTACCATATTAGTGCTATCGCTACTGCTTCTATGCAAGTGTGACGCCCCCTGCTGCATTACCATATTACTGCTATCGCTGCTGCTTCTGTGTAAGCGTGGTGCCCCCTGCTGCATTACCATATTAGTGCTATCGCTGCTGCTTCTATGCAAGTGTGATGCCACTGCTGCATTACCATATTACGCTATCGCTGCTGCTTCTGTGTAAGCGTGGTGCCCCCTGCTGCATTACCATATTAGTGCTATCGCTGCTGCTTCTATGTGAGTGTGACACCCCCTTCTGCGTTACCATATTAGTGCTATCGCTGCTGCTTCTGTGTAAATGTGGCACCCCCTGCTGCATTACCATATTATTGCTATCGCTACTGCTTCTGTGTATACGTGGCGCTCCCTGCTACTATCGTTATCTGCTGCTTATTAGTGCTATCGCTGCTGCTTCTGTGTAAGTGTGGCACCCCTGCTGCATTACCATATTATTGCTATCGCTACTGCTTCTGTGTAAGTGTGGCACCCTCTGCTGCATTACCATATTACTGCTATCGCTGTTGCTTCTATGTAAGCGTGGCGCCCCCTGCTGCATTACCATATCAGTGCTATTTCTGCTGCTTCTGTGTAAGCGTGGCGCCTCCTGCTGCATTACCATATTAGTGCTATTGCTGCTGCTTTCGTTTAAGCATGTTGCCCCCTACTGCCTTACCATATTAGTGCTATCACTGCTGCTTCTGTGTAAGCGTGGCGGCCCCTGCTGCATTACCATATTAGTGCTATCGCTACTGCTTCTGTGTATACGTGGCGCTCCCTGCTACTATCGTTATCTGCTGCTTATTAGTGCTATCGCTGCTGCTTCTGTGTAAGTGTGGCACCCCTGCTGCATTACCATATTATTGCTATCGCTACTGCTTCTGTGTAAGTGTGGCGCCCCCTGCTGCTATCTACTGCTTATTAGTGCTATTGCTGCTGCTTCTGTGTAAGTGTGGCACCCTCTGCTGCATTACCATATTACTGCTATCGCTGTTGCTTCTATGTAAGCGTGGCGCCCCCTGCTGCATTACCATATCAGTGCTATTTCTGCTGCTTCTGTGTAAGCGTGGCGCCTCCTGCTGCATTACCATATTAGTGCTATTGCTGCTGCTTTCGTGTAAGCATGTTGCCCCCTACTGCCTTACCATATTAGTGCTATCACTGCTGCTTCTGTGTAAGCGTGGCGGCCCCTGCTGCATTACCATATTAGTGCTATCGCTACTGCTTCTGTGTAAGCGTGGCGCCCCCTGCTGCATTACCATAGTAGTGCTATCGCTGCTGCTTCTGTGTAAGCGAGGCACCCCCTGCTGCATTACCATATTCGTGTTATTGTTGCTGCTTCTGTGTAAGTGCGACACACCTGCTGCATTACCATATTGGGCTATCCCTGCTGCTTCTGTGTAAGTGCAACGCCCCTGCTGCATTACCATATTAGTGCTATCACTGCTGCTTCTGTGTAAGCGTGGCGCCCCTTCTGCATTACCATGTTAGCGCTATCGCTACTGCTTCTGTGTAAGCGTGGCGCCCCATGCTGCTTCTGTGTAAGCGTGGCGCCCCATGCTGCATTACCATATTAGTGCTATCGCTGCTGCTTTTGTGTAAGCGTGGCGCCCCCTTGTGCATTACCATATTAGTTCTATCGCTGCTGCTTCTGTGTAAGCATGGCGCCCCATGCTGCATTACCATATTAGTGCTATCGCTGCTGCTTTTGTGTAAGCGTGGCGCCCCCTTATGCGTTACCATAGTAGTGCTATCGCTGCTGATTTTGTGTAAGCGTGGCGCCCCCTTCTGCATTACCATATTAGTGCTATCGCTGCTGCTTCTGTGTAAGCGTGGCGCCCCCTTCTGCATTACCATATTGGTGCTATCGCTGCTGCTTCTGTGTAAGCATGGCGCCCCATGCTGCATTACCATATTAGTGCTATTGCTGCTGCTTCTGTGTAAGCGTGGCGCCCCCTTCTGCATTACCATATTAGTGCTATCGCTGCTGCTTCTGTGTAAGCATGGCGCCCCATGCTGCATTACCATATTAGTGCTATTGCTGCTGCTTCTGTGTAAGCGTGGCGCCCCCTTGTGCATTACCATATTAGTGCTATCGCTGCTGCTTTTGTGTAAGCGTGGCGCCCCCTTCTGCATTACCATATTAGTGCTATCGCTGCTGCTTCTGTGTAAGCATGACGCCCCCTGCTGCATTACCATATTAGCGCTGTCGCTGCTGCTTCTGTGTAAGCGTAGCGGCCCCTGCTGCATTACCATATTAGTGCTATCGCTGCTGCTTTTGTGTAAGCGTGGCGCCCCCTTCTGCATTATCATATTAGTGCTATCGCTGCTGCTTCTGTGTAAGCGTGGCGCCCCCTTCTGCATTACCATATTAGTGCTATCGCTGCTGCTTCTGTGTAAGCGTGGCGCCCCCTTCTGCATTACCATATTAGTGCTATCGCTGCTGCTTTTGTGTAAGCGTGGCGCCCCCTTCTGCATTACCATATTAGTGCTATCGCTGCTGCTTCTATGTAAGCATGGCGCCCCCTGCTGCATTACTATATTAGTGCTATCGCTGCTGCTTCTATGCAATCAGCTGCTATATCACCTCCAACCACATCTGAATCAGGACTGTGTGTACCCGGGTCTAAGCCTGGAGCAGTGAGAGTTAACTTATAGCTTCGGCAACTGTCCCTGATGATGTCCCTATTTTTTTGGCGATTTGTTTACTGGATACAGTTTGTGAGATTTGATTATACTCCATCTGAGTATCTATATTGAGTAAGACTGTAATGCAGGTCCTGCAAATCCACCTCCACTGAACTGTATATGATGATGTAAGGATATATGGGCAAACTCTGACTTTGGGACTGTTGTGGAACTACAAGCCCCAGCATGCCTTGCTAATATGTATCTAGCCCTGCCTGGGCACAACTGCTTACAGGTGTTTAGCTTAAACTGATTGGCAATGAAACATATTATAGATATATTGTATACGGTGTGGTTTCATATTTCCATCTGCCAACGAGGGGCTTTCAGTATGTGTAGTTACCAGGAGGGCTTATAAGTGCGTGAAGGGTCCAGGTGAGAAATTCTGTGCCGTTACGGAGATTAAAAAAAAAATACTTGCAAATACTCCCAAGTAACATTGGAGCAGCAACTAACACACCCTCTCCCCTATAACTGGCCAGTCTGTACTGTAGCTCCTATGGTAGTTTTACAGTTGGCAAATGGAGAGTCTCTTTCTAACCAAGATAGGACACAGCCACAACTAAACAGGCGAATGTGGCGGACGGTTTTGCTGTTGTCCCAATGATTTCCACAAGCCATTCCGGATATTTTCCACCCATAAAACCCTTGAGGCAACCAGATAACAGGTCCTTAACCCAACTCGGGTGTGCACAGCCCAACATCATACATGAGGGCTGATTACAAGGTGGGCGCTGTTCTGATTTTTACGTGGCCCTGATTAGAGGGGATCAGCCCCTATAACTGTTTTGTACACTTGGCTTTCAAAGTAAAAAAATAACACACCAATCACACTAATTCTTCCATTGGACGGCAGGACCGGAGAGCTAATGATAAGGAGGACTGAGAAACGAGAAACATTTCCTCAGTAACAATTATTACCGTCCATTTGTCTTTAAGACCCAAAACACTTTGCTACAACAATTTTAGTACAGCCCTAATATGTACCGGGCTCCTTGTGATAATGCCGCTAAAGAAGATGATTTATAATATTGTTATAGGTTTGAAAATGAAAAATGTGTTTAATTTAAAAAAAAAAAAAAAAAAATCTGAAAATTAATTTCTTTCTTTTTTTTCCCTTTCATTACAGTTAGATTAATTATAATAACCAGCAGAATGCATTAGGAGGAGAGCGTTATTATGAATATTAACATCTACTGTAGAGATACAGGCCGTCATTGCGGCGCTTACTATTGTGGTTATTAAAGTTGATTATTCAACAGTAAAACTCCGGGCTTAAGTGGCCATCAGCTGGCAGCACGAAGGACATATTTACATTGCAAACGTTATCACCACCATTTGTCTGCTAATTGTTTGAGACGCTCCTAAGAATCTATTATGTGATGCCGTATCGCTAACATTAAACTGGGGATGAGTATAATGTTTCAGGGGCCCATTTATCAAAAAATATTTGCAACTATTTACCCCAAAACATCAGTTTTCGGGGGTTAGCTGCAAATATTAAGTATCACCTGAATGTTTGTAGGAGATACTGTAGCAAGTATCTGTGATACCTGCTATGATCCCTCAATTCCCACCGGCAGCTGCATCCCCATTGGTTTCTATGGGGTAAGTGGGGTGTGTGATACTGCCAGCTTTACCACCGCATGTACAGATGAAGCCTCGCTGATCTAGGCTTCGCGGCTGCACCTAGGTGCACCAAGTCTTATTAGCATAAGCCTTTCTTCTATTGTTCTCAGATGCAAATCAATACAGTTTGGGATTAAGTCATTACAGCATGGGGATTAAGGGGGTCATTCCGAGTTGATCGCTCGCTGACGATTTTCGCAGTGCAGCGATCAGGTGAAAAAACGGCATTTATGCGCATGCGTATGCCCCGCAATGTGCACGCGCGATGTACGGGTACAAAGCTCTTTGTGGTTGTGCTCAGGTTCTAGCGAAGTTTTCCTTCGCACTGACGGCCGCAAGAAGATTGACAGGAAGGGGGAGTTTCTGGGTGTCAACTGACCGTTTTCAGGGAGTGTTTGCAAAAACGCAGGCGTGTCTGAAAAAATGCAGGCGTGGCTGGGCGTTCGCTGGGCGGGTGTATGACGTCAAATCCGGACACGAATAGGCTGAAGTGATCGCAAGCGCTGAGTAGGTTCGGAGCTACTCAGAAACTGCACAAAATGTTTTTGCAGAGCTCGGCTGCACATGCGTTCTCACTTCTGCTAAGCTAAAATACACTCCCCAGTGGGCGGCGGCATAGCGTTTCTACGGCTGCTAAAACTAGCTGGCGAGCGATCAACTCGGAATGACCCCCATAGTCCAACTGCCCTGGCTCAATTAATCCTATTAAAGGGATAGATGAGCAGGGCTCCATCTGTATAGTCCTGAAGGCTTCCCACAGAACCCTCCATGTAAATGGACACTGTGCATGTGAGGTCAGCGGGGGAGAGAAAACTGACTCTGTATACTGTATCGCTGGAAGATGTAGGTTGACCTGACACACCAAGGAACGGGCGTTTCAGAGTAAATTCTCTCATCGATAGTTGAAACCAAGCCGACAAGAAATGACAGCCACATTTAACTTCAGTCTCTTAATATGCCTTACGTGAGCTCTTCCGTCAGTTTTTAAGCTAATTACACTATTTTGCATAAATGCTAATTTGTTTTTTATTGGATAAAACACAATCAAAAGAAAAACTCATTTTATCAATCCTCCGCCCACGGCCAGGGCTCAAGAGGTCAGTAACTGGCTTAGAACCGGCTGGAACCCTCCATACAGCGTTATGAAAGATGTGTTATGTGGGTGGGAAATCGGAGGCTACAATTCTTTATTTAAATCTTACTGTAAAACAAATAGCTGCACTTTTTGCTGCAGCCAAAACTTTCCCTATTTTCCATGTTCAGGTTCTGGGGAAGAAGACGTCTTTATACTCTGTGATTTGGAAAGGGAATGTGGAGGTAGATTGGGGGGAGGGGGGGGGGGGTGTTAAAGCCCCTGAATTATGGAATCCCCCCATCAAGAAATATTGACAAAACATACTAACAGCATATAACAGGCTGCAGTCTACTCTTCTACTCACTTTTATGGTCAGATACAAAAAAACAAAAAAGCAGTCTCCTTTGGCTGAAAAAATGGCCCTCATTCCGAGTCGTTCGCTCGGTATTTTTCATCGCATCGCAGTGAAATTCCGCTTAGTACGCATGCGCAATAATCGCACTGCGACTGCGCCAAGTAATTTTACAATGGAGATAGTATATTTACTCACGGCTTTTTCATCGCTCCGGCGATCGTAATGTGATTGACAGGAAATGGGTGTTACTGGGCGGAAACAGGCCGTTTTATGGGCGTGCGGGAAAAAACGCTACCGTTTCCGGAAAAAACGCAGGAGTGGCCGGGGAAACGGGGGAGTGTCTGGGCGAACGCTGGGTGTGTTTGTGACGTCAAAACAGGAACGACAAGCACTGAACTGATCGCAGATGCCGAGTAAGTCTGAAGCTACTCTGAAACTGCTAAGTAGTTTGTAATCGCAATATTGCGAATACATCGGTCGCAATTTTAAGAAGCTAAGATACACTCCCAGTAGGCGTAGGCTTAGCGTGAGCAACTCTGCTAAAATCGCCTTGCGACCGATCAACTCGGAATGAGGGCCAATATCAGCACATATATAATAAAGAAAAAAATAACTCATTAATACTCTGAATAACATTTACACATAGAGCCTAATTCAGACCTGATCGCAGCAGCAAAACTGTTCTCTAATAGTAATGGACAAAACCATGCTGCACTGCAGGTGGGGCATATGTAACGTACAGAGAGAGTTAGATTTGGATGTGGTGTGTTCAAACTGAAATCTTAATTGCAGTGTAAAAATAAAGCAGCCAGTATTTACCCTGCACAGAAACAATATAACTCACCCAAATCTAACTCTCTCTGCACGTTATATCTGCCCCACCTGCAGTGCACATGGTTTTGCCCATTAGAGAACAATTTTGCTGCTGCAGTCAGGCCTGAATTAGGTACATGGGCCAGTATCCAATTAGCCCCAATACAGTATGTGGCATTTATTGGGGATTATGTTTCTGTTGCCTGAGGCATCCGAAGATAATCTGCAATAAGCAACCACTGGAGCTGCGATAACACATAGGATTGGGAAGTTATCCCGGATCTATTGTGTTATCGCATGATGGCGGGTTCTTTTTATGGATGATAAAAACGGCCTATAATTGGATAGCACGATAATAACCATTGGGCAAAAAAGGATCACACCTAACAGGATGCTAGCTGTAGTAAGCAATCAATTGCATTCAGATACAATTAACGGTATATATAAAATACAGTGGCTATAAAGATTATCGAGGAGGAATTGGTGTGCTGCTACAGGAGTGCTGTGTGCCGCTGCAGGAATGCTGTGTTCTGATGCAGGAATGCTGTGTGCCGCTGCAGGAATACTGTGTGCCGGTGAAGGAATGCTGTGCGCCGCTGCAGGAATACTGTGTGCTGCTACAGGAATACTGTGTGCCAGTGTGGGAATGCTGTGCGCCGGTGCAGGAATGCTGTGTGCCAGTGCAGGAATACTGTGTGCCGCTGCAGGAATACTGTGTGCCGGTGTAGGAATGTTGTGCGCCGCTGCAGGAATGCTGTGTGCTGCTACAGGAATGCTGTGCGCCGCTGCAGGAATGCTGTGTGCTGGTGTAGGAATGTTGTGTGCTGGTGTAGGAATGCTGTGTGCCGGTGTAGGAATGCTGTGTTCCACTGCAGGAATGCTGTGTGCCGGTGTAGGAATGCTGTGTTCCACTGCAGGAATGCTGTGTGCCGGTGTAGGAATGCTGTGTGCCGGTGTAGGAATGCTGTGCGCCGCTGCAGGAATACTGTGTGCTGCTACAGGAATGCTGTGTGCCACTGCAGGAATACTGTGTGCCGGTGTAGGAATGCTATGCGCCGCTGCAGGAATACTGTGTGCTGGTGTGGGAATGCTGTGTGCCACTGCAGGAATACTGTGTATCGGTGTAGGAATACCGTGCGCCGCTGCAGGAGTACTGTGTGCTGCTACAGGAATGCTGTGTGCCGCTGCAGGAATGCTGTGTGCTGGTGTAGGAATGCTATGTGCTGGTGTAGGAATGCTGTATGCCGGTGTAGGACTGCTGTGTGCTGCTGCAGGAATACTGTGTGCTGCTGCAGGAATGCTGTGTGCCACTGCAGGAATGCTGTACGCTGGTGCAGGAGGGATCAGTATGATTTACCGATGGACGGAATGCCGTCCATCACTATACCGATAATGGCATCCCGACGCCAGTATGCTGACAGTGGGGTGAGTGCAGAGGTCCCTTGTGGGCTCTCTGCACTCGCCACAGGTTCTATTCCCACTCTTTGGGTGTCGTGGACACCTACGAGTGAGAATAGCCCCTGTTCGCCGGGATTCCGGCTGTCAGCATTGTTCGCATCGGTATCCTGACAGCCGGCAAATTAACTGTATCCCGTGCAGGGATGCTGTGTGCCGGTGCGGGAATGCTGTGTGCTGGTGCAGGAATGCTGTGTGTCGCTGCAGGAATGCTGTGTCCCAGTGTAGGAATGCTGTGTGCTGCTGCAGGAATGCTGTTTGCCTCTGTAGGAATGCTGTGTGCCAGTGTAGGAATACTGTGTGCTGGTGAAGGAATGCCGTGTGTCGCTGCAGGAATGCTGTGTGCCGGTGCAGGAATGCTGTGTGCCGGTGCAGGAATGCTGTGTGTCGGTGCATGAATGCTGTGTGTCGTTGCGAGAATGCTGTGTGCCAGTGCGGGAATGCTGTATGCCGGTGTAGGAATGCTGTGTGCTTGTGCAGGAATGCTGTGTGCCGGTGCAGGAATGCTGTTATTCCAGTGCAGGAATGCTGTGTGCCAGTGCAGGAATGCTGTGTGCCACTGTAGAAATACTCTGTGCTGTTGTAGGAATACAGCTCAGACAAGGCTTGCACACATTCCCTTGTATCTTGGTTATGCATTTAACCCTTGGCATGCCTGTTCGGAGCATATCATCATCAGCACCTCAAGCTGCGCAGCTGTATCCCAGGGGCATAAGCAGCTAATGACATACGCTGACTTATTGTAGCAGATGTCTCAGGAAAATGAGCTGTAATGTCCAAATCAATTGTATAGAGAGCATCTGCAGAGCTGGCTGCATGCTATCCATCTGTAGCTTTCTATCTGTTCGGGAAATGACTGACTGCGTAATTCCTCAGGCCCGTCCAGGTATACAGAACATTGGCTCATCCCCCTCGGCTCAGTGCGCCGACACACATTGCACAGCTGGGAGAGACACTGACCCATCATTTCCACAGAGACTGTCACGTGACTGGACCAGTGCCCACCTAACACACCACACAAACTACTCAAGGGGCCTAATTCAGACCTGATCATAGCTGCACGGCTACAATCAGCCACTGTGGCATGCGGGGGGACGCCCAGCACAGGGCTAGTCCGCCCCGCATGTCTGACCCCCCGCACAGATACAAAAGCATCACACGGCGGCGATGCTTTTGTACCTGAAGAGTAGCTCCCTCCTAGCGCAGGTCCTGCGCGCTGGCAGGGAGCTACCCGTCGCTCTCTGGGACGCAGCGGCTGCGTGTGACGTCAAGCAGCTGCCGCTGCTCGCCCCCTTCACAACGCCCCCCCCCCAAAATGGACCGCACCCCCAAAACGGCTCGACCAAACGCCGCCGGCCCGCCCCCTCCCGCCCAGCGACTGCCTCTGCCTGTCAATCAGGCAGAGGCGATCGCTGGGCTGAGATGCCAGTAGCATCTCTGGCATGCGCCGGCGCACTGCGGCAGTTCATACCTGATCCCCTGCTGTGCGGAAACGCACAGGAGCGATCAGGTCTGAATTAGCCCTATTGTGGTATGAGAAGTCTCAGGTTATTAGCTATGGGTGGTCTTCACTTTGCCGGCGGTCAGGCTCCCGGCAAACAGCATACCGGCGCCGGAATCCCGACTGCCGGCATACCGACAGTTCTTCCACGACCCCCCTGGAGGGAGAATAGATAGCGTTTGCCCGCAAGGGGCTCATTTGTGCTCGCCTAGCTGTCGGTATGCCGACGGTCGGGATTCTGGCACCGGTATGCTGGTCGCCGGGAGCCCGAGCGCCGGCAACACATACTACACCCATTAGCTATATTACTGTCCTAGATAGAAGATAGAATGCTGTGTCAGGTATGCTGGGATGTGTAGTTCCACAGCAGCTGGCGGGCCTCATGTTGAACACATCCATCCAAGTTAGAGACCTGTTTTATATTCTTCTCTGGTCCTACAGGTCCAGCTGGTGATCTTTTCCTGGAATGGACTCTGGACCTCAAAGTCCAGCTAGGGTTCTTTTCTGGATTCTATCCTGGTTCCCCGAATCTAGCCAGGGATCTCTGTGATTCTTCATGTGTGGAAGTGGGTGTGTTGTTATTTACATGTCTGCTCCTCGGCCCAGTCTTATTATGCAGTCAATTATTAAATAGTTCTACTGCTCATATTTACTATTTATTCATATGAAACGAAGGTATGTTTCCTGATAACTGGAGTAGAACGTATTTAATCAAAGTTCTCATGATCGGATCCATGAAAACATAGAGACAGCAGTACAAAAGCACATTGCCTTACATAGTAACATAGTAAAGCTAAAATTGTTATCCTGCACTAGATATGTGATGTTTACTACCTATTAAGCATCGTTTACAAAAACCAGCTACTCTTAATGCCTAGGACACTCCTATCTACATCATAAATCGGCTGGAGGTGCTCCTGGAATTATGAAAGACTCATATGCAAAAAATGTTGTGGGGACTAGCCCCAGGAATTTTCATTCCTTTTTTGGAGCACTCTTTTGAAATAATTACTGATATATTGTATAATGAATTGATGACTAGTATTAAAACTTAACTTTTATTTCTAACCTATCTAAAGTAGAAGGGAGAATAATCAAAAATAAATACAACAACACAGGACACTAAAGTGATTGTCACTCGTGTTCAGTGAATATCACTATCTCCCATTATGTCAAAAATAAATCAACATGTTCATATAGTTTCTTTTTTTCTCTAACGTCCTAGAGGATGCTGGAACTCCGTAAGGACCATGGGGATAGACGGGCTCCGCAGGAGACATGGGCACTTTAAGAAAGACTTTAGACTCTGGTTGTGCACTGGCTCCTCCCTCTATGCCCCTCCTCCAGACCTCAGTTTTAGACTGTGCCCAGAGGAGAATGGGTGCACTGCAGGGAGCTCTCCTGAGTTTCCTGCTAAGAAAGCATTTTGTTAGGTTTTTTCTTATTTTCAGGGAGCTCTGCTAGCAACAGACTCCCTGCATCGAGGGACTGAGGAGAGAGGGGCAGACCTACTTAACTGATAGGCTCTGCTTCTCGGCTACTGGACACCATTACCTCCAGAGGGAGTGGAACACAGGTTCGTCCTGGGCGTTCATCCCAGAGCCGCGCCACCGTTCTCCTCACAGAGCCGGAAGAAACGAAGAAAGAAGACTACTGAGGCGGCAGAAGCCTTCGGGTGCTTCACTGAGGTAACGCACAGCACTGCAGCTGTGCGTCATTGCTCCCATACACCTCACACACTCCGGTCACTGTGTCACTGTAAGGGTGCAGGGCGCAGGGGGGGGGGGGGGTGCCCTGAGCAGCAATAGAATACCTCTCCTATGGCGAATGACTATATACATGTACAGGTGGGAACTGTACATGTATATAAAAGAGCCCCCGCCATATTTTATTAAGTTTGAGCGGGACAGAAGCCCGCCGCCGAGGGGGCGGGGCTTCTCCCTCAGCACTCACCAGCGCCATTTTCTCTCCACAGCACCGCTGAGAGGAAGCTCCCCGGACTCTCCCCTGCTTGACACACGGTGAAAGAGGGTTCTAAAGTAGAGGGGGGGCACATAATTGGCGATTATACATTAAAGCAGCGCTACTGGGGAAACATTCTGTGTTTTTCCCCGGGGTCATATAGCGCTGGGGTGTGTGCTGGCATACTCTCTCTCTGTCTCTCCAAAGGGCCTAGGGGGGAACCTGTCTTCAGATAAGAGATTCCCTGTGTGTGTGTGGAGTGTGTCGGTACGCGTGTGTCGACATGTTTGACGATGAAGGCTCGCCTAAGGAGGAGGGGGAGTGCATGATTGTCAGGTCGCCGTCGGCAACGCCGACACCGGACTGGATGGATATGTGGAATGTCTTGAATGCTAATGTAAATTTATTGCATAAGAGATTAGACAAGACTGAGGCTGGGTCTCAGAAACGCACATTATCCCAGATCACTGACACAGATACCGACACGGATTCAGATTCCAGTGTCGACTATGAAGATGCAAAATTGGCTAACGGTATTCGTTACATGATCATTGCTATTAAAGAGGTTTTGCATATTACTGAGGAACCCTCTGTCCCTGACACGAGGGTACACATGTATAAAGAGAAAAAGCCTGAGATCACCTTTCCGTCCTCATTTGAGCTAAGCAAATTGTGCGAAAAGGCTTGGGAATCTCCAGACAGGAGACTACAAGTTCCCAAAAGGATTCTTATGGCGTATCCCTTCCCACAAAAGGACAGGATACGATGGGAATCTTCACCTAAAGTAGACAAGGCGTTGACACGCTTATCCAAGAAGGTGGCACTGCCTTCCCAGGATACTGCTACCCTCAAGGATCCTGCGGATCGTAAGCAGGAGGTTACCATGAAGCACATTTACACACATTCCGGTACTATTGTTAGGCCGGCTATGGCATTGGCCTGGGTTTGTAGTGATGTCGCAGCATGGACAGATTCCTTGTCTACGGCGATTGAGACCATAGATAAGGATACCATTCTAATGACCCTAGAGCATATTAAGGATGCTGCGTTATATATGAGGGATGCTCAAAGAGACATTTGTTTACTAAGCTCCAGAATAAACGCTATGTCTATTTCTGCTAGGCGGCTCTTGTGGACCCGACAGTGGATGGGGGATGCCGACTCAGAGCGGCATATGGAGTTGTTGCCTTACAAGTGGGAGGAGTTGTTTGGAGAAGGCCTCTCGGACCTTGTCTCTACTGCTACGGCTGGTAAATCGAATTTTTTACCTTATGTTCCCCCGCAGCATACTAAGAAGGCACCTCATTACCAAATGCAGTCCTTTCGTTCAAATAAAAGCAAAAAGGTACGGGGATCGTCCTTTCTTGCCAGATGTAAAGGCAAGTGAAAAAAGCTGCACACAGCTAGTTCCCAGGAGCAGAAGTCCCCCCCTACATCTGCAAAATCCACCGCATGACGCTGGGACTTCCCTGGGGGGGCCAGATCAAGTGGGGGCACGTCTTCGATTTTTCAGCCACGTCTGGGTTCACTCACAGGTGGATCCCTGGGCAATAGAGATTGTTTCTCAGGGATACAGGCTGGAATTCGAAGAGATGCCTCCTCGCCGGTTTTTCAAATCGGCTCTGCCAGCTTCTCCGTCAGAAAGGGAGTTAGTGTTAGCTGCAATCCAAAAATTGTACCTGCAACAGGTGATAGTCAAGGTTCCTCTTCTCCAGCAAGGAAAGGGATATTACTCAACCCTGTTTGTGGTTCCGAAACCGGACGGTTCGGTCAGACCCATTTTGAATCTGAAATCCCTGAACCTGTACTTGAAAAAGTTCAAGTTCAAGATGGAATCGCTCAGAGCGGTCATCGCCAGCCTGGAGGGGGGGGGGGGGGGGGGGATTGGATGGTGTCCCTGGACATAAAGGATGCATACCTTCATGTTCCGATATTCCCCCCTCACCAGGCGTTCCTGAGATTTGCAGTACAGGACTGTCATTGCCAATTTCAGACGTTGCCGTTTGGGCTTTCCACGGCCCCGAGAATTTTCACCAAGGTAATGCCGGAAATGATGGTGCTCCTGCGCAAGCAGGGTGTCACAATTTTCCCATACTTGAACGATCTCCTCATAAAGGCGAGATCTCGAGAGAAGTTGCTGGACAGCGTGTCACTGTCAGTGAGGACGTTGCAACAGCATGGCTGGATTCTCAATCTTCCGAAGTCCCAGCTGGTTCCTACAACGCGTCTGGCCTTTTTGGGCCTGATTCTGGACACAGAACAGAAAAACGTTTTTCTTCCGATGGAAAAGGCTCAGGAGCTCATAGCTCTGGTCAGGAACCTATTAAAGCCAAAAAAAAAAAAAAAAAAAGGTTTCAGTGCATCACTGCACACGGGTTCTGGGGAAGATGGTGGCATCGTACGAGGCCATCCCCTTCGGCAGGTTCCATGCGAGGACTTTTCAATGGGACCTACTGGACAAATGGTCCGGGTCCCATTTACAAATGCATCAAAGGATCACCCTGTCTCCCAGAGCCAGGATATCTCTCCTGTGGTGGCTGCACAGTGCTCACCTCCTGGAAGGCCGCAGGTTCGGCATTCAGGACTGGATCCTGGTGACCACGGACGCGAGCCTCCGAGGTTGGGGAGCAGACACACAGGGAAGAAATTTCCAGGGACTTTGGTCAAGTCAAGAGACTTGTCTTCACATCAACATCCTGGAACTAAGGGCCATATACAACGCCCTGCGTCAAGCGGAGATCTTACTTCACAATCGACCAGTTCTGAACCAGTCAGACAACATCACCACAGTAGCTCATGTAAACCGCCAAGGCGGCACAAGGTGCAGAGTGGCAATGGCGGAAGCCACCAGAATTCTTCGCTGGGCGGAGATTCATGTAAGCGCTCTGTCAGCAGTGTTCATTCCGGGAGTGGACAACTGGGAAGCAGACTTCCTCAGCAGACACTATCTGTATCCGGGAGAGTGGGGACTTCATCAGGAAGTCTTCACGCAGATTGCAAGTCGGTGGGGACTACCCAAAATAGACATGATGGCATCCCGTCTCAACAAAAAGCTACAAAGGTATTGCGCCAGGTCAAGAGACCCTCAGGCGGTAGCTGTGGACGCCCTAGTGACACCGTGGGTGTTCCAGTCGGTATATGTGTTTCCTCCTCTTCCTCTCATACCCAAGGTGTTGAGTATAATAAGACAAAGAGGAGTGAGAACAATTCTCATTGTTCCAGATTGGCCACGAAGGACCTGGTATCCGGATCTGCAAGAAATGCTCATAGAAGATCCGTGGCCTCTTCATGTAAGGCAGGACCTGTTACCACAAGGTCCCTGTCTGTTCCAAGACTTACCGCGGCTGCGTTTGACAGCATGGCGGTTGAACACCGGATCCTAGCGGAAAAAGGTATTCCGGATGAGGTAATTCCTACGCTAATAAAGGCTAGGAAGGACGTGACGTCTAAACATTATCACCGAATATGGCGAAAATATATTTCTTGGTGTGAGGCCAGGAATGCTCCTACAGAAGAATTCCATCTAGGCCGTTTTCTTCACTTCCTACAACCTGGAGTGAATTTGGGCCTAAAATTAGGCTCCATTAAAGTTCAGATTTCGGCCTTATCCATTTTCTTTCAAAAGGAATTGGCCTTGTTACCTGAAGTACAGACTTTTGTGAAGGGAGTACTGCATATTCAGCCTCCTTTTGTACCTCCGGTGGCGCCTTGGGACCTTAACGTGGTGTTAAGTTTCCTTAAGTCACATTGGTTTGAACCACTTAAAACAGTGGAGTTGAAATTTCTCACTTGGAAGGTGGTCATGTTGTTAGCCTTGGCTTCGGCTAGGCGAGTTTCGGAATTGGCGGCTTTATCACATAAAAGCCCCTATCTGGTTTTTCATATGGATAGAGCGGAGTTGCGGACCCGTCCTCAATTCCTACCTAAGGTGGTCTCATCCTTTCATATGAACCAACCTATTGTCGTGCCTGTGGCTACACGTGACTTGGAGGATTCCGAGTCCCTGGATGTGGTCAGGGCTTTGAAAATTTACGTGGCCAGAACGGCTAGGATCAGAAATACAGAAGCACTGTTTGTCCTGTATGCAGCCAACAGGGTTGGCGGAACTGCTTCAAAGCAGACTATTGCTCGCTGGATCTGTAACACGATTCAGCAGGCTCATTCTTAAGGCCCATTCCACTAGGAAGGTGGGCTCGTCTTGGGCGGCTGCCCGAGGGGTCTCGGCACTACAGCTGTGCCGAACTGCTACTTGGTCTGGGTCAAACACTTTTGCAAAGTTCTATAAGTTTGATACCCTGGCTTAGGAGGACCTCCTGTTTGCTCAATCGGTGCTGCAGAGTCATTCGCACTCTCCCGCCCGTTTGGGAGCTTTGGTATAATCCCCATGGTCCTTACGGAGTCCCAGCATCCTCTAGGACGTAAGAGTAATTAAGATTTTACACTTACCGGTAAATCTATTTCTCGTAGTCCGTAGAGGATGCTGGGTGCCCGTCCCAAGTGCGGACTTCTTCTGCAAGACTTGTATATAGTTATTGCTTACATAAGGGTTATATTGTTGTTCGTCGGTTTGGACGGAGACTATGTTGTTTGTTCATACTGTTAACTGGGTAGTTTATCACAGGTTATACGGTGTGATTGGTGTGGCTGGTATGAATCTTGCCCTTGGATTAACAAAAATCCTTTCCTCGTACTGTCCATCTCCTCAGGGCACAGTTTCTCTAACTGAGGTCTGGAAGAGGGGCATAGAGGGAGGAGCCAGTGCACACCCAGAGTCTAAAGTCTTTCTTAAAGTGCCCATGTCTCCTGCGGAGCCCGTCTATCCCCATGGTCCTTACGGAGTCCCAGCATCCTCTACGGACTACGAGAAATAGATTTACCGGTAAGTGTAAAATCTTATTTTTTCTTTCTTTAAAATGCAATTGCAAGACACTGTGGTTACTGAAAATAACAGTGCACGTTTAGCATATGTCAGTAAGACTCACTTTCTTTGTTTAGACAAACACTTATTATAACCATACACATGTCATATGGCTATCTTGCAGAGGAAGAAGATTTTTTATCTATGTACACATCATACAGTCGCATTTAATTTAAACCACTTCCTAAACATTTCTCACAACTTACATGTTGCGTAAAGGTCATTTTTACTATTAACAATCGTGTATTCCACATAACTAATTCAGCTCTGCAATACTTCTGAGCTTTTTCTCTGCTCAAATGACACGTAATTGCCAAGTGGCAGATTGTTGCAAAAGCTAGATTTCTCTCCAACATGTTTCCCTGATTAATCAAAACCAGGCCTCAAACGGCCTCACAGTTGTTTATGAACAAACTTGTAACCATCACATATAATGTTGCCATAACAATCACATACAATGTTGCCAAAAACATATCATCTCCAGTAAATATTATGGAATGTCATTTTTTTCACTAAAAGGCGTTACCCTCCTTGTTCAATTCCAATGATAAGGCACACAAAACTGCAAATTATCACATATAAGACCTTATACCCGGACTTGATCATGTATGGTATGCGGTGAGGGACAAATGTCACCTTAACTTTCACCGTTGTACCAGTATGGTCTGTCAGAAGAATATTTAATAGATTGTAGGTGCACCTTTAATTAATTATACCCATAAGGCTTCAATTATGTTTACTACTGTGAAGTATTTCAGGCTATTTGTATGGACAATGGAGAGAAATAGTACAATCCAATACACAGTTACCCCCATCTGCTGCCCATCCTCATCAAAAGAGCGGAAGAAGGGTGAGAGTAGGGGTACTGATGGATTGATAGAAAAAAAAGCCACAGTATCCCCCTGTGTCTCCGTCTCTGGTGTTAGAGCAGCCCTGTTACCATAGGCATTGCAGGGCTGCAATGCGCCGCGGGGACCGGTGGAATACCTGTGAAAATAGGAGAGGGAGTGTATAAACCTGGTATACCAGTAAATCTTCTGTAATCAATTTTACTTAAAGGGTCATTTAATAAATTGATATATCTTTGTAGATATGACCCATAACATATTAACACCCAAGAACATGAAAATAAGAACTATCTTGACAGTCATAAAACCGGGCAATTCATCCACCTTCCTGTTTCAAAAGCACAATTTGTAAATGAAAAAACTTATTTTTAAAGAGGGAAGCGGGACAATGACAACCCGTGGGCATAAAGAATTTAAATGGTTTAGAAAAAACACATATATATACACCACGCCGCAACCTGCGGCTGTAGTGCTACCAATTCGTTGCACAGTCCTGATTTACCCTGTCCGTTAATCAGCAGCACAATATCCCGTTTTCAAGTGGCGTTTTCACATGCCGCTAAATACCTATATATATTTCATGTTCTTGGGTGTTAATATGTTATGGGTCATATCTACAAAGATATATCAATTTATTAAATGACCCTTTAAGTAAAATTGATTACAGAAGATTTACTGGTATACCAGGTTTATACACCTCCTTTCCTATTTTCACAGGTATTCCACCGGTCCCCGCAGGGGATACTGTGGCTTTTTTTTCTATCAATCCATCAGTACCCCTACTCTCACCCTTCTTCCGCTCTTTTGATGAGGATGGGCAGCAGATGGGGGTAACTGTATATTGGATTGTACTATTTCTCTCCATTGTCCATACAAATAGCCTGAAATACTTCACAGTAATAAACATAATTGAAGCCTTATGGGTATAATTAATTAAAGGTGCACCTACAATCTATTAAATATTCTTCTGACAGACCATACTGGTACAACGGTGAAAGTTAAGGTGACATTTGTCCCTCACCGCATACCATACATGATAAAGTCCGGGTATAAGGTCTTATATGTGATAATTTGCAGTTTTGTGTGCCTTATCATTGGAATTGAAAAAAAATGACATTCCATAATATTTACTGGAGATGATATGTTTTTGGCAACATTGTATGTGATTGTTATGGCAACATTATATGTGATTGTTACAAGTTTGTTCATAAACAACTGTGAGGCCGTTTGAGGCCTGATTTTGATTCATCAGGGAAACATGTTGGAGAGAAATCTAGCTTTTGCAACAATCTGCCACTTGGCAATTAAGTGTCATTTGAGCTGAGAATAAGCTCAGAAGTATTGCAGAGCTGAATTAGTTATGTGGAATACACGATTGTTAATAGTAAAAATGACCTTTACGCAACATGTAAGTTGTGAGAAATGTTTAGGAAGTGGTTTAAATTAAATGCGACTGTATGATGTGTACATAGATAAAAAATCTTCTTCCTCTGCAAGATAGCCATATGACATGTGTATGGTTATAATAAGGGTTTGTCTAAACAAAGAAAGTGAGTCTTACTGACATATGCTAAACGTGCACTGGTATTTTCAGTAACCACAGTGTCTTGCAATTGCATTTTAAA
The DNA here is from genome assembly GCF_028390025.1 of Pseudophryne corroboree. Taxonomy (NCBI): domain Eukaryota; kingdom Metazoa; phylum Chordata; class Amphibia; order Anura; family Myobatrachidae; genus Pseudophryne; species Pseudophryne corroboree. Next base: position 1,034,375,732 of record NC_086445.1, read on the forward strand.
GAAAGAAAAAAAGAGAAAAAAAAGAAACTATATGAACATGTTGATTTATTTTTGACATAATGGAAGATAGTGATATTCACTGAACACGAGTGACAATCACTTTAGTGTCCTGTGTTGTTGTATTTATTTTTTATTATTCTCCCTTCTATTTTAGGTAGGTTAGAAATAAAAGTTAGGTTTTAATACTAGTCATCAATTCTTTATACAATATATCATTAATTATTTCAAAAGAGTGCTCCAAAAAAGGAATTTTCTATGGGGCTAGTCCCCACAACATTTTCTGTATAGTAACATAGTAACTAAGGTTGAAAAAAGACAATTGTCCATCGAGTTCAACCTATTTGTGGTCTCCTATGCAGTCTTATTATAGGACTAGTTATTTTTATGTTAGGACTAGTTATATTAACTATAATGCGTGCCTACGCACCATAACCCTGAATATCTTTATCCAATAGGAATTTATCTAACCCATTCTTAAAGGTGTTGACTGAGGCCCTCATTCCGAGTTGTTCGCTCGGTATTTTTCATCGCATCGCAGTGAAAATCCGCTTAGTACGCATGCGCAATGTTCGCACTGCGACTGCGCCAAGTAACTTTACTATGAAGAAAGTATTTTTACTCACGGCTTTTTCTTCGCTCCGGCGATCGTAATGTGATTGACAGGAAATGGGTGTTACTGGGCGGATACACGGCGTTTCAGGGGCGTGTGGCTGAAAACGCTACCGTTTCCGGAAAAAACGCAGGAGTGGCCGGGGAAACGGTGGGAGTGCCTGGGCGAACGCTGGGTGTGTTTGTGACGACAACCAGGAACGACAAGCACTGAAATGATCGCACAGGCAGAGTAAGTCTGGAGCTACTCTGAAACTGCTAACTCGTTTGTAATCGCAATATTGCGCGTACATCGGTCGCAATTTTAAGAAGCTAAGATTCACTCCCAGTAGGCGGCGGCTTAGCGTGTGTAACTCTGCTACATTCGCCTTGCGAGCGAACAACTCGGAATGAGGGCCTGAGTCCGCCGTTACTACTCTCTCAGGCAGGGAATTCCAAACACGTATTGTCCTTACTGTGAAAAGACCTTTTTGCCTCAATGTGCGGAAACTCCTCTCCTTTAACCTAAGCGAGTGACCACGTGTCGTCTGTGTTGATCTTATAGAAAACAGGTCCCTCCCAAGCTCTGTGTATTGACCCCTTATATATTTGTAGATGTTGATCATGTCCCCTCTTAGTCTCCTCTTTTCCAATGTAAACATGCCTAGCCTTGCAAGCCTTTCCTCGTATTCCAGCGTCTCCATGCCCTTGATTAGTTTGATCGCCCGCCTCTGACCCTTTTCTAGCTCCAGGATATCCTTTTTGTAATATGGTGCCCAAAATTGTACACAGTATTCAAGGTGTGGCCTCACTAGTGATTTATATAACGGGAGTATAATACTCTCGTCCCTAGCATCAATACCCCGTTTTCTCTATCGTCCTAGTGGATGCTGGGGTTCCTGAAAGGACCATGGGGGAATAGCGGCTCCGCAGGAGACAGGGCACAAAAAGTAAAGCTTTTTCCGATCAGGTGGTGTGCACTGGCTCCTCCCCCTATGACCCTCCTCCAGACTCCAGTTAGATTTTTGTGCCCGGCCGAGAAGGGTGCAATCTAGGTGGCTCTCCTAAAGAGCTGCTTAGAAAAAGTTTAGCTAGGTTTTTTATTTTACAGTGATTCCTGCTGGCAACAGGATCACTGCAGCGAGGGACTGAGGGGAGAAGGAGTCAACTCACCTGCGTGCAGGATGGATTGGCTTCTTGGCTACTGGACATCAAGCTCCAGAGGGACGATCACAGGTACAGCCTGGATGGTCACCGGAGTCACGCCGCCGGCCCCCTTGCAGATGCTGAAGACAGAAGAGGTCCAGAATCGGCGGCTGAAGACTCCTGCAGTCTTCAAAAGGTAGCGCACAGCACTGCAGCTGTGCGCCATTTTCCTCTCAGCACACTTCACACGGCAGTCACTGAGGGTGCAGGGCGCTGGGAGGGGGGCGCCCTGGGAGGCAAAATGATTACCTATAAAGGCTAAAAATACCTCACATATAGCCCTAGAGGCTATATGGAGATATTTAACCCCTGCCTAATTTTTCTAAATAGCGGGAGACGAGCCCGCCAGAAAAGGGGCGGGGCCTATCTCCTCAGCACACGGCGCCATTTCCTCTCACAGCTCCGCTGGTCAGGACGGCTCCCAAGTCTCTCCCCTGCACTGCACTACAGAAACAGGGTAAAACAGAGAGGGGGGGGCACATTTATGGCGATATTTTGATATAACAAAGCAGCTATAAGGGAGCACTTATTATAAGGCTATCCCTGATATATATATAGCGCTTTTGGTGTGTGCTGGCAAACTCTCCCTCTGTCTCCCCAAAGGGCTAGTGGGTCCTGTCTTCGTTAGGAGCATTCCCTGTGTGTCTGCTGTGTGTCGGTACGTGTGTGTCGACATGTATGAGGACGATATTGGTGTGGAGGCGGAGCAATTGCCAAATATGAGGATGTCACCCCCTAGGGAGTCGACACCGGAATGGATGCCTTTATTTATGGAACTACGGGATAGTGTCAACACGCTAAAGCAGTCGTTTGACGACATGAGACGGCCGGACAATCAATTAGTGCCTGTCCAGGCGACTCAAACACCGTCAGGGGCTGTGAAACGCCCTTTGCCTCAGTCGGTCGACACAGACCCAGACACAGGCGATGACTCCAGTGGTGACGGTGACGAATCAACCGTATTTTCCAGTAGGGCCACACGTTATATGATTTTGGCAATGAAGGAGGCGTTACATTTAGCTGATACTACAGGTACCACTAAACAGGGTATTATGTGGGGTATGAAAAAACTACCTATAGTTTTTCCTGAATCAGAAGAATTAAATGACGTGTGTAATGAAGCGTGGGTTGCCCCTGATAAAAAGCTGATAATTTCAAAGAAATTATTGGCATTATACCCTTTCCCGCCAGAGGTTAGGGAGCGCTGGGAAACACCTCCTAGGGTGGACAAGGCGCTAACACGCTTATCTAAACAAGTGGCGTTACCCTCTCCTGAGACGGCCGCACTTAAAGATCCATCAGATAGGAGGATGGAAAATATCCAAAAAAGTATATACACACATGCAGGTGTTATACTACGACCAGCTGTAGCGACTGCCTGGATGGGCAGTGCTGGGGTAGTTTGGTCAGAGTCCCTGATTGAAAATATTGATACCCTGGACAGGGACAATATTTTACTGTCGTTAGAACAAATAAAGGATGCATTTCTTTATATGCGTGATGCACAGAGGGATATCTGCACACTGGCATCACGGGTAAGTGCTATGTCCATTTCGGCCAGAAGAGCTTTATGGACGCGACAGTGGACAGGCGATGCGGATTCAAAACGGCATATGGAAGTTTTGCCGTATAAAGGGGAGGAGTTATTTGGAGTCGGTCTATCAGATTTGGTGGCCACGGCTACAGCCGGGAAATCCACCTTTCTACCTCAAGTCACTCCCCCACAGAAAAAGGCACCGACTTTTCAACCGCAGCCCTTTCGTTCCTTTAAAAATAAGAGAGCAAAGGGCTATTCATATCTGCCACGAGGCAAAGGTCGAGGGAAGAGACAGCAACACGCAGCTCCTTCCCAGGAACAGAAGCCCTCCCCGGCTTCTACAAAAGCCTCAGCATGACGCTGGGGCTTCTCAAGCGGACTCGGGGACGGTGGGCGGTCGTCTCAAAAATTACAGCGCGCAGTGGGCTCACTCGCAGGTAGATCCCTGGATCCTGCAGATAATATCTCAAGGGTACAGGTTGGAATTAGAGACGGATCCACCTCGCCGTTTCCTGAAGTCTGCTTTACCAACGTCCCCCTCCGAAAGGGAGACGGTTTTGGAAGCCATTCACAAGCTGTACTCTCAGCAGGTGATAGTCAAGGTACCTCTTCTACAACAAGGGAAGGGGTATTATTCCACTCTTTTTGTGGTACCGAAGCCGGATGGCTCGGTAAGGCCTATTCTAAATCTGAAGTCCTTGAACCTGTACATAAAGAAGTTCAAGTTCAAAATGGAGTCACTCAGAGCAGTGATAGCGAACCTGGAAGAGGGGGACTTTCTGGTATCCTTGGACATCAAGGATGCGTATCTCCACGTTCCAATTTACCCCTCACACCAGGGGTACCTCAGGTTCGTTGTACAAAACTGTCACTATCAGTTTCAGACGCTGCCGTTCGGATTGTCCACGGCACCTCGGATCTTTACAAAGGTAATGGCCGAGATGATGATTCTTCTTCGAAGAAAAGGCGTATTAATTATCCCACACTTGGACGATCTCCTAATAAGGGCGAGGTCCAGAGAACAGCTAGAGATGGGCTTAGCACTGTCTCAAGAAGTGCTAAAACAGCACGGGTGGATTCTGAATATTCCAAAATCCCAGTTAATGCCGACAACTCGTCTGCTGTTCCTAGGGATGATTCTGGACACGGTTCAGAAAAAGGTTTTTCTCCCGGAGGAAAAAGCCAAGGAGTTATCCGAGCTTGTCAGGAACCTCCTAAAACCAGGAAAGGTGTCTGTACATCAATGCACAAGAGTCCTGGGAAAAATGGTGGCTTCTTACGAAGCAATTCCATTCGGCAGATTCCACGCAAGAATTTTCCAAAGGGATCTGTTGGACAAATGGTCAGGGTCGCATCTTCAGATGCACCTACGGATAACCCTGTCTCCAAGGACAAGGGTGTCTCTTCTGTGGTGGTTGCAGAGGCCTCATCTGTTGGAGGGCCGCAGATTCGGCATACAGGATTGGATCCTGGTGACCACGGACGCCAGCCTGAGAGGCTGGGGAGCAGTCACACAAGGAAGAAACTTCCAGGGAGTATGGACGAGCCTGGAAACGTCTCTTCACATAAACATTCTGGAACTAAGAGCAATATACAATGCTCTAAGCCAGGCAGAACCTCTGCTTCAGGGAAAACCGGTGTTGATCCAGTCGGACAACATCACGGCAGTCGCCCATGTGAACAGACAGGGCGGCACAAGAAGCAGGAGTGCAATGGCAGAAGCTGCAAGGATTCTTCGCTGGGCAGAGAATCATGTGATAGCACTGTCAGCAGTGTTCATCCCGGGAGTGGACAACTGGGAAGCAGACTTCCTCAGCAGACACGATCTTCACCCGGGAGAGTGGGGACTTCATCCAGAAGTCTTCCACATGCTGGTAACCCGTTGGGAAAGACCAATGGTGGACATGATGGCGTCTCGCCTCAACAAAAAACTGGACAGGTATTGCGCCAGGTCAAGAGATCCGCAGGCAATAGCTGTGGACGCGCTGGTAACGCCTTGGGTGTACCAGTCGGTGTATGTGTTTCCTCCTCTGCCTCTCATACCAAAAGTATTGAGAATTATACGGCAAAGAGGCGTAAGAACGATACTAGTGGTTCCGGATTGGCCAAGAAGGACTTGGTACCCGGAACTTCAAGAGATGATCACGGAAGATCCGTGGCCTCTACCTCTAAGGAGGGACTTGCTTCAGCAGGGTCCCTGTCTGTTTCAAGACTTACCGCGGCTGCGTTTGACGGCATGGCGGTTGAACGCCGGATCCTAATGGAAAAAGGCATGCCGGAAGAAGTCATTCCTACTTTGATTAAAGCAAGGAAAGAAGTAACCGTGCAACATTATCACCGAATTTGGCGAAAATATGTTGCGTGGTGCGAAGATCGGAGTGCTCCGACGGAGGAATTTCAACTGGGTCGATTCCTACATTTCCTGCAATCAGGATTGTCTATGGGTCTCAAATTGGGATCTATTAAGGTTCAAATTTCGGCCCTGTCGATTTTCTTTCAAAAAGAATTGGCTTCAGTCCCTGAAGTCCAGACCTTTGTTAAGGGAGTGCTGCATATACAGCCCCCTGTGGTGCCTCCAGTGGCACCGTGGGATCTCAATGTAGTTTTGGATTTTCTAAAATCTCATTGGTTTGAACCACTAAATAAGGTGGATTTGAAATATCTCACTTGGAAAGTGACCATGCTTCTAGCCCTGGCTTCTGCCAGGAGAGTGTCAGAATTGGCAGCTTTATCTTACAAAAGCCCATATCTGATTTTCCATTCGGACAGGGCAGAACTGCGGACTCGTCCGCATTTTCTCCCTAAGGTGGTGTCAGCATTTCATCTGAACCAGCCTATTGTAGTGCCTGCGGCTACAAGTGACTTGGAGGACTCCAAGTTACTGGACGTTGTCAGAGCATTAAAAATATATATTGCAAGAACAGCTGGAGTCAGAAAATCTGACTCGTTGTTTATATTGTATGCACCCAACAAGATGGGTGCTCCTGCGTCTAAGCAGACGATTGCTCGTTGGATCTGTAGCACAATCCAACTGGCACATTCTGTGGCAGGCCTGCCACAGCCTAAATCTGTAAAGGCCCACTCCACAAGGAAGGTGGGCTCATCTTGGGCGGCTGCCCGAGGGGTCTCGGCATTACAACTTTGCCGAGCAGCTACGTGGTCAGGGGAGAACACGTTTGTAAAATTTTACAAATTTGATACTCTGGCTAAGGAGGACCTGGAGTTCTCTCATTCGGTGCTGCAGAGTCATCCGCACTCTCCCGCCCGTTTGGGAGCTTTGGTATAATCCCCATGGTCCTTTCAGGAACCCCAGCATCCACTAGGACGATAGAGAAAATAAGATTTTACTTACCGATAAATCTATTTCTCGGAGTCCGTAGTGGATGCTGGGCGCCCATCCCAAGTGCGGATTATCTGCATAAATTGTACATAGTTATTGTTAACTTATTCGGGTTATTGTTGTAGGAAGCCATCTTTCAGAGGCTCCGCTGTTATCATACTGTTAACTGGGTTTAGATCACAAGTTGTACGGTGTGATTGGTGTGGCTGGTATGAGTCTTACCCGGGATTCAAAATCCTCCCTTATTGTGTACGCTCGTCCGGGCACAGTACCTAACTGGAGTCTGGAGGAGGGTCATAGGGGGAGGAGCCAGTGCACACCACCTGATCGGAAAAAGCTTTACTTTTTGTGCCCTGTCTCCTGCGGAGCCGCTATTCCCCCATGGTCCTTTCAGGAACCCCAGCATCCACTACGGACTCCGAGAAATAGATTTATCGGTAAGTAAAATCTTATTTTATGCATGCTAATATCTTATTAGCCTTCTTTGCTGCAGTCCTACTTTGGGTACTACTGCTTAGTTTGCTATCTATGAGGACACCTAAGTCCTTTTCCAGTACAAAATCCCCTAATATTACCCCATTTAGTGTGTAGGTGTTGTTTTTGGTCTTGTCCCGACAGTGCATTACCTTGTCCTAACCTGTGCATTGCTGCAGTGTATGGAGATGTTCTCTTTCTCTACTGGGGAGGATACGTCTGTACAAAGGGGGAAAATCCTGCGCAGATCAGGGTGGGAGAGGATGCAGCCGTATCTTTTATCTCCGCAGGATAATAGTGACGGCTTGTGGCCCAGGGGATGAGGTTGACAGGGTGCCCAGCAATAGAACTTACAGTACTGTATGTACTACTGTATAATAAGCTGTTATGGGAAGGTAGATAACTATAATGATCCAGCAGCTGTGTATCCTCCCGCATAGCTATAACTATATAATCTCCTGATACCTTGTTTATTTGGTAGGAGTGTTCATAACTGCCGGGTGTACCTAGTAATCAGCCGCATGAGTGACATACCCAGCGACCGTGCGTTGTGTTCAGCTGATGAATTGCAGCATAGACAGAAGCGGATGATTGGCAGTGGCACACCTGGCAGCGGTTCTCCTGTGTCTTTGTGTTACCTCTCCGATTCCTCATCTAGTTGTCCCATGGAAAGCAGACACTGCCTCCTGTAATACAGGGTTTAACGCTTACATCAGGAAACTGTGGCTAGTGCCATGTAAAGGATTCTCTTCTAACCTGTTCTTGCAACAAAAGTGTATAAAACACCTTCTCTGAGATTCTGGCGGAGGCAACTTTTTAAAACCATTTGGAGTGCCATTCATAGGCGTGACTGCGCAGGACCATTATTGCGGGCACTCAGTGGGGGTAATTCAGACCTGATCACTCGGCTGCGTTTTTGTACAACGGACGATCAGGTTTAAACTGCGCATGCATAAGCACCGCAATGCGCAGGCGCGTCGCACAGGTACAAAGCGGATCGCCGCTCAGCGATGGGTTTGTGCGTCGGATCCGTTCGCACGAGCGTTCGCAAGGAGATTGACAGGAATGCGGCGTTTGTGGGTGGCAACTGACCGTTTTCTCTGAGTGTTTGGAAATACGCAGGCGTGTCCAAGCGTTGGCAGGGCGGGTGTCTGACGTCAGTTCCGGTCCCGGACAGACTGAAGTGTTCGCAGCGGCTGAGTAAGTCCTGGGCTGCGCAGAGACTGCACAAGATCTGTTTGTACAACACATGGGATTGCACAACTGCACAGCTAAAATACACTACCCTGTAGGCGGCGACTATCTGATCGCAGCAGTGCAAAAATTGCCTGCTAGCGATCAGGTCTGAATTAGCCCCCGTGCTGGTTCCTATGCAAGTGCTCACACCTATATATGAGGGGTGTAGTATGGTATGCCGGCGGTCGGGCTCCCGGCGACCAGCATACCGGCGCTGGGAGCCTGACCGCCAGCATACCGACAGTGTGGCGAGCGCAAATGAGCCCCTTGTGGGCTCGCTGCGCCCGCCACGCTGCGGGCACGGTGGCGCTCTACGCGCGCCATGCTATTTTATTCTCCCTCCAGGGGGGTCGTGGACCCCCACGAGGGAGAATAAGTGTCGGTATGCCGGCTGTCGGGATTCCGGCACCGGGATCCCGACAGCCGGCATACTGAAGACCACCCATATATGAGCTGTACGCAGGATTCCATGACTCTCCCATAGGGATGGCCATCGGTGTGGTTGCCATCGATGGTGATACGGCACTTGGCCATCGATGGTTGTCAATTATGTGATGGATGCCCATCGATGGTTTCACCAATTGTCATCCCTGTTCTTTCATTGACTGGCCTGTGGACCAATCAGAACATGGGGGTGGGGCGTCACGAGTGTCCCGGCAACTTGTAAAGACAAACCAAAAAAAAACATTGGGTTATGCTGTACCATCGATGGAGGGAAACCATCTGGTTCTCCCCAATTGATGGCAAAACATTTGACATCAATCATAGACCATCGATGATTATGAATCATCAATAGAGGATTGGCATTCCTAGTCGCCCATGAGACAGATCTCTTGCTCACGGAGTTGTCGCCCGGCTGCCACCCTGAAACGGCTATTTCACACAAAGGAGTACATTTACTAAGGTGGGAGGGTTTTTTGTTAGAACAGGTGATGTTGCCTATAGCAACCAATCAGATTCTACCTATTATCTTCTAGAAGCAGCTAGAATCAGGCGCAGACTGAGAGCTTGTGGTGCGCTTTGTGTGATGGGTTACCGTCTGCGTCTTCCAGCCCTGGTGCAGTGAGAGAACTGCGCCATTGCAGCGCTGATACAAGCTGGATAACAGAGTGTGTACTGCGGATGCTGATAACGTCAATCTGCCATAAAAAAAAATAAAATGAAAATGAAAACTTGAATTGCAGACGGGGGTGTATATTGTACTACAACAATTCCGCATTGTAAGGCGAACTGGTCTCAGCCTGGGGCCTTCATCAGCTACAAGCTTCCGTCGACGCAACCTAAAAGCAATCACACAGGGAAGGGAAAGGACGCAGCAGGGGGTGGCGTTACCTTCTGAAGAGGTCACGGAATCAAAGATGTTTATGAAAGAATCTTGATTTAGCAGAAGACAGGAAAACGCCTCCGATCTATTGTACGCCGAACAGTAAGTCACCAAATTGTATACAGCGCATTTCATAAACGTGCAATAAAGACCACTTTCCCACCCACCGCCGCCGCTTTAATCATACACGTTCCCACCTATGCCAGCTCGGAACCGACAATAAAGGTTCTCTGCTTCCGATGTTTCAGAACTACTTGAGGAAAAGTAACTTGGAAACAAAGGATGGGCTGGTAAACAAATGCAGATTTTCTAGCTCTCATTTACTCCAGCCCTTTAGCTCTCAGCTGCAACGGGATTCCTGCAGAGCTGCGGCACTGCAATCACGCAAATTGGATGTCTTTAAGTATTCCGTGTACCGCGGATCTGAGCTGCACGATCGGCTGTTGGTTTTTCTTCTGTTATTTTACCGAGCTATTAAGATGATACATCCAGGTGCCTAGATGAAGCATAGCGTGCTTCATACGCAGCCAGTAAATCACATGCCATTCTTTCTTCCTGACAATTGTCAGCTGTGAGGGAGAGAGAAGAGAGGGTTTGGGATGAGAGCGGATTGGGGTTGTGTGCTTAGATCACCGCGGGGCTCATACTCTACAGGGGCTGACTTGGACAGGTCTCTTTGCACGGGTGCAAATAGCGAGCTTTATCGTGCGGCCGGTGCGCAGAAGTGAATTTACGCATTTTTGCAGATCTCTGTCCTCTTCTGCGTTGGACGGATATTGGGCCTGATTCAGACGCTGCGGTGTGTTTTTGCACAGCAGGCGATCGGGTCATAACTGCGCATGCGCATCAGATAACAAAGGGCATCGCTGGTCAGCGACAGGATGGTGCGAAAATTTCATTTGCACAGTCGTTTGCAAGGAAGCGGGAGTTTGTAGGCGGTAACTGACCGTTTACTGGGAGTGTCTGGAAAAACGCAGGCGTGCCCAATCATTATCAGGGAGGGTGTGTGACGTCAGCTTCGGCCCCGATCAGCCTGTGCTGATCGCACTGTAGGAGTAAGTCCTGGGCTGCGCACAGACTGCACACACTGGATTTTTGCAGCTCGGCGTACACATGGAATCGCACACTTGCGCGGCAAATATACACTCCCCCTGGAGGCGGCAATTATCCGAACGCAGAACAGCAAAGTTATCAGCCCAGCGATCAGGTCTGAATCACCCGCTTTGGCTGTGTCTGTCACATTGTAAATTGGGCATTTTGGAGTGGGAACTGGGAGGTGACATTGTGATCGCACATAACTGTTGTGTCTACTGGGAATGTGGTGATAGTGTCGTGGGTGTGATGCCAAGGCAAACACGTGCCTGTTTCCAGGGTGTATATTGTGTCAGGATTCTGATCTCGTCTGTTTCCGGAGGGGGCACTAGTGGGTCAGTGTTGGAATGACATATGAAGCGAGGAGACTGAATAAAGTCCTGCGCATATGCGCTGATGTTTAATAAACACAAAGGTCACAGAACAATGATATAATAAATGGTACGTAGCATTGGTAGTAGCAGAACTGAAATGATAAACGGTAACTGAATCCAAGGTAATAATAAAAAGTCTGGCAACACAAATATATATTGGTGACAAGTTGATGGCAGAATGCAGAAGGTTTTAAGCAAATAAAGTCACTGGTAACACAAACGTGAAATAACTTGATAAATGCAAATGGTTTGGAAAACAGAACTCCGGTAATACTTGTAAAAGCACACAGTCTCTGTAACATAAAAGTTCTTTAGCCAAGCAAGGCCCAGGCAGGAGACAGTCCTAACACAGCAAGATGTTAAGTGCTAAAGGCAATGCACAGAGTGGAATGCTGGTAATAAGGTGCACAGGCTGAGAACTGAAAAACACCTGAGGAGAGTCTCTTACTGCAAATTGGTGTGCGGACTGTACTGGAGTTTGTAGCAAACTGGAACAATGAAGACTGGAGACTGGAACACAGGAACTTGCACACTGAATGTGACTCGCAGGAGAGCTGGAGTGGTTGCTGGTACTTGTAGTTCCACAGGAACACTGGAACAGGGAAACAACTTGGAGATGCCAGAAATAGGAGATTGCTGGAAACAAAGGATTGAAGACTGGAACCTGGAACTGGAACTCTGCAGACAGAGGACTGCAAACAGGAGACACCTGTTCACAGAATGTGACGTGTTGTCCAAGGCAATGAGACTGAGCCAGGAACTGGAGTTTATACCCCTTGGTCTGTGATGATTGGATGTTGCATCTCTGTGAGAACACACCCCGCTGGATTGGGTGTTCAGATCAGCTGTGAGTTAGCTGAAGCACTGTGTACTCCAGGCTGCAGTAGACTGAATACTGGAACTGGAACTGAACTGCTGGAACCTGTAGTTCCACAGTAAGTAATGCGATGGAGAATGCAGATTCCTGACATATTGCATGTTTTCTCATTGTGCATGCTGCAGAACCGGGCATACGTACGGGTGTTGTATGCATTTTAATCGTGTCTACACTTATAAGCTAAAACACAACCGCGGGCTACAGTACATAAAATTGTACGTAGTTGTGCCTGATTCCAGGCGTATCTTCTGCGCCTAGCATAGGAGATGTGTAAGTGTGCTCTGGGGATGATAATCAGTAGCAAACCAGGAGTTCATATAGTCTGTAAATTATAGGCAAATGCAGAGGGGTTTCTGGTTGCCCGGAAACCACCCTCCTCTTGGTCAGAGACTCAAATTATGACAACAATAACTATGGTATATAATACGATTACTAGGGCTGCCAACACAACATGCAGTGTAAGGGACAGAGCGGAGCTGCTGCACATGCCCAGTGATATAGTAGCAGCTTCTTCTGCACTGGACCAGAGAGTAGCTACCAGGAAGAGAGACAGGAGCCTTACCATGAGGTGGGAGAATGTGTACTTAGAAAGTTCAGTTCTGTCTCTTATTGGTCTTCTTATGTTTGTGTATTTATTTATTATGGAATGTTCAACCTTTTCCTGACCACTTATCTTATTTATATTAGTTAAATATGTTTGATACATCCCATACTATAGACCATCTATAGTGTTAAATATATATACTGAATTCCATACAGTAACTATCCAGTGGAACAATATGTACATTAATTGTCCAGGGTCGTTACTAGGTTCTTCTGCCGCTCCCCCAGACTTCCGCACTTGCTCCAATGTTCCTCAGAGACAGAGATTGTGGATATCATTTGGAAACCCCCCCTCTAGATATCCTGCCTTTGCCCCTGGGTATGCCAGCTGAAATACTCGTAAACCCCGCACGCAGGGTGATATATGCATTGTCCGTACACACAGGAGAAAGTAAGCCCTATTTACTTCCAGCTCAGTCTGGGTTTATTTTTATTTTATGTTTTATTTCTGCATTGGTATTGCGGGCAGAGGCGTTGGGTATTCCTGTCTAGGGATATAAGTAGGGGAGTGCGAGCAGTGCCTCCACCTAGGGCACAAGGCAGTGGGCGGTGGTACCATAGCTGCTATTTGCCACACAATTCCAGTAGCAGGTCTCCTGGAAATGGGCGACCTTATGGCACGCCTGGCGCTCAATTCGCTGGTCCCGGCCCCTTTTTTGTGACTTCATGATTCACATGTGCGAGTAGGGGAAACAGCACAGTGGGGGTAATTCCAAGTTGATCGCAGTAGGAACTTTGTTTGCAGTTGGGCAAAACCATGTGCACTGCAGGGGAGGCAGATATAACATGTGCAGAGAGATAGATTTGGGTGTAGTGTGTTCAATCTGCAATCTAAATTGCAGTGTAAAAATAAAACAGCCAGTATTTACCCTGCACAGAAACAAAATAACCCACCCAAATCTAACTCTCTCTGCACATGTTATATCTGCCTCCCCTGCAGTGCACATGGGGGGGTCATTCCGAGTTGTTCGCTTGGTAAAAATCTTCGCATCGCAGCGATTTTCCACTTAATGCGCATGCGCAATGTCCGCACTGCGACTGCGCCAAGTAAATTTGCTATGCAGTTAGGAATTTTACTCACGGCTTTTTCATCGTTCTGGCGATCGTAATGTGATTGACAGGAAATGGGTTTTACTGGGCGGAAACAGGCCGTTTTATGGGCGTGTGGGAAAAAACGCTACCGTTTCGGGAAAAAACGCAGGAGTGGCCGGAGAAACAGAGGAGTGTCTGGCCGAACGCTGGGTGTGTTTGTGACGTCAAACCAGGAACGACAAGCACTGAACTGATCGCAGATGCCGAGTAAGTCTGGAGCTACTCAGAAACTGCTACGAGGTGTGCAATCGCAATATTGCGAATACATCGTTCGCAATTTTAAGATGCTAAGATTCACTCCCAGTAGGCGGCGGCATAGCATGAGCAAATCTGCTAAAATCCGCTTGCGAGCGAACAACTCGGAATGACCCCCATGGTTTTGCCCAACTGCTAAAAAAAATTCCTGCTGCGATCAACTTGGAATTACCCCATTAAGTCACTGCCACTTATACTGGGATAAAGTTGCCACTCGGCGTTTCCCAACATTGTCAGTTGCTCCAGAGGGTTGGGAAGTGACGCAACAGCGCTCAGTGTGACCCTAGCAGTCTCTAGGAACGCAGTTTTGTTTCTTACTTTGATATTATTTGTTTATCACCGTGCCGCTCCTGTTCTTAAGTTTAGCCCCCGCAAAAGACCACAAGGTCAGGAATAATGACAAAAAAAACATTCCCGGCGCGCAGCTCGTTAGCGTCTCTGTAGTGTGAACTTTTGAGGTTCAGCGATCACTAGGCCACCATGCTTTTAATAAGCGGCGGACGCGTGGCAAGCGACAAAGTGTTGTTCTTACCTTACATTCCTTGCCACACATGTAACAGGAATATCTCTGCAGATTAAGGCGAACAATACAGGGGCTTTAATATGCTGATAGCCAGGTACTATCCCGCTGTTCCGTCACAGCGGGAGCTGCAGAGGCAGTAAATCTGACAAAAGCCTTTTTATTAGTTGATATGAACAACAAATGCCCTTTTGAAATGGTGTTGTGTAAATTGCCGCATTAAACGCTCCCATGCAGATCAGAGGGCGTAAAACGCGCTGGCCTGTTTGGGCACCCCTGACGTTTAAATGCTTTGCAAAATGAGCTACATAAAGCCAAATACCTTCATAATTATTATTTTTTGTTATATGTATTGTGTCTTGTCAAAGCAGAAAACCGGCGGACGGGCGCCAGTACACTGCAGCCGAATCCGCTTATGTTCCCTCAGTTGCTGAATAGCTCACACGTCCCTTACGGTATTTAAAATATATGTCCGTGGAACCTATTAGCTGTACGTAAGCAGGAAAAAGCAAATCTTCCGCTCTACCTTGGATCCCCGTGTCATTGCTGACTGCTCTGATTCTAGTCACCCGCACTTACCTCTCACTCCTCCGTATACACCCCAACCCACATCTGTCAGAGTAACTTTGCAGCACCATTTATCACAATTACCCTTGCAAGCCAACAGATGTGAAAGAGATTTGTCTTGCTTTGGAAGTCTCCTGCAGGTTTTCTACAGTGGGTTTTGTTTGCTTATTGCCTTAAAGCAAGTGAAAGGCTACCAGGCCGGGTAACTGCTTCCGTGCCAGTGTGTAGTGCTGACATTCTAACACGGTTATATTGAGAGGCCTCTGAACTACCATGCAGCCCTGGAGGAGGGCGACTGTGCCCTGGGACTGGGGCATATGTGCCAGCTCCGAATCTATCTGGGTGTTCTGGCGGGGGCCCGGAACAGCTTGGGAGGTGGAGCAATAGGGTGTTTATGCGGAGCGGAGTGTGGTGCCACCCCCAAATTGGCACCTGTGCTTGCCTGATTGTGTTGCATGGTCTGGCTCCCCATACGGGTGTGGTTCGTTTTATCGACAGTGTCTAGGTCGACAATGTTTAGGTCGACCACTATAGGTTGACAGTCACTAGGTCGACATGGATGGAAGGTTGACAGGGTTTCTAGGTCGACATGTGCTAGGTCGACAGGTCTAAAGGTCAACATGAGGAATTATTATTTTTTGTGTTGTTTTCTTCGTAAAGTGACCGGGATCCCAAATTAGTGCACCACGTCCCCTCGCATGGTGCCTTCGCTCCGCTACCGCTTCGCTCGGCACACTTTACCGTTCCAATCGTAGTCCACGTGGATCGTTAAGTATGAAAAAATCCCCCCAATTTTTCCCCCCAAAACTCATGTCGACCTTTAGACCTGTCGACCTAGCACATGTCGACCTAGAAACCCTGTCGACCTTCCATCCATGTCGACCTAGTGACTGTCGACCTATAGTGGTCGACCTAAACATTGTCGACCTAGACACTGTCGATCTTCAGACCGGATCCCCCCCATACACCCACCCTGTAATGAGGTCACACAGCAAGTTCCAGGGGAGCTGGGGAGGAGCTGAAAGATGATCGTCATAAGACTCACCCCCTCTGTGCATGTGGCAGGAACGGGCCCCCACATATTCAGTACACTTCTCCCTGCGTGCCCCTGAAATTTGAACTGCGGCTCTGCACGGACGCAATCGGGATGAATGCGCGGTTCGACGTAGATGCATGCGCAGTACCAAAAAGTTGGTTACACTGCGTCAGACACCTCTGAATCAGGACAATAATCTTTCAGCAAAGTCTGGACCGTGGATTTGGAATGACAGTTGCTCCAGTCATCATTTTGGGATTTCCGCTGCTCCTTCTGTATCTAAGGTTTCTAAAAACACAGAGAAATTATACTATGGGGGTCATTCCGAGTTGATCGCTCACTAGCTACTTTTTGCAACGCTGCGATTAGATAGTCGCCGCCTATAGGGGAGTGTATTTTAGCTTTGCAAGTGTGCGATCGCATGTGCAGCCGAGCGGTACAAAAACGTTTTGTGCAGTTTCTGAGTAGCTCAGAACTTACTCAGCCGCTGCGATCACTTCAGCCTGTCCGTGTCCGGAATTAACGTCAGACACCCGCCCTACAAACGCTTGGACACGCCTGCGTTTTCCCAAACACTCCCAGAAAATGGTCAGTTGCCACCCACAAACACCCTCTTGCTGTCAATCTCCCTGCGATCGGCTGTGCGAATGGATTATTCATTAAATTCATCGCTCAGCAATGATCCACTTTGTACCCGTACGACGCGCCTGCGCATTGCGGTGCATATGCATGCACAGTCGAAAAACGACAGCGTGCGATCAGCTCGGAATGACCCCCCAGTATAGGAAAGTTCTCTATATAAAAGTACATTTATAGGACAAGCAATAGAACAGGGTACGGGGGAAGCTGTAGGGGGCTTTGTAGATATTACTTAGAGAGGATTAAGCATTTAATCACCTTACTTTACCATAAGATAAAGGCAACACGGAGGTATGTGAGTCACAGCGCAGCAAATCCTTTAATGCAATACACAGAAAGTTCCATCTCTCAAGGGTTTATTAAACCAGTAAGTAGCGCTCTGGGTAATCGATCACTTGGGGAAATACATGTACAGGCTGTTTTATTAACCCTGTTTGATTTGTTCGGCTTAAGATGGAAAGTGGTTAGGTCCAGGGGTCAGCCGCTTCTAAGAAGCAAATTATATGTAATTAAGGATTTATCAAGCTCAATAAGTTCCTCGCTCGGCGTATGTGTCCGTGTAATGAAACAGCTGCTGAGGTGTGTGGACCAGGCGGCGCACACGGCACGTTCTGGATGGCTTAATATCATGGACTCGAATTAGTTTTGCTGGAAAAATCGCAACGTTCACGTTCAATATAGAGTGCGAGCAGCTTTCCTTCATTATTACATCTTAATACTTGGCAAGAGGGAAAATGATTTATAGATTTTATTTGTGTGTCCTCTTTAAAGTCGTCGGTTCCGATATCCCGTGCACCAGCATATAAAGCTCAATGTATACGTGTGCCTGGCTGTTATTAAAAAATGCGACGTGATAAAGTAACTTCGCCTAAATTTGCAACATGACGATGAATATTTTCCCGGTGGAATTTAGCAATATGCCAAATTACGATATCTCTCTGTTTCCTGGCTCATGTTCACCATGGGTAATATGCAGGCGCCGGCTGGCGGGGGCAGACGGAGAGGGATCTGCGTTACCGTAGCCCATAGGCTACTATAGCTGCCAGGGACAAGTTATGTAATGTGAATGGGAAATCCAACATAGCATAGAAACCTCCACAGAAGCCTATTGGGGCTGATTTGCATTTGGAAATGGAGGGACCGCCACAGATATCGGAGATACTTGGTACAGTCCCTCCATCTTAAATCATTGGGATCTGTAGATTCTGCCCCAGTTTCAGGGGATTTCCAGCAATTTCAGCTTAGTAAATATGACCCTTAATGCTGAACTAAGGGGCCAGTTCAGTAAGGTTAGCGGATGCTGCTAATCAGCAGAATTTGCTAACCATTAGCACGCATGCTGACCGGCGCCTCCCCCCTGCTTCAATCAGAAATTGCAAACAGCACGCAATTTCTGCTTGTTAGCAGAAATTAAGGATGACACCTGCCGGCGCCATTTTTGCTGTTGCAGAGGCTGCGTGTGACGTCACGCAGCCGCTGCGGCCACACCCCCGACATGCCCCCGTTCGCGCGTACCAGCCCACCATTTGGGCTGCCACGCCCCCGCACCGCTCCGTTTCCACCCAGAAAACGGAGCGTTGCCGCCCCGCGACCGCCTCTGCCTGATTGACAGGCAGAGGCGATTGTATTTTCTGCGGCCCCCCGCAGAAAATGCGGGTGCATGCGCAGTAGGGCCTGCTGCGCATGCACCCGCTGCCCCTCAGCAAAAATTTCCGTACGAATCGCTACTTGCGATTCATACTGAATTTGCCCTTGAATCTGTCCTATTCCTGGCTCTGTAAAGAATAACCTAACATTTAGTTTTGGGTGAAATTCATAAGGTGCTGAGTGACTGATTACCCCCTCCTTCCTTTCTCCTCCTCCCAGCCCCCTTAGCTTTCCCATGATGACCACATACGGGGAAGGACCCCCCATGGTGCTGCTTGCTTATTTCCCACAAGGCTTGTCGCTGTTCCATCCCCATGAGCTTCCTGTTTACGGTTCTGTATTAATGAAACGTCAATACTGCAGGGAATCAGGTTTGCCTTAGTAGAAAGAAGCAGTGATGGACTGATGGAGAAAGCTGTTACATTGCCATCTGGAAGGAGCAAAATAGCACTGCAATTGTTTCCACATCTGTTTAATATTTCCCCCAAAAATGTGATAACCCAAAGAGTTGAGGATGCAGATGGTGTGGTGTGGGTGCACTCTGTGAAACATTTCTGACCTCTTCTTGGTGGCAACTCCCAACTGAGACCACACCCCAGCAGAGAGGCAAGGGTTCCCCAACCAGATACAGACAAGGGGAGACAGCACTTATGCAAGAGCAACCTAGATTCATGTCTAGTAACCCAAAGTCACTGGAAAGGGTCACGTCTATAGAATAATAGGTTTGGCTCAAATATTACAATGAACACACAATAAACCACATAAATCACAATAATACTTTATCTAACTTGAATAGAACATCACTGATTGTTGCAGCTATTTCATGAATATACACAAATTAGTTGATTTTTGTATATTCGATAAATAGCTGCAACAGTAAAGTAGGAGAGTGTCTCTATAGCACGCATAGAACGTGGGTGTAATAATGCGTTTCTTTCATCCAATCAGATGTCTCCTTTATCTCTCTCCACTTTCTCGTAGCTTTTATATCTCTCCCTCTGTTGCTTATCTCTGACCATTGGCGTCCTCCAGCTCTCTCGAACTGTCACTACTCCAACTGCTCTTTTTTTTAAATCAACTTTACTTACAGCGGCACTGGCCTCTGCGCCCTTTTCCAAAATGGCAACTGTGGAGTAGGACAAAAAGTTTCACTTATAGCAAACATGGGCCACCTTATATCTTAATTTTCGTGATAAATGGCTATGGGGGTCATTCCGACCTGTTCGCACGCTGCAGTTTGTCGCAGCGTTGCAAACGGGTCGGAACTGCGCATGCGCGGTGGACGCATTATGCACACGCTTCGTTGCCCGGCGACAGCCATCACCGGGCAGCGCCGCCGCCAGCGGAAACAGTGATCGCAAGAAGACTGACAGGCGGGAGGGTTCCAGGGCGTCAACTGACCGTTTTCAAGGCATGGTGAGTCGAACGCAGGTGTGTCCAGGCATTTGGAGGGCGGATGTCTGACGTCAATCCCGGGACCTTCGTCGCTGGATCCGTCGCACAGGGTAAGTAAGTCTGACCCTGGTCTTGTTTTGCAGGAAACTTTTTTAGCATAGCAGGGCTGCACACGTGATCGCAGCCCTGCTATGCTAAAGTACACTCTCCCATAGGTGGCGTCAAGTTGATAGCACGAGCAGCAAAAAGTTGCTACGTGCGATCAACTTGGAATGAGGGCCTATGTGCCTACTTTATAGGCCTGTTCCCTGGAGGGTAGATCAAAATACAGTAGCAAATACACTGGACTTGGCGTCATTCAATGCAAATTAGATTATGAATTATGTCACTGAGGTCCAGTGGTGCAAGGTAGAATTTTTTTCATAGTGGTACTGATAGTAAAAATGGGCGTGGTCACATGCCATGAGGGAGCATGGTCACATGAAACTAGGAGACTGGCTACATGACAATAGAGGCATGGCCACATTATGCCACACACCGTAATGCCCATTACACATTATGCCACACACCGTAATGCCCATTACACATTATGCCACACACCGTAATGCCCATTACACATTATGCCACACACTGTAATGCCCATTACACAATATGCCAAACACTGTAATGCCCATTACACATTATGCCAGACACTGTAATGCCCATTACACATTATGCCACACACCGTAATGCTTATTACACATTATGCCACACACCGTAATGCCCATTACACATTATGCCAAACACGTAATGCTTATTACATATTATGCCACACACCGTAACGCCCATTACACATTATGCCAAACACCGTAATGCTTATTACACATTATGCCACACACCGTAATGCCCATTACACATTATGCCAAACACTGTAATGCTTATTACACATTATGCCACACACCGTAAGGCCTATTACATATTATGCCACAAACAGTTATGCCACTGACACCATTTTATGTACCACAGTGTTCCCGGCACTTCTAGGTAAAGCTATACATGAAGTGGCGTAATTATACATTTTGCGTCACCCCATGGAATTTTACTGTCACTTAAACACACATAATGCTCCCTGTAGTGTTGCTTGCACGCCCCACTAGTGTCGCTTACACACATCATGTCAACTGCAGTGCCGCTTACACATATAATGCCTCTAGTAGGACTTACCACCCGAAGTGTTCATTGCCATGGTTTCTTGCTCGTTGCCGTGTGTTACTTGCTCATTGTCAGGGGTTTCTTACTCGTTGCCAGGGGTTGCATGCTCGTTGTGGAAAGAGGCCCTGCGGTGCCAGCGGTGGGTTGGTGGTACTGCGTACTACCACCATATTTCTTAATGGTACTCCGTACCACCCTACTTTCAGCTCTGCTGATGTCCCTTCTCCACCCATACTTTAGAGAATCAGGTATTTGCAGGGCTCAGGGAGCACTCTCCAAATTCCTGAGTATGGATAAACATGCTTGATTTACTGATATCAGTGCAGCCATATCATATCTAATAAATGCTTATTACTACAAAAATGAATTCAGCATGAATGTTTACGTCAGGACTTTTAGTGACAAAACAGCTGGACAGCCACAGGAGGCTGTAGCCTACTTCTAAGGGCTGGCGATCATTTCTGTTTGCAGCAGAAAGTGGGTCACCGTGCCACCAGTGATTTGTGTTGTAGGTCACGTGCTGGTTATTACAGCAAATATTTATCCCATGGACCTGCACCGCGTTGTTTTAGTTCTCTGTTTATATCACCCTCCCGGGTCTCCGTGAGTTATTGCAGCAATCAGAGGGAAGAGCAGCGCGGGGCGACATCTGCAGCGCTCGGTCCATTAATAGCACGAGGCAAGGGCAGAATCACCTCGCTGATTGCATGCCTGGAATACTCGCCGTAGTGCCGGGGAAGTGCAGTGCGAGCTGAGCTCCGAGGCAGCGAGTGACTGGTGGGACGCAATGATCCGTCCAGGGGTTTACAAGCCTTTGCACGTAACATAAGGCGGAAAATAAATTCAGTTGCAACAGGAACGACGAAATAAAATACTCCCGTCGCCTTTTCTTAGTCCTCTACTTATAGCGCTGATTTCATAGTATGTACGGAGAATGTATATGATCCATTGGAGCTTACAATCTAATTTCCTTACCAGGGCCACACATCACAGCTGGGATAATGTTTTAGTCTTTCAGCCAATAAACCTATCAAATTGTCTTTATAATGTACATTTCTTCTGTTTTCAGGGGGGTGGGTGGGGGGGTAATTTTTTTTTAAATAAAATTTGTCCTGTGGCTCCGCACTTTTATGCTTTCGGTATATAGGGACATACCTAACAATTATCTGGTTCTATACTCGATAATTATATTTTCTTCATGTCTCAGTACTCGGTAATAAGAAATTAAGATTAGCCGGAATGTATCAAAATACACCTGCGGAGGTGTCCCAACGGCAGAGCCGTAACTTGACTTTTGGTTCCATGTGTCAGAAAGAGAATTGTGGCCCCCCTGTCCCCCCCATTTTTCCAATGAGGCGCACACCTCGTGGGGAAGGGTCATGACAAGACTGATCCCAGAGAAAGACCATGCTATGATGCCCCTTCCCACATTATCTATTATTCAGTTACAATACCCATTATTATATATTATTCAGTTACAATACCCTTTATTAAGTAACACATTTCATTATACTGCCACATCCGGGATTCAAACCTATAACCTGTTGAATCCTAATCAAACTCCCTACTCACTGAGCTATTTGATCCTGCATAAAAACTATGAACACTATATGAAGCTACTGGTACTAAAATAATCAGCATTGTAATTGAGCAGATCTATGTAGTGTGCAGCCACACATCCAATCCCTTACAGTCACACACTACCAGTGACGTGCGGTGGGGTGAGTTTATACTGCTGCACCTGTGTATAATGCCCAGATGTACCCTTTGGCTCATATATTGCATGTAAATCTGGCTCTGGTGCTAAGTCAGTGCCTCCTGAGCTATTTAGCTCACCGACCGTACCTGCACACTACATACATCTACTCAGCCGCAATGCTGATCATGTTTTCACAAAGTACAAGGTAAGCTTCAAATAGTTAGAATTCTCTATCTAAGAATGATCTAGCTTTCTATTCAAGGGCAGATAGCTCAATGAGTAGATTGTCTGACTGCAATGACACAGGCAATGGGTTAGAATCCCGGGTAGGTCAGCATCTTGAAATGTAATAGAGGACAGTGTGACCGAATAACAAAGAAATCTCAAGTTGAGTTCATGAATGTTGTATAGATATTAGCGATAGAAGGGGTCAGGATAGGAGACAGGGGCGGTGAGAAGATGCTGGGCTTCAAATAGGGGTGAATCTGCAAGTGAAAGCAATTAAAACGAATAATTAACAAGAGCCGCCAACAGCGCCCCCTACTGTGCAGCGCTATGTGCGGTGCCCACTCCGTACACACCTAGTTAAGGCCCTACCCAGCGGTGTGTAAGAAGTGAAGGGCGCCTCTTCGGGAGTCATGCGCACTACTGCACATGCGACGTCTGCTGATCTACAGACCCGTCTCACGAGCTGCTGTATCATATAGGCTACACTGGCTAAAGCCATCTTGCGTACCATTCCCGAGTGTTTTGGGAGGGGGGATATCCTGCAAATAATAATTGATAAACAGACCTCTTAACCTTTTGTACCGTAATTGCAACTTTACATAAAGTACATTTAGTTCTCAGCTGTTGAAACTTTGCAGATTGTTAGTTAATAAAAGCTGCTGCTTGTTTGTTTTTCCCCAACAGCCAATGTTAGTTCTGGGTTTGGGGCGCATTGTCATTGACTGAGTTCATCATTCCCTCCTTCAACATATTTTCCTGCCGAGTTACGTGCCATTAGCGTAGGAACCGGCTTATTGATTACAGATGGAGTGAGCAGTAGTAGTGCAGGCTGGCTCCGAGCATCGTTAGCGCAAACTACAATACTTGTGCTGCTGGAACGCACCAAGGGGAAAGTGTACTAAGAGTTGGAGAGAGATAAAGTGGACAGATATAAAATATGAGTAGCTGTAATTTTTCAAACACAGCCTGCAATTATATTTGTGCCCCTGTCTCCTGCACTGGCCGATACAACGTTTTTTCTGGATACATTTGACCTAGTGTAACAAAGGGGGTCATTCCGAGTTGTTCGCTAGCTGCAATCGTTCGCTGTGCAGCGTTGAGGCAAAAAAACGTCACTTCTGTGCATGCGTATGCGGCGCAATGCGCACGCGTGGCGTACTTTTACAACAAACGATATCGTTTTACACAGGGTCTAGCGAAGCTTTTCAGTCGCACTGCTGGATGCAGAGTGATTGACAGGAAGTGGGCGTTTCTGGGTGTCAACTGACCGTTTTCAGGGAGTGTTCGGAAAAACGCAGGCGTGCCAAAAAAAACGTAGGCGTGGCTGGGCGAACGCAGGGCGTGTTTGTGATGTCAAATCAGGAACTGAATGATCTGAAGTGATCGCAAGCGCTGAGTAGGTTTGAAGCTACTCTGAAACTGCACAAAATTATTTTGTAGCCGCTCTGTGATCCTTTCGTTCGCACTTCTGTTAAGCTAAAATACACTCCCACTGGGCGGCGGCTTAGCGTTTGAATGGCTTCTAAAAACAGCTAGCGAGCGATCAACTTGGAATGACCCCCAATGTGTAATTACGAGCTCAGTTACTAATACCCAGAAAGGTTCATAGTCCTGATCTGCCATTTATACTCTGGCCCAGATTTATCAAGCCGTGGAGAGTGATATATTGCACGGAGATAAAGTGCCAGCCAATCAGCTCCTAACTGTCATTTTTCAAACACAGCCTGTAAGATGACAGGAGCTGTTTGGCTGGTACTCTCCATGGTTTGATAAATCTGTGCCAATATTTGTCTCTGGGCCGTAAAGGGAAAGACTTATAGGAAGAAATAATATGTTCAGTACAACAAATAGATGGAATGTACTAAAAACCCATAGATGTTGGCGCTACTTGTAAATTAATTTTTGTTCTGTTGGCGCTTTTCTCCAATTTCATGGTCAGACAGAACTTGGCCGGATCTGTCTTTATGTGTGCGGAGCTGTTCTGCATGGGAGTGCCGCGCGATTCCTACGTACGGAGAATGGAAGCCTGTTTCTGACAGATCTCATGTACAGTATTTAGCATGGGGCTGGTGCACGTACCAAGGATGACAGCGTGAGAACATTGGGCAGCGCGGCTTCACGCTTGCAGTCGCAGGGATCTCGCATTGGCATAAGTAGAAAAATCTGCCCACTTTGCGTCCGATTCATAACCCATCCATGGGGTAAATTTACTAAGATGGGAGTTGTATTTAAGATGGGATGTTTCCTATAGCAACCAATCAGATTACAGTTATTATCTTCCAGAAGGTGCTAGATAAATGATAAGTAGATTCTGATTGGTTGCTATGGGTAACATCCCATCTTAAATAGAACTCCCATCTTAGTAAATTTACCCCCGTGTGTCTATATGTGAGAGATATTTACTGTATTTGCTTGAGGCTTCGGCCTATATTGTGTTAGCCCATCCCCGGACCCACCTATCATGCCTCATAATTCATAATAACTTCCAGGTATGCACAAATGTGTGAAGTTGCCCATAGCAACCAATTATGGCCCTCATTCCGAGTTGATCGGTCGCAAGGCGAATTTAGCAGAGTTACACACGCTAAGCCTACGCCTACTGGGAGTGTATCTTAGCTTCTTAAAATTGCGACCGATGTATTCGCAATATTGCGATTACAAACTACTTTGCAGTTTCTGAGTAACTTCAACCTTACTCTGCCTGTGCGATCAGTTCAGTGTTTGTCGTTCCTGGTTTGACGTCACAAACACACCCAGCGTTCGCTCAGACACTCCCCCGTTTCTTCAGCCACTCCTGCGTTTTTTCCGGAAACGGTAGCGTTTTCATCCACACGCCCATAAAACGCCGTGTTTCCGCCCAGTAACACCCATTTCCTGTCAATCACATTACGATCGCCGGAGCGATGAAAAAGCCGTGAGTAAAAATACTATCTTCATTGTTAAATTACTTGGCGCAGTCGCAGTGCGAATATTGCGCATGCGTACTAAGCGGATTTTCATTGCGATGCGATGAAAAATACAGAGCGAACGACTCGGAATGAGGGCCAATATTCTAGCTAATGCTTATCTAGAACATGCTATAAACCAATACAGTAGATTCTGTATTATCCACTTGTCCTTTTTAGAAGTTTTGATAAATTCCCCCCCTCCTAGTGTTGGAGGCACATCCCACCGCCATGTACATACTGAGGCGGGGAGGGTGTTTTTGCCACACCCACTTTTTATCGCGATCTGGCGATCGAATGCCAGTGCCATTGTGAGACCAATGTCGGCTGTGTTTTTACTGCGTTATTCCTCCTGATTCCTGGTGCACTGGAGACTGAATGGCTGTTTATTATAGCACAGTGGTGGGTTGCAGACTTAAATGGTTTATTATTTTACTTGGGAACATACAAAACCCTGAGTCAGGAATTCTTGCTTCTAGTTAAATGTGTTTTGCACATTAGAGATTATTTTTCATTTTCGTTCCATAACCCACTCTCTCTCTCTCTCGTTATTTCCCCGGCAGTTTTAATGATGGCAAATTGTTACCGTGACGCGCAGCATTTAGAAATAAAAATAAAAATAGCTGGATATTAGCAATGCAGAACTGACGATGAGGACCTGCCGCAGTTCTGCATGAATCATTCCGGCTGTTTTAGGCACAGGTGGAATTATTTGTTTATTCGCCATCATTTACCAGTCCTGAGGTTCCCAGTGGTTTGGCTTTTAGATAATATATCCCAGTACAGTACCTTTGGCTGATTATAATGCACAGTGTATAATGTATGAGCAGTGCATGGATAACACAGTACTGCACTGCACAACATTTCAGATCCAGGAATAGTGACAGCGGCACGATGCGGTGGGGTGGCGGCAGCTGAGTGTTCCGCGGGCGTGTAGACGGAATTGCAGGCTATTAGGAGTTGCTCACACACAGGTATTCGTCTGATTTCGGATGGACCATTGACCCTCATTCCGAGTTGATCGCTCGCTAGCTACTTTTACCAGCCGTGCAAACGCATAGTCGCCGCCCACAGGGGAGTGTATTTTCGCTTTGCAGGAGTGCGAACGCCTGTGCAGCCGAGCGGCTGCAAACACATTTTTTGCAGAACAAGACCAGCCCTGCAGTTACTTATCCTGTACGATGATTGCTGCGACGAATGACACGGTAATGACGTCAGATACCCGCCCAGCCACGCCTGCGTTTTTTCCAAACACTCCCAGAAAACGGTCAGTTGACACCCAGAAACTCCCTCTTTCTGTCAATCTCCTTGCGATCGCCTGTGCGACTGAAAGCGTCGCTAGAACCTGTGCAAAACCACGATGTTCTTTGTACCCGTACATCGAGCGTGCGCATTGCGGTGCATACGCATGCGCAGTTTTGCCATTTTTTTAACTGATCGCTACGCAGCGACCAACGGCAGCTAGCGATCATCTCGGAATGAGGGCCATTGTACCAAGGCTAGGGTTGGTGCAAATTTGCACCGATGTTTCATTAGCTGATGTATAGGGGCGGTATGTAGCCGCAGCATTTATTCCAGGAGCGCATATGCGGCTGGTTTGCCCACTCTACCTCTTTGAAAAGTAACGATTATCTCAGCCTATGCAGTGCCATATGTGTGTAAATGCAGCCCCCACTGCAAGCGCAGGGAATTTTATAAGCTACAGCATGCAAGTCTGTTTTTGCAGATGGATCTGAATCAGGCCCTGGGAGTTATCGCCGGCTGTGGCAGGCACAGTGGCAGAGAAGACCCAGCACTCGGTGGGCACAGTGGCAGAGAAGTTTCAGCACTCAGTGGGCGCAGTGGCAGGAAGACCCAGCACTCGGTGGGCACAGTGGCAGGAAGACCCAGCACTCGGTGGGCACAGTGGCAGGGAAGACCCAGCACTCGGTGGACACAGTGGCAGAGAAGACCCAGCACTTGGTGGGCACAGTGGCAGGGAAGACCCAGCACTCGGTGGGCACAGTGGCAGAGAAGACCCAGCACTCGGTGGACACAGTGGCAGAGAAGACCCAGCACTCGGTGGGCACAGTGGCAGAGAAGACCCAGCACTAGGTGGACACAGTGGCAGAGAAGACCCAGCACTTGGTGGGCACAGTGGCAGAGAAGACCCAGCACTCGGTGGGCACAATGGCAGGGAAGACCCAGCACTCGGTGGGCACAGTGGCAGAGAAGACCCAGCACTCAGTGGGCACAGTGGCAGGGAAGACCCAGCACTCGGTGGACACAGTGGCAGAGAAGACCCAGCACTTGGTGGGCACAGTGGCAGAGAAGACCCAGCACTCGGTGGGCACAGTGGCAGGGAAGACCCAGCACTCGGTGGACACAGTGGCAGAGAAGACCCAGTACTTTGTGGCCACAGTGGCAGAGAAGACCCAGCACTCGGTGGGCACAGTGGCAGAGAAGACCCAGCACTCGCTGGGCACAGTGGGAGAGAAGACCCAGCACTTGGTGGCCACAGTGGCAGGGAAGACCCAGCACTCGCTGGGTACACTGGCAGAGAAGACCCAGCACTTGGTGGGCACAGCGGCAGAGAAGACCCAGAACTCGGTGTGCACAGTGGTAGAGAAGACCCAGCACTCGGTGGGCACAGGGGCAGAGAAGACCCAGCACTCGGTGGGCACAGTGGCAGAGAAGTCCCAGCACGCAGTGGGCACTGTGACAGAAAAGACCCAGCACTCGGTGGGCACAGTGGCAGGGAAGACCCAGCACTCGGTGGGCACAGTGGCAGAGAAGACCCAGCACTCAGTGGGCACAGTGACAGAGAAGACCCAGCACTCAGTGGGCACAGTGGCAGAGAAGACCCAGCACTCGGTGAAAGGCACACCAGCATTCCATTTATACTTTTTAAATTGATGTCCCTACCAACAGTAATTAGAACCGAATCCAGGTCAGAGAGGCCTTTGATGTGCGCTTGGATTGCACAGTATACGTACGGCTCTGCGGGACCCTTGTGGTACCTTCTAAACAAACGATAATAATATGAATATAATTGTAGAACAGATGCACAGACAGTAGAGAAGGGATGTCATTAGGATCAGTGTCGTAGTAAAAATGACCCTGTTTGATAAATATTGCTCAGATTAGTAGATTGCACGCAGAGCAGCGGGATAAGAACTGTATTGGATGGAGGTTATTGATTGATCGTCAGTCACATTAATCCAGGACAGGTGGTCACCGGCATAAATCTAAGGGCTGTCTGTGGCTGAGAGCTTCAAGTGTCACCCTTACATAACATAACGACTGCCGCAATTAATGCATGGCTGCAGCTTATATGTACAGTTATACTGGAAAGTGTGGCACCTCCTGACAGTATACAGTATATGAATGCGCTGCCAATATACTGTATATGAACTAGTTACCAGCCCGTCAAAATGACAGAACAACATAACAGTAATCTCAGCGCTAGCGGCTGTGCTCGCCCAAACAGAGCAACACTTGAATTGCTCCGTCGTGCGCCATCTAGTGGCCAGCGGAGTGCTAAATACTTGAATTCACCCCATAGTGGTGAGGAACAGCCTTTTTATTTTTTTATGTAGGATGGACTGATGGTGTATATGAATGGGTTGCCAATATACAGTATACGAATGGGCTGACCGTATACATGGATAGACTGACGGTATACAGTATATGGGTGGACTGACAGACAACGGCCAGCCAGATTAGATGAGCGCAGCAGGTGTATTATTAATCAGAGGGAAGACACTTCCCAGCCTCATTGCTGTGTGTACTGTAGCTGGTGCTACCGCAACATATTTTAGGAAAATGCTCTGGAGCAGAAGGATTTACCGCCGAGCAGGTACAAGAAAGATAAACTAGGTGTGTGGAGAAGACGTATTGTTCCGTGTTCCCTGTAATTGCGACATGACTCACAAATAAGGTGTGTTTATTGATGCCGGTACTCCGGGCTTGTCTGCATGACAAGATATTCTGAGACGACACATTGCAGAGCCTGACGCCGCGGAAAGTGCACAGATGGGAAATCATTCTTCTCTGATCCGGACCCCGTTCCCCTCTCTGGCTCATATTTTGTCCTAGCTTCTAAATTGGTGTGGCAGGCCAATTACTGCACAGGGGCACAAATCTGCCAGTGGCGGCCCATCTGACATCTTCACAGCTTTTTCATCACGCAGTAATGACTTTTCCTGGGGAAGGCTACCTGCGCCATGAAAGACGACAAGAAGAATCTGCGCCCTGCCAGGGGACCGAGAACTCCGGCTCAGGCAGAAGTTGGCAGGAGGAATAAAAATCTCCATGTGCATTGGGTGTGTGCAGGGGACGTGTCTGGATTTGACAAACAATGCCCTCTGTTAGGTGCATCTGTATTATCTGTACATAAACTAGAAAGGAGCGTGCTAGGCTCTACCTGTGTTACATTTGGGAGGTTGTGATTTTGTGTGCATGCCACTGGCGTATGCACCAAAGATGGCATGGCCTTGTGGCATGGATGAGGCCTTGTGGCATGTAAGCATGGTCATGCATCATGTCTATGTTTTGCATCATGCAGGTTTCGTTCCTGGTGCTCTCTGAGCTGCTGGTCCCGTCCCCAACCCCCTCTTTCGCTCTCAACTATTTAAATGCCTCACACATGCATGCAGCATCCAGCCACTGCTGCGACCTCCTACCTCCCAGGAGACACTGATGGACGAGACGATGGGCCTGTGCACAAAAAGCAGGACTGCCCAGCCAAAATCAGGATGGTCGAGAGGCCTGCATCATACATAGCACCAACTGCGCAGCAAAGTTACACATGATGCTCCCATACGGAAAATAAAAACACTGGTATTGGCACCCAGAATAAATTAATGTATAGGTACAGTATACACTATACACATAGACACCGTGCCATCGTATCCAAGGTTCTGCATCTGTGTCAGTGTGCCATCACATACAGGGTTCCGTATCAGTGTGCCATCATATCCAGGGTTCCGTAATAGTGTGCCATTACATCCAGGGTTCCATATCAGTGTGCCATTCCATCCAGGGTTCCGTATCAGTGTGCCAGCATATTCAGGATTTTTGATCAGTGTGCCATAGTATCTAAGATTCTGCATCTGTTTCAGTGTGCCATCACATACAGGGTTCCGTATCAGTGTGCCATCATATCCAGGTTTCTGTATCAGTGTGCCATCACATCCAAGGTTCCTTATCAGTGTGCCATCATACCCAGGGTTCCATATCAGTGTGCCATCACATACAGGTTCCATATCAGTGTGCCATCATATCCAGGGTTCCATATCAGTGTGCCATCATATCCAGGGTTCTGTATCAGTGTGCCATCACATCCAGGATTCCGTATCAGTGTACTATCGCATCCAGGGTTCTGCATCTGTGTCAGTGTGCCATGACATCGAAGGTTCTGCATCTGTGTCAGTGTGTCATCACATCCAGGGTTCTGCATATGTGTCAGTGTGCCATCACATTCAGGGTTCTGTATCTGTGACATCTAGAGTTCTGCATCTGTATCAGTGTGCCATCACATCCAGGGTTCCTTATCAGTGTGCCATCGCATCCAGGGTTTCGTATCAGTATACCATCACATCCAGGGTTCCGTATCAGTGTGCCATCGCATCCAGGGTTTTGTATCAGTGTGCCATCACATCCATCATTCCATATCAATGTGCTGTGACATCCAAGGTTCTGTATCAGTGTTCTGTGACATCTAGGGCTCTGCATCTGTGTCAGTGTGCCATCACGTCCAGGAATCTGTGTCAGTGTGCCATCACATCCAGGGTTCTGCATTGGTGTCAGTGTGCCATCACATCCAGGGTTCTGCATCTGTGTAAGTGTTCCATCACATCCAGGGTTTTGTATCAGTGTGCCATCACATCCATCGTTCCATATCAATGTGCCGTGACATCCACGGTTCTGTATCGGTGTTCTATGACATCCAGGGTTCTGCATCTGTGTCAGTGTGCCATCACATCCAGTGATCTGTGTCAGTGTGCCATCACATCCAGAGATCTGCATCTGTGTCAGTGTGCCATCACATCCAGGGCTCTGCATCTATGGCAGTGTTCCATCACATCCAGGGTTCTGCATCTGTGTCAGTGTGCCATCACATACAGGGTTCTGCATCTGTGTCAGTGTGTCATCACATCCAGGGTTCCACAACAGTTTGCCCTCACATCCAGGGTTCCGTATCAATGTGGCATCACATCCAGGGCTCTGCATCTATTGCAGTGTGCCATCACATCCAGGGTTCTGCATCTGTGTCAGTGTGCCATCACATCCAGGGTTCTGCATCTGTGTCAGTGTGCCATCACATCCAGGGTTCTAAAGATTTCCTGCGGAGCTCAGAAATGCCCTGTTCTGCCCCTGGCGCTGTCAGTAATCCAGGGAAGATAACCAGATAATCTCGCCTTTATTTGATATTTGATATGCAGAACAGAGGATTATATCTGAAGATATCCAAGGATTATATGAATTTCCTACACTACTGGTGGTGCCATTCTTTTATATGCTACATTCACCATGACTGTCTATATGCTGTATAGCAGACAGCTGCCTTATCTTACGCTGCAGAACAGCACTGGGCGCGCTCATACCATCACTTTTATCGCAGCAGACACGGCCGGTCTGCCGGAGCCAGCGATAGGCCCCGTGAGAACGCAGCGGAACATATCACACGTGCCAAGGTGCCACATCCTGTCTATCTGAGTTTGTTCTGCCCGAGCCAACCAGATCCAGGCTGTCATGAATTATTGTTTCTGTAAAACAGCCTAAAAAGAATCCCAGTGCTGGAAGAGCAAATCCAGGCGGCACAGTTATTATATCTGTGACCAGTCAGTGGAGTGAGCGGGTAGGGGGTACAGGGGGGGGGGGGGGGGGCGGGCGGGGGGGCTGCATTGCATCACACTGTGCCGCGGAACAAAGGCAGACTGTCCTCCGGATCATTGGAGATGTGTGACAGCACCGAGCCAAGCACAGCTAGGCACACTATACTATCTGCCATCCAGTAGTCACTGGCACAGACTGCCTGGTGCTTCTTCATTTATACGTCCGTTGTCACAACAAAAGTGCCCTCAATCTGCTGGTATGCCACAAGCGATGTCACCCTGCCGGGTCCTCCATCCGCCAGGAAGATTTATGGCTGAAACATTTATTGGCAGTAAATAATTAGCGCTGGATGGGTAGCTTTAGAGAGACTAATATACTGATTAACCTTCTCATCAGCGGAGATCCTTTATAATGTGATGTT
This sequence comes from Pseudophryne corroboree, assembly GCF_028390025.1. NCBI lineage: Eukaryota > Metazoa > Chordata > Amphibia > Anura > Myobatrachidae > Pseudophryne > Pseudophryne corroboree. The sequence goes on from NC_086445.1 coordinate 1,034,408,837, forward strand.
ACAGTCTGCAGTCCTCCTAAGGAAATGTCCTCTGTATATTTCTGCAACAGAGGTTTTCTGTCGCTGGATATATTGCAATATCTTCTCATTTCATTTTAGCAGCAGCAGAGAAGGAGTAGAATGCCAAACTGGCAAACAATACAACCCCATACATTTCTAAATCCCAGAAAATGTACTCAGTCTTCCCCTGCATATAAAAAATAGGTATTTGCACTTATTTCGCGCTGTAAAGCAATAGCGCCAATTTCCAACATTTTATTTTATTTTTTTACTATATATTACTTTAATGAGGCGTCATTTGCAGCATTTAAATATTCAATGGACACATTTTCTAGTAGTTACTAACGTGACCGTTACTGTTATATTCAGTCTACAAGGATCGATACATCATTTTACATTATTTACTAAGCCTTGGATGGAGATAAAGGGGGTCATTCCAAGTTGATCGCTAGCTGCATTCGTTCGCTGTGCAGCGATGAGGCAAAAAAACGTCACTTCTGTGCATGCATATGCGGAGCAATGCACACACGCGCAAAGTAATATTACAATGAACGATGTAGTTTCACACAAGGGGGTAAATTTACTAAGATGGGAGTTCTATTTAAGATGGGCTGTTGCCCATAGCAACCAATCAGATTCCAGGTATTATCTTCTAGAAGGTGTTAGATAAATGAGAAGTAGAATCTGATTGGTTGCTATGGGTAACATCCCGTCTTAAATAGAACTCCCATCTTAGTAAATTTACCCCAAGGTCTAGCGAAGCTTTTCAGTCGCACTGGTGGCCGCAGAGTGATTGACAGGAAGAGGGCGTTTCTGGGTGTCAACTGACCGTTTTCAGGGAGTGTTCGAAAAAACGCAGGCGTGCCAGGAAAAACGCAGGCGTGGCTGGGCGAACGCAGGGCGTGTTTGTGACGTCAAAACAAGAACTGAACAGTCTGCATCATTGCAAGCGCTGAGCAGGTATTGGGCTACTCTAAAACTACACAAAAAAATGATGCCGCCGCTGTGCGTTACATTTGTTCGCACTTCTGCTAAGATAAAATACACTCCCAGTGGGCGGCGGCATAGCGTTTGCACGGGTGCTAAAAACTGCTAGCGAGCGAACAACTCGGAATGACCCCCATAGTGCACGGAGATAAAGTACCAGCCAATCAGCTCCTAACTGTCATTTTTCAAACACAGCCTGTGACATGGCAGTTAGGAGCTGATTAGCTGGTACTTTATCTCCATCCAAGGCTTAGTAAATAGACCCCAAAGTCTCTGAAGGCCCCCATCATACATCTGCGATGGACTGTTGCTATTTCTCATGCGTTGGGGGAAAGGTACTAGTCATTATGCTGGACAAAACTGATTGAGATTGGCAAATTTGGGAATTTTAATATGTACAATTTCCCAGATTCCCCCAACGGATCGCCGCCGATTGGTGCTTTTGATTGGCGAGTTGGTGCACCAGGTCGGATCGGAGAACCGGGGAAATGGGTGTCTGATATACGGGGTCCTTACTGCACAGACAGCAGTCGGACAGCAATCAGAGGATGTGGGAGGAGCTGCAGGCATCTGGCGGAAGAGAGAGAGTTAGAAAAGGAGAGCAGCAGATTAATGCACAGTCATGCCTGTGGTAAAACATCTCCCATCAGTGGGATCATGGACTGCAGAGCGGACTTACCGGCCGTCTGTGCAGAATCTCTCTAACTCATTGCAGGTTTTCTGTTTTGTTTTTTAACTGGGACAACTGTGCATGGTTTGCAAATCTTAACTACATAGGGGGTCATTCAGATCTGATTGCTGCTGTGCGTTCCTTCTAAGAATACAGTATTCTATAGTATATGAAAGCTGCAGTAATACTTCTGACCAGTAGGTGGTGACCTAGAGCTCTTCCATTCACCTTGGTAAACTCATACAGATGTGTTCTCACCGACCTATCCTCAAATTGCGCCAAGTAGCCTGTCTGAAGCACTATGATAAATGTGCTGCGCTACGAGTCCCAACGCTCTGTGCTTGTACACAATGTGTCTCTTTCGCACTGCTAATGTGATAAAGGCACCTAGGGCCTAATTCAGATCTGATCGCAGCAGCAAATTTGTTAGCTAATGGGCAAAACCATGAGGGTCATTCCGAGTTGTTCGCTCGTTATTTTTTTTCGCTACGGAGCGATTAGTCGCAAACTGCGCATGCGCAATGTACGCAGTGCGCCTGCGCCAAGTAAATTAGCACAAAAGTTTGGTATTTTACTCACGGCGTAACTACGTTTTTTCATCGTTCTGCTGATCGTAGTGTGATTGACAGGAAGTGGGTGTTTCTGGGCGGAAACTGGCCATTTTATGGGAGTGTGCGGAAAAACGCAGGCATTTCAGGGAAAAACGCGGGAGTGTCTGGAGAAACGGGGGAGTGGCTGGGCGTGTGTGTGACGTCAAACCAGGAACGAAACTGACTGAACTGATCGCTATGTGTAAGTCTCGAGCTACTCAGAAACTGCTAAGAAATTTCTATTCGCAATTCTGCTAATCTTTCGTTCACAATTCTGCTAAGCTAAGATACACTCCCAGAGGGCGGCGGCTTAGCGTGTGCAATGCTGCTAAAAGCAGCTAGCGAGCGAACAACTCGGAATCACCCCCCATGTGCAGTGCAGGTGGGGCAGATGTAACATGTGCAGAGAGAGCTAAATTTGGGTGGGTTATATTGTTTTTGTGCAGGGTAAAAACTGTCTGCTTTATTTTTACACTGCAATTTAGATTTCAGTTTAAACACACCCCACCCAAATCTCTCTCTGCACGTGTTACATCTGCCCCACCTGCAGTAACAAATTTGCTGCTGCGATCAGATCTGAATTAGGCCCAAAGTACACGTACCGTCTATATCACTTGTGGATCCAGTGCTATAGCAGTGAGACAAAGTGTGCTCCTGTAGTGTATGTCAGACAGCACACGGCAGTGTTACAATGTAGCGCCTATGCGCTCCATTGTAACCAATGGTGGGAGCTGTGTGGTCAGCGGTTGACCGAAAGTAACCTCACCGCTGACCACAAAGTTCCCACCATTGGTTACAATGGAGCGCATAGGCGCTACATTGTAACACTGCCGTGTGCTGTCTGACATACACTACAGGAGCACACAGCCAATCAGGAGGGTGCCACAACGTGGCGCTCCCTGATTGGCTGATGGAACCCTCTTAGACAAATGTCAGGGGGGGTTCCTGGCAGTCGGGGAAAGGGGTCCCATGTGAAAACATGGGGCCCCTTTCAGTGCGTGGTCGGGTATCCGTTTTTTTATTTTGCAAAGTACGTGGATTACAAATAGAAAAGAAGAGGACCGATCTACACTGGATTATGTGAGTACCCCATGGATTCTACATGGAGAAGAGGACCGACCCTCGTGTGAACATAGGTAAGTATGTATGTTTGGAGGTGTGGATGTATGTATTAAACTTTTACTTTCAAGGTGTGTGTCTTCTGTTTTTATCGGGGTATTGTTTTAGTAGTAGTACTACTACAGGTACCAGCGGGCCCGGTTTTCCACCGCATGCTGGTACTTGTGGTTCTCCAAGTACCAGCTTGCGGGGGAGGCTTGCTGGGACTTGTAGTACTGCTACTAAAAACAATATTCATTTTTTGACAAAAAGGCTATCAGCCCCCCATCCGCCGCCCTTGGATGGGGGGGACAGCCTCGGGCTTCACCCCTGGCCCTTGGGTGGCTGGAGGGGGGGGACCCCTTGATTGAAGGGGTCCCCACTCCTCCTGGGTACCCCGGCCAGGGGTGACTAGTTGGGTATGTAATGCCAGGGCCGCAGGGACCAATATAAAAGTGTCCCCCGGCTGTGGCATTATGTATCTGGCTAGTGGAGCCCGGTGCTGGCTTCAGAAATACGGGGGACCCCTACGCTTTTTGTCCCCCGTATTTTTGGAACCAGGACCAGGCGCAGAGCCCAGTGCTGGTTGTTTAAATATGGGGGAACCCCTGTCACTTTTTTCCCCATATTTTTACAACCTGGACCGGCTCAAAGAGCCCGAGGCTGGTTATGCTTAGGAGGGGGGACCCCACGCATTTTTTTTAAAGATTTTAACAATGATTTTAATTTTAATAAAGGTGCCCAATGAAGCCCAGCACGGATCTCACAGATCCGGCCGAGATTCATTGTGTTAAAGTCGGCAGTGTTTTACAAGTCACTCACGTAAAACACTGCAAAAAAATACGAATGACATCGACATCGGTAAATACGAAAATGCAGAATACGGCAGCTTAGTAAATTGGTCGTAATAAATTCAAAAAGTTGCAACTTTACACTTTCGATGTCATTCGTGATTGAACTTTAACCTCAATCGGGAAAATACGATTTTTAGTAAATATACCCCATTATATTTATAGGATAAATGGTTTTAATTCACTGTACAGCAGCGGTTCCCTGCGGTGAGCAGCGCACAGCGGGTCCCCGGGTACATTGTGTGCTGCACATTTACCATAGCGACAGACAGGAGTTCTCGCTGCGTCCGCCATGTGGCCTCTGCCGCTGACTGGACTGCAAGTAATGTGCTGCTGTGTAACACGTTTATGTTGACCTTGTGTGTTTGAGCCCTTGCAGCAAAGTACTGTAAACATACACATTTCCAATCACAGACAATGCAAGGGACAAAGTACAACATACACACAAGAAATACAACATATAAAATACTCACATACTGTATGTACAGTATATTCGGTGGTGGGCTGCAGCCTGCATCACAAAAGCAGCATACCTTATGCAGGGGCTATAACCTGTACTGGGAGACAGATACACAGACAGGATTGGGAGACAGACTCATAGACGGGATTGGGGGACAGACTCACAGACAGGATTTGGGGACAGACTCACAGGCAGGATTGGGAGACAGACTCATAGATGGGATTGGGGGACAGACTCACAGACAGGATTGGGGGACAGACTCACAGACAGGATTGGGGGACAGACTCACAGACAGGATTGGGGGACAGACTCACAGACAGGATTGGGGGACAGACTCATAGTTATGAATGGGAGCCAGACTGACAGACAGGATTGGGAGACAGACTCACAGACAAGATTGGGGGACAGACTCATAGTCATGAATGGGAGACAGACTGACAGACAGTATTGGGAGACAGACTCACAGACAGGATTGGGAGACAGATTGACAGACAGGATTGGGAGACAGACTCATAGACGGGATTGGGGGACAGACTCACAGATAGGATTGGGGGACAGACTCACAGTTGGAGACAAACTCACAGACAGGATTCGGGGACAGACTCACAGTAATGAGTGGGAGACAGACTCACTGACAGGTTTGGAAGGCCAACTCACAGATAGGTTTGGGGGACAGACTCACAGTCATGAGTGGGAGACAGACTCACTGACAGGATTGGGGGACAGACTCACAATCATGAGTGGGAGACCGACTCACTGACAGGATTGGGAGACAGACTCACAGAGAGGATTGGGAGACAGACTCACAGAAAGGATTAGGAGATAGATGCACAGACAGGATTTGAAGACAGACTCACAGACAGGATTGGGAGACAGACTCACAGACAGGATTGGGAGACAGACTCATAGGATTGGGAGGCAGACTCCCAGACAGGATTGGAAGACAGAGTCACAGACAGGATTGGGAGACAGATTTACAGATGGGATTAGGGGACAGACTTGCAGACAGGATTGGGAGACCGACTTGCAGACTGGACTGGCGGACAGACTCACAGAAAGGATTGGGAGACAGACTCACAGATGGGATTGGGGGACAGACTCATAGACAGGATTCAGAGATTGATTTGCAGACTGGATTTTCAGGCAGACTCACTGACTGGATTGGGGGACAGACTCACAGGAAGGATTGGGAGACAGATTGATAGGATTGGCAAAGAGACTCACAGACATGATTGGGAGAGAAACTCACAGACAGGATTAGGAGACAGATACAGAGAACTGAGAGACAGACTCACAGACAGGATTAGGAGACAGATACAGAGAACTGAGAGACAGACTCACAGACAGGATTAGGAGACAGATACAGAGAACTGAGAGAGACTCACAGACAGGATTAGCGGACAGACAGTGGTGGGAGACGCACAGACAAGACTGGTTGACTGCCTCACACACAGGATTGGGAGACAGATACAGACAGAGTACTGGGGGACAGACAGAATTGGTGGACAGACTTACAGACAGAATTGGGAGACAGATACTATGTACTGGGAGACAATGTAATTTAGGATTGACAGGCTCGCAAACTGAGTACTGGGAGACGGACTCGCAGGCAGGACCGGGGGACATGGGCACACACACAGGAGCAGGCGAAACACTGACAGGTCTGACAGAAACACTGACATCACCGCCATCTTTCCCCTGCAGTTCAGGCAGTTACAGAATCCCTCCTACCTGAGCTGTGTGCTGAGCGCCACCTGGTGACAGAGAGAAGACACAGCATATGATTGAACTGTTCCGCTGCTACCTGAACCTTCCACCTGTCCCCTTCAGCTGGCTGTGTTATCCGGCTGTCCGGGACAGCGCTATAGTGACCCTGACACTGAGCCCGGGAGGCCTGCGGCCCATGCAGAGGAACACCAGCAACCCCTGGCCTAGCGTCTCAAGGAGACAGTCCGAGAGAGGCAGACATGGCATGTGTGTGCGGGAGATGCTGCTGCTGAGAGATGGGATCATAGGGGGTCATTCCGAGTTGATTGCTCGCAGCCGTTTTTTGCAGCGCAGGGAACAGGTTACTACTGCGCATGCGTATGCACCGCAATGTGCACGTGCGTCGTACGGGTACAAAGCGGATCGTTGCTGTGCAATGGGTTTTAAGAAGAATCTGTTTGCACAGCCGATCGCAAGGAGATTGACAGGAAAAGGGCGTTTGTGGGTGGCAACTGACCATTTTCTGCGAGTGTTTGGAAAAACGCAGGCGTGTCCAGGCGTTTGCAGGGCGGGTGTCTGATGTCAATTCCGGCCCCAGACAGGCTGATGTGATCGCAGCGGCTGAGTAAGTCCAGAGCTACTCAGAAACTGCACAAAACTTTTTCATCCCGCTCAGCTGCACATGCGTTCGCATACTTGCAAAGCGAAAATACACTCCCCCGTGAGCGGCGACTATGCGAGTGATCAACTCGGAATGACCCCATAGGGGGTCATTCTGACCCGATCGCACTCTGCACTTCTTCGCAGCCGCGTGATTGGGTCGGAAATGCGCATGCGCGGCGGCCGCATTGCGCAGGCGCTTCATTGCCCGGCAACAGCCATCGCCGGGCAGCGATGCCGCGAACAAAGAAAACGGTCACAGCAGCGCCCGCAAGAAGATGGACAGGAGGAAGGCATTCCGGGGCGTCAACTGACCGTTTTCTGGGAGTGGTGCGGCAAACGCAGGCGTGTCCAGGCGTTTGGAGGGCGGATGTCTGACATCAATTCCGGGACCTGCATCGCTGGATTCATCACACAGGGTAAGTAACTGTTACCCTGGTCTACTTCTACACAAAACTTTTTTTGCATAGCAGGGCTGCACAAGCATTCGCAACCTTGCTATGCAGAAATACACTCCCCCATAGGCGTCGTCTAGTTGACCGCACAGGCAGCAAAAAGTTGCTACGTGCGATCAACTCGGAATGACCCCCATAGGGCGAGAGATTAGCAGTGTGACTGATAGCTGTTACTGCATACTCCCCAACTACCTTTTTGGCAGGTACAGTACCCACAGCGCCTCCGGACTCCTCCACCATCCGCTGCACCCCCGCACCTGCCCCTCCCCCACCCCTGCTCCACACGTGACGCCTCCGTACCTGCCCACCCCATACACCACCCGTGGCCCCCACTCCCCTGCCCCTCCCCCAGCTGCAGCATCTCCCAATCCCATCCCCCATCCCCCCCATAGCCGCCCCCCCCCACCCATAGCATCTTCAGACACCCTCCCACATCAGCGGTCACCCCCTACAACCGCCCCTCTCCCACCCGCAGCGCCTCCTGACACCCTACCCCACCCGTGGCACCCCCACACCTCCACCACCTGCAGCACCTCCGGACCCCCTCTCCCATCCGCCGCATCCCCCCACCCCTCCCCCACCCGCGGCACCTCTGGACCCCCTAGACCACCCGCGGCCCCCACTCTCCCGCCCAACGCACCACCAAACCCCCTCCCCCATCTACCCCTCTACCCACAGCATCTATAGACACCCTCCCCCATCCGCGGTACCCCCCGCAACTGACCCTCCCCCACGCTCAGCACCTCCTGACACCCTGCCCCACCCACGACACCCCCACACCTGGCCCTCCCCCACCAGCGGCGCCTCCTGACCCCTTACCTCACCTGCATCCCCCCAAACCCGCCCCTCCACCACCCGCAGAGACTCCGGACCCCTACACCACCCGCGGCCCCCACTCCCCATCCCTCCCCCACCCGCAGCACCTCCCAACACCCTCCCCCGGCCGCTCCCCTGCATCTGCCCCTCCTCCACCTGCAGCATCTACAGACACCCTCCCCCATCTGTGGACCCCCCGCAACCGCCCCTCCTCCATCCGCAGCGCTTCTGACCCCCTAGCCCACCGGTGGCACCCCCGCACCTGCCCATCCACTACCCGCAGCGCCTCCAGACTGCATCCCCTGCACCTCTGCCCCTCCCCCACCGACGGAACCCCAACCCCTCACCCACTCGTGGCGCCTCCAGACCCCCTTCACCACCCACGACCCCCACCCCTCACCCATCCGCACCCCCCACCCAACCCCCTCCCCTCCACCTGCAGCATCTGTAGACACCCTCGGCCATCCGCGGTCCATCCCGCTACCGCCCCTTCCCCACCCTCAGCACCTCCTGACCCCCTAACCCATCCGCGGCACCCCCGCACTTCCACCACCCGCAGCGCCTCTGGACCCCCTCCCCCATTCCCCGCACCTGTTCCTTCCCCACCCACGGCACCTACGGAACCCCTCCTCCATCCGCTGCACCCCCGCTCCTCCCCCATCCGCAGCGCCTCCGGAACCCCTTCCCCTATCTGCAACATCCCCACACCTGCCCCTCCCCCACCTGCAGTACCCCCACCCCTACCCCATCCGCGGACTCCACTCCCCTGCCCCTCCCCCACCCGCAGTACCTCCTTGCTCCCTCCCCTATCCGCGCCCCCTTCTCCATCTACAGATACTCTCCCTCATCCGCGGTCCCCCCCGCACCCACTACATTCTGTACATCATGCCCTGCAGGCGCTGTTCACGCCGTCACAAGGTGCTACGCCCCGTCATTATCGGATGCCCTTTCATCGTGCAATATTTAACCACTAACAAAACTAGGAATGTAGGTAATACTCCATATAATACATATATTGATCCCCAGAAAGGCGTGCAGGGGTTAAGGGGACATAGCCCCTTGTGACGGTGTGAAGAGCGCTCGTAGGGCGCGATGAAGCACCTAGTCTATATATATATATATATTTATTTCTTTATTTCCAGAATCTAAATATTTTTACCAAGAGGATCTCTGCTTTAAAAGAATAGAAAACTGAATTTCCCATGGCTGTCATCTGCCAGACATTGTATCTAATGATCTGTGTCTACTAAGACGTCCTTTATTATATGCGGCACGTCTTACAATGACTGCAGCCATCTGGAAGTTCTTATACTTAGTAACATTTATATTTCATCTACTCCTCACTGGCTTTATTTTTCCTACATTATATTTTCAGTAAATAAATTCTGTCACAGGCAGTACACACAGTGTATGATCCTGTGCAAGTCACAGCGACGGGTCATTCTAGCGGAAACATTGGCCCTCATTCCGAGTTGTTCGCTCGTTATTTGTCTTCGCATCGGTGCGATTAGTCGCAAACTGCGCATGCGCAACGTTCGCAGTGCGCCTGCGCCAAGTAAATTTGCTGAAAAGTTTGGTATTTTACTCACGGCTTAACGTAGAAATTTCTTCGTTCTGGTGATCGGAGTGTGATTGACAGGAAGTGGGTGTTTCTGGGCGGAAACTGGCCGTTTTATGGGTGTGTGCGAATAAATGCAGCCGTTTCTGGAAAAAACGCGAGAGTGTCTGAAGAAACGGGGGAGTGTCTTGGCGAACGCTGGGTGTGTTTGTGACGTCAAACCAAGGCCCTCATTCCGAGTTGTTCGCTCGCTAGCTGCTTTTAGCAGCTTTGCACACGCTAAGCCGCCGCCTACTGGGAGTGTATTTTAGCTTAGCAGAAGTGCGAACGAAAGATTAGCAGAATTGCTAATAGAAATTTCTTTGCAGTTTCTGAGTAGCTCCAGACTTACTCCTACACTGCGATCAGTTCAGTCAGTTTCGTTCCTGGTTTGACGTCACAAACACACCCAGCGTTCGCCCAGACACTCCCCCGTTTCTCCAGCCACTCCCACGTTTTTCCCAGAATCGGCAGCGTTTTTCCGCACACACCCATAAAACGGCCAGTTTCCGCCCAGAAACACCCACTTCCTGTCAATCACACTCCGATCACCAGAACGAAGAAATTTCTCTGTTAAGCCGTGAGTAAAATACCAAACTTTTTAGCAAATTTACTTGGCGCAGGCGCACTTCGAACGTTGCGCATGCACAGTTTGCGACTAATCGCACCGATGCGAGGAAAAATAACGAGCGAACAACTCGGAATGAGGGCCCAGGAACGAAACTGACTGAACTGATCGCAGTGTAGGAGTAAGTCTCGAGCTACTCAGAAACTGCAAAGAAATTTTTTCTATTCGCAATTCTGCTAATCTTTCGTTCGCACTTCTGTTATCTAAAATACACTCCCAGAGGGCGGCGGCTTAGCGTGTGCAGTGCTGCTAAAAGCAGCTAGCGAGCGAACAACTCGGAATGAGGGCCATTATGTGGAACTTTCCAGCTAATGCACATAAACAATATTTATATATAGTATAGTATAGCAGAGAGTAGGGTGGACTTAGGGGAATATGTACTAAGCAGTGATAAAAGTGGAGAAGTGAGCCAGTGGAGAAGTTGTCCATGGCAACCAATCAGCTGCTCTGTATACTTTTATAGTGCGCAGATTATAAATGTTACGTCAATGCTGATTGGTTGCCATGGGCAACTTCTCCGCTGGCTCACTTCTCCACTTTTATCACTGCTTAGTACATGTCTCCCTTATTTTACGTATTATCTGTCAGGGACTTCTTATGTACTGTATAATTCAGCTCATTAATATATAGCCTTGTATATGTATATTGAAGTTAAACTGAGTCTATACTTTGAACTAATAACTTATCTACAGCGCTAGCAACACTGTATACAACAATGTAACAAACACTAGTTCTGGCCAGCTACATATCAGAAAGAAGTGTAGTCAGCTGATCCAACGGGCAATGGGACCCTGCTCCGGGAAGTGCATACATACTTGCACGAAGCAGGGTGCGGCGGCGCAATCTAACAAGCCATGCGGCATTTAACAGCGTGACATCATTAGCAATATCTTCTGGTTGACCCTCCTGCAAGGCGGACCAGAAATGGCAACTGCGGGAGCACACATATCGGGCATACACACGTAATGATACAGTTTGCCTGATTTGCTGTTCTGATTTGCCTGGAAACGATAAATCGGCCCAATATCGTTCTAGTATGTACCCACCCTTTTGGGGGGAATTACTAAAGGTCCATTTTAATAGATTAAAATCGATTAAAATCGATCTCAATCGATGATGGGTTTCAGGGGCTGAAACACACATTTGCTAACAGGTGATTTTCTTATATTAATTTTGAACTATTAATAATAAATGTGTGTTTTGGTACAACATCGATTGTGAGCGATTTTCATCTATTTGAAATCAATCAAAATTGACCTTTAGTAAATTCCCCCCTTAGACTGCAAAGTGCTGCCCAGTGATAGGGAATAGGGAATCCGCTATTGGAAAGAGGATATGGGGATAACATAACAAGTGAAGGATTACCAGCATATACTAGAAATATCATACAGGGACAGGGGGTCTCTGATAGAAGCCCATCCCTACACTGTGCTAGAAGTGAAGACTTGGTTAATGCGATCACTTTACCTCTGGCTTCGGGTCTCAGCCGCACTACTACACCTGAGCAGTCATCAGACCAGGCAGGTGTGAGTGGCCATTCCCAAGGATACCTCTCCCAGTAAATGATTTGTAATGAATCACATCTGATATCTGCTGCGGTCTCTCCCAGGGAAGCTTCATCTTTGTGGGTACCCCCTGAAAACGGGCGTTTTATGAGGAGGTCCTGCAAGTATTTCTCTTATAACTATTCCCCACCTATATGAGTGTTACAGTTGTACTGAACTTATTTTTGCTTCTGAGTTATCTGAGTCATTATAAGTCAGGAGATCCTGTCACCGATCACATGCAATATGACCTATTCATATGGCCACATTTTTAAATGACCCGTTCTGTCCCGTACCTTAGTGGCCAGGTTGAACAGACTTTGAACTGTAGCGCTCATTTTGGGTTTTGTGAGGAATATCATTCACACTATCGCCTAGTGTGTACACTCAATATCGTTAACGATGCGTGCTCCTGCGCAGCTTTACCAAGCTGGTCGATGATTCAACACACGTGGTGACTCTCTAACTTCCTGGAAGATCGGTCGTAACCAGGCTATGAAGTTACTCCAATTTGCCAACCATATCTGCACCCGGGTATCCAAGTCATGAGCACACCATAAATGCAATGTACACAGTCATTGTCGGACTGGGGCATGAAAGGCCCACCGGGGGAATGCAGTGGTAGGGGACCATGCTTAGTGGTGTGGCTGGTGTCCAGGGTGGGGTGTCCAGCTACCATACTGGTTTGACTAACCAGTAGAGAGTGCATGGGCTGGGCCCCTTGATAACTATATACTTTAAATACTGCTACTGTATGCATGATACTGTAATAGGAAGGTACTGTAGGAAATATACCGTAGTCCTGTGCATTATAAGGTAACATATTTATAATGTATAATTCAAGTGCAAAGTCTGGAACCTGATCCCTAAATGAGGAGGAGGGGCCACAGACAGTATGCCCACCGGGGGGGGGGGTGGGGGGGTTCCCCCTGTGTGCCAGTCCAACTCTGTACACAGTAGCTGTGGCTGCATTCATATTGCAAAATCAATTGTCACAGAAGCATTCATTTGCAGGGGGAAGAACACAGTACTTATCCAGGGCCGGTTCTAGCCCTTTTTGCGCCCCGGGTGGGAAATAGGGGCGTGGCTTCATACAGGGGGCGTGGTCAGTTACGCCCCCTGTACAGTAGAGTAGCACCGCTGAAAGAGAATTTAAAAAAAACCGAATACTTACTATCCCCGCTCCTGATTCCTGACCGCTGCAGACCTCCGCTGGCGCCGCTCCTCTCATCGGATCTGGCATAGACAGACACTAGAGGTCAATTATGACCCCTAGCGTCTGTGTCAGTCCCACAATGCTGTGCGGTGCGCGATGACGTCATCATGCACCGCACAGCAAAGATCCTCTCCACGAAGGGAAACTAGACGCGTAGCGTCTAGTTCCCTTCACAGCGGGAGCTGCGGGACCAGCGGGGGGCACAGCAGTAGCGGATCTTGCCATGGTGCGGCGCCCTCCGGAAGGCGGCTCCCCGGGCAAAAGTCCTGCTTGCCCGTGGCAAGATCCGCCACTGTACTTACCCTCCCTCTCTTGTACTCTGTGATGCTAGTTTCCCCGGCCAGTGGGCTTGTGTCTCTTGCCTGTTTAATGCACACTTTATAGAGCAATGAGGAATAATTATTTCATGGACAGGCCCGGCCGCTGTAAACCTTTGTGTAATCCTGCGAAGAAGAAGACATTACATTGACTTTGAGCATTCTCCCTCCCAGCTGACCCCGACTTGAAGACCTGTTGAAAGAAGCTCTGAAAGTCCCACAAGTGCTGGGGGATTATGTGTTCTATTGTATTCTCTCCCCCCCCCCCCCCCCCCCCTCCCCCTCCTCCTCCTTACCAGTCAGTGACCTGTATCTTTGGAAAGTCCACAGGGAGAGAGAAATACCTGTTGCTTTCCTGACCAATAGTTACAGGACGTAGCACTCAGACAGGGAGAGACACAAAGGCCAGTGTCAGGGAAGTGGTCCTGATGGATCAGATTTTCCTTCCTTCACACCTCAGCGCTTTCTCAGGCATTTGTAAAACTTTGCCATTAGCTGAAGTCACATCCTAGCAAGGACGCTCCTCCACTATCCTAGAGCCACTGTGCTCTGGCTGGGACGCCTGACTGACTCTGTCTTGTCACATCATCACAAACATCCTCAGAGCTGAAAGATACAGGGCTGGCGGGTCCCAGACTCAAGTGCAAGGTGATAGGAAAATCCCTTTTATTGCAGTCTGGGGACAGAGTGCTAGCAGTATGGCAGATGTGAGAAGCTCTACTGCTAGGCTTTGTTCTGATGTGTCAGTACAGGTGTCGCTGTCCACGGTCCTGAAATGCACATGTGTAACACTTTACCCCTGTAAGTCTGCACATGTACACAGTCGCGGTGTTTGTTTTCTGCTACTTGCAGCAGCTCAGTTGTATAAGAAGTACAGTATGTTATTTATGGTAAGTGACCCCCACACCTACAGGCGGTTTCCTGGGAAAATGTGTATGTTCATTATACACGCGCAAACCAAGTTAAGTCTGACAGTTAGGCAAATTTCAGCCATTCTACATAGGGAATATAGGGGGTCATTCCGGCCCAATCGCGCGCTGCAGTTTGTCGCAGCACAGCGATCGGGTCGGAACTGCGTATGGCAGCTTTCATTGCCCAGCGATTACCTCTGAGACAGAGGCGGTCGCTGGGCGGGAGGGAACTGAACAGCGGCATTAAGCCGCCATTTAGGGGGAGCGGTGCGGCCAACGCAGGCATGGCCGGACCGTTGGGGGGGCGGGCCGCTGCAGCTGCGTGACGCCTCATGCAGCCGCTGCGGCCAGCGGCAGCGACAACTGCGCTGGCCGGGAGTTACTCCTCAAATACAAAGGCATCGCCGCTGTGCGATACGTTTGTATTTGTGCGGGGGGGGGGGGGGCGAACTGACATGCGGGGCAGACTAGCCCTGTTCTGAATGTCCCCCCACAGCTACGATCAACTCGGAATGACCCCCATAGATTGTAAGCTCCACTGGGGCAGGGACAGATGTGAATGGTCAAATATTCTCTGTAAAGCGCTGCGGAATATGTGTGTGCTATATAAATAACTGGTTATAGATAAATTCACAGGTGCATTTGTGACAAGCAACAGATTTGATAAATTCCATGCTAGCACTCAGTGTAGAATCTGGCCAATCACAGTGCATCATCGGATGTCTATAGCGTTATAAAAAGAGCGCGCAGCATCTGGGGCCCTCATGGGTACTTCCTGGTAAAATGTCTGTGGATACTCTGCGACTACCAGGGGATTAGGTGAAAGCTGGAATGGTCCGGACTCTAGAACGCCGGACCAGATCGGACAGGAACGCCGGACCAGATCGCACAGGACCAGCTACATTCAGCGACCCGGTGCTGTGGAGCTCTCTGTGAATATCTCCCTGCACCGTTTGCTGTGTGACAACTGTCATATACAAGGGGTTGGTCCAACGTTCCACAGTCCAATCCGTTCCAGCCGTGCCGCTTCTATTCCCTCTGCCCGAGTGGGGCGGTAACATCTCCCAGCACCATTTGCTGTGCGTCATACATGGGGACAGGCACAGAGAATTCTACAGCAGCACAGGTCGCTACAGGTAGCCGGGCCGCTCTGGCGTTCTGGAGTCTGGACCGCTGCGACTTTTTCCCAATCCCAACTACAAGTAGCTCATACTTGCACACAGTTCCCAGAATCTCTGGAAGACTCATGAATTTGGGGGGAGTCTCCCTACTCCCAGGAGAGTGGCCTATCCGCCTGCACCCTGTCACTTCACAGTTGAAATGGACGTGATATCATGATTTGGTATGAATCACATAATCACAGCCCCACCCTCAGTGTGGCAATAAAGTCTAATGGGGCAGGGCTGCAATGCCACCCCCCCCCCCCCCCCCACCCATTTCTTAAAATCCCTCTTATCAAACCTCTCAGAAACAAGCACCACCAAGTTGATAGGTACATACAAATGGAGCCACGTTTATCTTGGCTTCTCTGCTGCGCCTAGGCACACCATGGTTATTAGCATAAGCATTTCATCTATTGTTCTCAGCTGCAATACAATACAGAGAACAATACAGCAGGGGATTAAGTCATTACAGCAGGGGATTGAGTCTGACTGCCCTGGCTCAGTTAATCTTATTAAAGGCCAAGAAAAAGATGGCTCCATCTGTATATAGTAACTCACACTCTGTATACACAATCGCATACACACTGCCTTTGCTACACCGCCGCATAATCTGATCATCAGCATTATATTATTTTTCTTAAACTGCACACTCACTGTACCACTGGCCACAGCAAAACACGACTTGTGTAATTGTCTCTAGTGCCATTAGCGGTATATCATGTGGTCTACAGGACAACAAGTTATTGCCACAGATTGATATGCCAAGCCAGACTGGGGTCAGGGTTCATGTGGGACTTTCTCCCAGGAGCCTACACTTCTACTAACCCGGAAATTGTGCTGGTGACCTAAGATATATATATATATATATATATATATATATATATATATATATTAGTGAATTGAAATAGAATTAAAACGAAAAGAAACCCCTCCCCCCAAAAAAAAAATGATAATAAAAATAATTAGAATAACTGTTTAAAAGAGCTTTACTAGTGCAGCTGAAGTTGTCAGGGCACCGTCTCCCGCCCAACGTATGTCGCCATTCCTGGCGTCTGCGCCAAGAGCCGCAATATTCATTTTACCCAACTACTTTCTCTAACAACACGTCCAGTCCCCGTCTCTATAAGAGACATGGGCAGCATATCAGTAGTCTACTGCCACCTAATGTCATGGATGGATTATACTGCTTTCAATAAAGAACAGAGGCAAAGGTCAATGTTGTCTAAGATCTACTGTATCAGACAAGTCGTGTTATTAATAATGGGATACTGCGCTGACATTTAGACAATAGAACAGCCTCAGACGTTTTCTGTCAGCGTTTTAAACTTTTTACTCTTTAATAATTCTTGGTTATATAACTTCCTAAAACACCTCTGTGAGTGTAAAGGAGATTGCTATCTTTTCTTATTCATCTTCTTGCTGCCTCAAGGCTGCAGCGCAATATATAAACTGATCGGTCCAGATGAGGGAAATTTTCTAAACTGTTTTGCAGAATAGTCGCCTCATTTACGGGTATATTTCTTAAGCTACATTGGCGTTCAAGCCTCTGAAAACAGATGTTTCTCTGACGTCCTAGTGGATGCTGGGAACTCCGTAAGGACCATGGGGAATAGCGGGCTCCGAAGGAGGCTGGGCACTCTAGAAAGATCTTAGACTACCTGGTGTGCACTGGCTCCTCCCACTATGACCCTCCTCCAAGCCTCAGTTAGATTTCGTGCCCGGCCGAGGTTGGATGCACACTAGGGGCTCTCCTGAGCTCTTAGAAAGTAATAGTCTTAGATTTTTTTATTTTCAGTGAGACCTGCTGGCAACAGGCTCACTGCAGCGAGGGACTAAGGGGAGAAGAAGCGAACTCGCCTGCTTGCAGCCGGATTGGGCTTCTTAGGCTACTGGACACCATTAGCTCCAGAGGGATCGACTGCAGGCCCAGCCTTGATGTTCGGTCCCGGAGCTGCGCCGCCGTCCCCCTTACAGAGCCAGAAGCAAGAAGATGGTCCGGAAAATCGGCGGCATGAAGACTCTGTCTTCACCAAGGTAGCACACAGCACTGCAGCTGTGCGCCATTGCTCCTCTCACACTTCACACTCCGGTCACTGAGGGTGCAGGGCGCTGGGGGGGGGCGCCCTGAGGCAGCAATAAAAACACCTTGGCTGGCTAAAATACCTCAATATATAGCCCCAGGGGCTATATATGAGGTAAATACCCCTGCCAGAATTCCATAAAAAGCGGGAGAATAGGCCGCAAAAAAGGGGCGGAGCCTATCTCCTCAGCACACTGGCGCCATTTTCCCTCACAGCTCCGCTGGAAGGAAGCTCCCTAGCTCTCCCCTGCAGTCTACACTACAGAAAAGGGTTAATAAAGAGAGGGGGGGCACTAAATTTAGGCGCAGTATACATTATATATAAAAACAGCAGCTATAGGGGACATAACTCAGTTAGTCCCTGCATTATATAGCGCTCTGGTGTGTGCTGGCATACTCTCACTCTGTCCCCCCAAAGGGCTTTTGTGGGTCCTGTCCTCGTTTAGAGCATTCCCTGTGTGTCTGCGGTGTGTCGGTACGGCTGTGTCGACATGTTGAACGAGGAGGCTTATATGGTGACGGAACAGAGGCCGATATATGTGAGGTCGCCCCCTGTGGGGCCGACACCAGAGTGGATGGATAGGTGAAAGGTATTAACCGACAGTGTCAACTCCTTACATAAAAGGGTGGATGACGTAACAGCTGTGGGACAGCCGGCTTCTCAGCCCGCACCTGCCCAGGCGTCTCAAAGGCCATCAGGGGATCAAAAACGCCCGCTCTCTCAGATGGCAGACACAGATGTCGACACGGAGTCTGACTCCAGTGTCGACAAGGTGGAGACATATACATAATCCACTAGGAACATCCGTGACTTGATCCCGGCAATAAAAAATGTGTTATACATTTCTGACATTAACCCAAGCACCTCTAAAAATGGGTTTTAGGTTTGGGGAGAAAAAACAGGCAGTGTTTTGTTCCCCCATCAGATGAATAAATGAAGTGTGTGAAAAGCGTGGGTTCCCCCGTTAAGAAACTGGTAATTTATAAAAAGTTACTGATGGCGTACCCTTTCCCGCCAGGAGGATAAGTTAAGCTGGGAGATATCCCCTAGGGTGGATAAGGCGCTCACACGGTTGTCAAAAAAGGTGGCACTGCCGTTTTAGGAACGGCCACTTTGAAGGTACCTGTTGATAAAAAGCAGGAGGCTATCCTGAAGTCTGTATTTACACACTCAGGTACTAGACTGAAACCTGCAGATCGTGCTGCTGCAGCGTGGTCGGTGACCCTGTCAAGCATACTAGTTTGCTAATATGAGAACATATTAAAGACGTCGTCTTATATATGAGGGATGCACAGAGGGATATTTTGCCGGCTGGCATCCAAAATGAAGGTAATGTCCATTCTGTCAGGAGGGTATTAGAGACCTGTCACTGGACAGGTGATGCTGACTTAAAAAGCGCATAGAGAGCCTTATAAGGGTGAGGAATTATTTGGGGATGGTCTCTGGGACCTCGTATCCACAGCAACTGCTGGGAAGAAATAATTTTACCTCAGGTTTCCTCACAGACAAAGGTACACTCCTTTCGGCTTCAGAAAAGCAAGCGGGTCAAATGGCGCTTCCTTTCTGTACAGAGACAAGGGTAGAGGGAAAAAGCTGCACCAGTCAGCCTGTTCCCAGAATCAAGATTCTTCCCCCGCCTCCTGTGAGTCCACACCATGACGCGGGTGCTCCACAGGTGTAGCCAGGTACGGTGGGGGGCCGTCTCAAAAAATTCAGCAATTAGTGGGCTCGCTCACAGGTGGATCCCTGTTTCTTTCAAGTAGTATTTCAGGGGTACAAGCTGGAATTCGAGATGCCTCCCCCCAGCCGTTTCCTAAAATATGCCTTGCTGACAACTCCCTCAGGCAGGGAGGCTGTGCTAGAGGCAATTAATAAGCGGTATTCCCAGCAGGTAATACTCAAGGTGCCCCTACTTCAACAAGGACGGGGTTACTATTCCACACGGGTTGGGGTACCGAAACCGCATGGTTCGGTGTGACCCATTTTATATTTAAAATCCTTGAACACATACATAAAAAAATTCAAGTTCAAGATGGAATCGCTCAGGGCGGTTATTGCAAGCCTGGACGAGGGGGATTACATGGTATCCCGGGACATCAAGGATGCTTACCTGCATGTCCCCATTTACCATCCTCGCCAGGAGTACCTCAGATTTGTGGTACAGGATTACCATTACCAAGTCCAGACACTGCCGTTTGGACTGTACATGGCACCGAGGGTGTTTTATCAAGGTAATGGCCGAAATGATGATACTCCTTCGAAAAAAGGGAGTTGTAATTATCCCGTACTTGGACAATCTCTTTATAAGGGCGAGGTCCAAGGAGCAGTTGGTAGTCGGGGTAGCACTATTTTGGAAAGTGCTACAACAGCACGGTTGGATTCTAAACAGTCCAAAGTCACAGCTGGTTCCTATGACACGTCTACTGTTCCTGGGGATGGTTCTGGACATAAACCAGAAATAGTGTTTCTCCCGGAGGAGAAAGCCAAGGAGTTGTCATCTCTAGTCAGAGACCTCCTGAAGCCAAAACAGGTAGCGGTGCATCATTGCACGCGAGTCCTGGGAAAAATGGTAGCTTCCTACGAAGCAATCCCATTAGGCAGGTTCCATACAAGAACTTTTCAGAGGGACCTGTTGGACAAGTGGTCCGGATCGCATCTTCCGATGCATAGGCTGATAACCCTGTCTCCAAGGACCAGGGTATCTCTACTGTGGTGGCTGCAGAGTGCCCATCTTCAAGAGGGCCGCAGGTTCGGCATACAGGACTAGGTCCTAGTGACCATGGATGCCAGCCTTTGAGGCTGGGGGGCAGTCACACAGGGAAGAAACTTCCAGGGACTTTGGTCAAGTCAGGTTATTTCCCTACACGTAAATATTCTGGACCTGAGGGCCATTTATAATGCCCTGAGGCCGGCAAGGCTTCTGCTTCAAAACCAGCCGGTACTGATCCAATCAGACAACATCACGGCAGTCGCCCATGTAAACCAACAGGGCGGCACAAGAAGCAGGATGGCGATGGCAGAAGCCACAAGGATTCTCCGATAGGCGGAAAATCATGTGTTAGCACTGTCAGCAGTGTTCATTCCCGGAGTGGACAACTGGGAAGCAGATCTTCTCAACAGACACGACCTCCACCCGGGAGAATGGGGACTTCCTCCAGAAGTCTTCCAAACGATTGTACACCATTGGGAAAGGCCACAGGTGGACATGATGGCGTCCCGCCTCAACAAAAAGCTATAAAAAATATTGCGCCAGGTCAAGGGACCCTCAGGCGATAGCTGTGGACGCTCTGGTAACACCGTGGGTGTACCAGTCGGTTTATGTGTTCTCCCCTCTGCCTCTCATACCAAAGGTAAATCATTATCACCGCATATGGCGAAAATATGTTGCATGGTGTGAGGCCGAAAGGGCCCCAACAGAGGAATTTCAACTAGGTCGATTTCTGCATTTCCTGCAAGCAGGAGTGACTATGGGCCTTAAATTGGGTTCCATTAAGGTACAGATCTCGGCTCTGTCGATTTTCTTTCAAAAAGAACTAGCTTCAGTACCTGAAGTTCAGACATTTATAAAAGGAGTGCTGCATATTCAGCCCCCGTTTGTGCCTCCTGTGGCACCTTGGGATCTCAACGTGGTGTTGAGTTTCTTAAAATCACATTGGTTTGAGCCACTAAAAACCGTGGATCTGAAATATCTCACGTGGAAGGTGGTCATGTTATTGGCCTTGGCTTCGGCCAGGCAAGTATCAGAATTGGCGGCTTTATCATGTAAAAGCCCTTATCTGATTTTCCATATGGATAGGGCAGAATTGAGGACTCGTCCCCAGTTCTCCCTAAGGTGGTGTCAGCGTTTCACCTGAACCAGCCTATTGTGGTGCCTGCGGCTACTAGGGACTTGGAGGACTCCAAGTTGTTAGACGTGGTCAGGGCCCTGAAAATATATGTTTCCAGAACGGCTGGAGTCAGAAAATCTGACTCGCTGTTTATCCTATATGCACCCAACAAGCTGGGTGCTCCTGCTTCTACGCAGATTATTGCTCGTTGGATTTGTAGTACAATTCAGCTTGCACATTCTGGGGCAGGTCTGCCACAGCCAAAATCTGTCAATGCCCATTCCACAAGGAAGGTGGGCTCATCTTGGGCGGCTGCCCGAGGGGTCTCAGCTTTACGACTTGCCGAGCTGCTACTTGGTCAGGGGCAAACACGTTTGCAAAATTATATAAATTTGATACCCTGGCTGAGGAGGACCTGGAGTTCTCTCATTCGGTGTTGCAGAGTCATCCGCACTCTCCCGCCCGTTTGGGAGCTTTGGTATAATCCCCATGGTCCTTACGGAGTTCCCAGCATCCACTAGGACGTCAGAGAAAATAAGAATTTACTCACCGGTAATTCTATTTCTCGTAGTCCGTAGTGGATGCTGGGCGCCCATCCCAAGTGCGGTTTATCTGCAATACTTGTACATAGTTATTGTTAACTAAATCGGGTTATTGTTGAGCCATCTGTTGAGAGGCTCAGTTGTTTCATACTGTTAACTGGGTTTCATATCACGAGTTATACGGTGTGATTGGTGTGGCTGGTATGAGTCTTACCCGGGATTCAAAATCCTTCCTTATTGTGTACGCTCGTCCGGGCACGGTGTCCTAACTGAGGCTTGGAGGAGGGTCATAGTGGGAGGAGCCAGTGCACACCAGGTAGTCTAAGATCTTTCTAGAGTGCCCAGCCTCCTTCGGAGCCCGCTATTCCCCATGGTCCTTACGGAGTTCCCAGCATCCACTACGGACTACGAGAAATAGAATTACCGGTGAGTAAATTCTTATTTTCCTGAAGATTGACGCATTATTTAAGTAGTACGGTTATTTATTTATTTATTAAGTTAATTATATAGCGCAGCATATGCTTTTGTGCTTTACAATTGGAACAACAGTAATAGAACAAAACTGGGTAATAACAGACAGACATAGGGGTAGGAAGGCCCTGCTCGCAAGCTTACAATCTATAGGGAAATAGGCATTGATACACAAGGATAGATGCTATCTATTGCATAATGGTCCACCAGATTGCTAGCTTCTTAATGGGTTGTATGATGATACCCACAAAGTTATCCAAGTGTCAGGAGGGTATGAGACTAAAGAAAGACAAGATATGTGATGTTATGTATACTGTACAGAGAGGATGTAATTAGATAGGGAAGCACTGAAGGTTATGTGGGTGGCTCTGGAATTTGATAGGCTTGTCTGAAGAGGTGAGTTTTCAGGGAACATTTAAAGGTTTGGAGACTAGAGGCGAGTCTTATTGTGCGGAGGGCATTCCACAGAGTGGGTGAAGCCCGGATAAAGTCCTGTAATTTTGAGTATGAACAAGTAATGCGTGTGGATGAGAGACGTAGATCTTGTGCAGAGCGGAGAGGTCGGGTAGGGAGATATTATGAGATGAGGTGAAGAGATGTATGTTGGTGCAGTTTGGTTAATGGCCTTGTATGTAAGTAAAAGTATTTTATATTGAATACGGTAGAATACCGGTAACCAATGGAGGGACTGACAGAGCGGATCTGCAGACGATGAACGTCTAGCGAGGAAGATTAGCCTCGCAGCTGCATTCAGAATGGATTATAGTGGTGAGAGCCTATGCTTGGGAAGACCGGTCAGGAGACTATTACAATAATCAATGCGGGAGATAATGAGAGCATGGATTAGAGTTTTTGCTGTGTCTTGTGTAAGATAAGGGCATATTTTGGATATGTTTCTTAGATGCATGTAACATGACCTTGAGACAGATTGAATGTGGGTAACAAAGGACAGTTCAGAGTCAAGAATGACACCTAGGCAGCGAGCTTGTGGGGTAGGGATGATTGCAGAGTTATCAACAGTGATAGAGATATCAGGTTAGTACCTACTATTGGCCGGTGGAAATATAATTAATTCTGTACTTATGCTGAGGGTATCGTGGCCGTTTATTGTAAAGGTATTGTTCGCTAATGCAGTTTCCATGGGATCGGTATGAAATACCGCCAATCAAAAAACCGACGTTCTAAATCCCGACACCCATTGACCGATGGTCAAAATCCCGACAAGGTCGAAATACCGACACGGACTAAATACCGACATTTAATATACCGACAAGGTCAAAATACCGACATGTAAAATGCCGACAGGTCGAAATACCGACATGCATTTTTTGATGTTTTTTTGTGTGTATGTCGACATAAATCAACATGGACACCATATAAAGTGTACCGCGTCCCCTCGCATGGCTCGCAGCGCTCGCCATGCTTCGGGCACGGTGCCTCACTGCGCTCGGCACACTATTATATTCCCCCTCCAGGTCCACTGGGACGGTAAAGTATGAACAAGTCGGTTTCAATGAAAAAAAATCATGAAAAACTCGTGTCGGTATTTCGACCTGTCAGCATTTAACATGTCGGTATTTTGACCTTGTCGGTATTTTAAATGTCGGTATTTAGTCCGTGTCGGTATTTCGACCTTGTCGGGATTTAGACCATCGGTCAATGGGTGTCGGGATTTAGAACGTCGGTATTTTACATGGTGGTAAACTGACTGCATCCCGTTTCCATAGCTGTCTGTGGGGACGGTGATAATTTAGCTGTGGAAAGCTCAGCATTACGTATCTTGTGTCCAATAGCTGACGTCACCTTCAGGTGGCGTTAGCCCATTATACTGTGTCTTATGGGCTACTATTCTGCATTCTATTTTTGTAACCCTATCCGTTAGCCCATAACCCTGCATGTATGGCCTATCAATAACTTCATTAAAAAGACATACAAGGGTGGCGCAACAAGAAAGCTCTGCTTTTATGAAGATCTAGGTGTGGCATGATATAAGACTCCTGAGCAGGCTCAGAAGTGCAGAGTAAGAGGCAATGAACCATCTGGAGCTGTCTCACTTAGTCCCACTTACTGTACCTCCTAGACCTTACACCCACCGTCTCTGGACTGCTGGAGAGCATCCTCATCCAACATTCCAAGTATGTAACAGAGGAAACCCCTTCATGAGAGATATTAGCAGCTAGCACCTACTGTGCCCATAGGCAAACGCAAGAGGAGGTTCCGGTTGCCCGGAAACCCCCCTTTTCTTGGCCTGCAGCTAAAATTATGACATCAATAGCAATGGTATATAATACGATTACTAGAACTGCCACCACCACATGCAGTGTAAGGGACAGAGCAGAGCTGCACTTCTTCTACCAAGTTTGCTGTGTGTGTGGATCTCAGTGCTCAGTCAGTGCACTGGACCAGAGAGCAGCTGCCATGAAAAAGAGACAGGAGCCTTACCATGAGGTGGGAGAATGTGAGCTTAGAAAGTGAAGTTCTGTCTCCTACTGGTTCTATTATATTTGTTTGTGTATTTATTTATTTATTATGGGATGTTTAACCTTTTCCTGACCACTTGCTATTTATATTAGTAAAATATGTTTCCTACAGCCAATGCTATAGACCATCTATAGTGTTAAATATTAATACTGCATCGCAGAGCTGCGGAGAATGGATGACGGACGAAGGTGCCTGTCATCCGTACGTGCTGTACCGGCTCCTAGAGTGCTGGGCAAGCCCCCAGCATGACAAAAAAACAGGGGCGTGGATCAGTATTCTGATTTAGACCACGCCCCTTGTCACTAAGCCACGCCCCCAATTTTGAATGTCCATGCACATTTGACCCTGCCTGGCCAGATCTAAAGTTGGGAGGTATGCATACAGTATCCAGTGTATAAAAGACCAATATGTACATTCATGTTCTACCGCTCCCCCAGGCTCCCGCACTCGCTCCAGTGTTCCACAGAGTGGGAGATTGTGGATTGCATTTGGAAACCCCCCTCTAGAAAGCCCGTGTTTGCCCCTGGTACCCCCTAGAATTGGTACACGCAGTAATAGTCTGATGCATACAGTACAGCTGGTACATAGCATACCTTGCTTCAGGCACGCATCCTGTACTTCTAGCAGAAAATCTTAATGATGTTGAACGAGTTACACGGTCAGCAGTAACGCTGTATATTTCTCAATGTGAATTTCATGGGTATAGACAGTAGAGTTATAACCTTTAGCTGTCACTTTGATAAGAAAGTAGCGAGGACTTTTCCAGTTATATAATATTGATACAAACTCTGTTACTTAATACTCAGTACAATTTGTGAATGAATACTCTTGCGGCCCCCTCTCCGTTGGGCTGGAGGATATCCCGATATGCATTTCATCGTATTCGCATAACACATGCGCAGCTGGGTTACCGTACGGTAGCGCTGCCGGGTCCAAATCAGGGCAGTAAACCGATCAATTAGGCCTATGCAATTCCATTACGTTTTACTGATCCCCCTCCCCCATTTACTCTGTAATTGTGTACAGATGGGTCCATGTTTATCTTGACCTTTAATAGGATAAACTGAGACTGGGCAGTTGGACTTAATCCCCTGCTGTATTGTACTCTGTATTGTATTGCAGCTGAGAACAATAGATGGAGGGTTTATGCTAATAAACCATGTTGTACCTAGGCGCAGCAAACTAGCTAAGATAACTGTGGACCCATCTGTATGTGTGTATGTAGACTTGAAGGTAGAGATGCCTCCTACCCAGACTAGCACCCAACCCGCCTGCCCTTTGATGTTTTTAATTAGTATAGGTCCTTGCATTTGCTGTCTGCATATTAGACTGGGTGCTATGATAGGTAAGACCTATCATGTCAGTAATATGTCAGTATTAAGGATTAGGGATGTTAGGGACCCACCTGATGAGGTCACCTAGCTGTGGTAGGTGGGCCCACATTTGTGGCCAAAAATTGTGCTAAGAACCTCAATTTTCCTCCATGTTGAGGGCAAGCTGGGTGATTTGGTAATAACCTGTATCATTGTGTAATCCTGTACTTACTGTTGTACAGCAGTTTGGTTACTGTTTGGAGTGTTACCTTGTGTGCTGTGTAATAAAGGCATTGTACCTTTGCTATTGTCATTTCCAGTGGTGACTGCTGATCCCTGGGTAAGGCAAGTCAGTACATATATTACATACAACATCACATGGACGTTTGTATGTGCTCTCTGCCTACCCCCCACTACGTGCATCTGCCACTGGTCCTTTCCTGTGTGATATCATGGTGGTAAATTGTTTGATACAAACATAAGCCTCTGCCAAGGAATATTCCTAGCCCAAAACGTCGGCCGTACGCCTCCGTAAGCGCGGTTTTCTCATGGGAGTTGGCTGAACGTGGGCACTTTAAGCGGGATTGCAGAACTGAGAGCGCATTGACACATACAGAAGAATTCTCATTTTCTGGCACTAATTCGTAGCACATGTGGCCAATATTGTATTACTTAGCATTCCTGGGAAGTCTCGTCTTTGTACGCCATGCTACGCTGCAGTCTCAGACGCTGTGGGTGCTTCATCACATTAATATCACAGTCCCAGAGGGGGAAATTACTCACAATAACACCAGGTAGCTACCGCGCCAGCAAGATGAAAAGGGGCCGTGGAATAGGATTGTTCGCAGGCAGAGCAGAGGGAAGATTATTTAATTAAAGCCGACAAGGCTCCTCCGTGATAGTAAATTCTGGCAATGTGAAATTAAAGTGTGTTTTGGCTTATAATTGAATTATTTACTACATGCTTACCGCATTGTACTTGGCAGGCGGTGTAGGTGAATGTGCCCCCTGGACGCCGGTTCAGGAAGAGTTCATTGGAAAATCTTGGCAGCTCTTGTGGGGTTTAAATTTGGACACAAGACGCTGAAAAAAGTGTAGAAGTGTTCCATACTATAGAACACCTTGGACATGTTCCTGCGGATTATTTATTTCACAAGCAGTTTATCCGGCCTAGTAACTGCTCGCTGCAAACCCCCCCCCCCCTACACACACACAGGGCTGCCATCAAAAATTATGGGGCCCAGGACTGACAAAATAGATAAGGCCCCTCCCTCCCCAAACAATGATTCTGCCGCACTGCTCGACCCCTGTGTGATGTCATACATTGTGATGTTACGTATAGGTGGAGTGTTGCGGAAATAAAATACAGGAATGGTTTACAGAGAGCTGATGTGCAGATAAGGCTTTTTTTAAGAAGTCCTCCTTGTGCATTAGACTGCTGTTGATTGACAGACTGGTGCAGCTCTACAAGTATTGACGGAGCCAGGGGTGTAAGGGCCCGGGACACCAGTCCCCACAGTCCCCCCCAGGTGGCTGCCCTGCACGCACACACCTACACACACTCGGGGATTTACCATTGCACATAGGTGTGCGCAGGGGGGGTGCCTGGTGCGCACAGGCACCCTCTAATGTCTGGCACCCCGATCTCACATGCTTGATGCAGCAATCGCCGAGCAGGCTGATTACTGTCCCCTCTGTGCTGCACCCTGTCAGGACTGCATTACTGACCGGATGCCTGGGTTAATCAAGGGTGTCACTGACACCGGCTTTCAAATTCCCGGCTCCACCTCCATGTACAAAAACAGTGTGATGTGACGTGATTACGTCATGCTGCTCGTACACCCACCTGTCACACCCACCACATGCACACCTCTCTCCTTCTATGCTATGCCAACACCAGCCACTGATGAGGAGCAGCATGCAGCCAGCGTTCTTCTTAGGAAGACAAATTCAATACTGGCAGGCAGCCGGCAGCAGCATTGACACGTCACTCGTTTTTCCAGCAGCAGCAGTACTAGTCTGCGACTGTCAGTGTCAATTTAGTTTAGTTACTGACTTGTAAGTAAGCTGTTGCAGCTTGCAGGGGAAAGAGAGGGGGAGCCAGACCAGGCTGAGGAGGAGCACTGTAATTGCAGTTAGTGCCATCAGGGGTGTTTGTTTGGTGCACACCACAACATCTGACTATGTATCTGCTTTATTAGTATTGGTACAAAGGTGGATATTTTATATGCGTTGACCAGCAGGTGCTAGAAACGCCCAAAAGGCTGTGCTAGACACACCCACTCCAACGGTGCACCCCCTAATAAAATGTGCTGCGTTCCTGTTGAGGGAAACATACTAAAGTTGGTTCCTGGCTGTTGCTGGTGCTATAAAGTTTTATTGCAGCGATAACATCTTCCTTGGGTAGCACATTATAATTCATATGGGTTGATTGATGGGGGGGATGGTATATTACCCAAGGTATAGGTGCAGTATATTGATTTTCAATAATTTTGAATGATACTGCATATTATAGAGCAGGAATCAGGTTGATATTTCAGTACTTTTCAAAATCACATGTTCTAGTACCCTCTTAGATCACATTTTAGCACTCTCTGAGATCACATGGTTTAGCAGTTTCTTATATCACATGTTCAAGCACTTTCTTAGATCACATCTTCCGGCACCCTTTAAGATGAATGGGGGAATTCAATTGGCCGCAGTAAATCTCAGCACTCTCTTAGATGATATATTGTAGCACTCTTAGAGCCCTCGTTTTAGCACTCTCTTAGATCACATGTCCTAGCACTCCCCGAGATCACATGCTCTAGCATTCTATAATACACATGTTCTAAAAAAACTGCTGAATGATTTGTTGGAGCATCATGTTCTTTAATACATCCTGTAATGTAATATATCCTTTCCCTGGAAAATTATTCCTTTGGACACAGGGTGAAGCCTATAGAGGGTGAGGGTAGGAAGAAGTGATTCTCGTGGCATAGAGTGTAGGAAATGCCGTATTTGGTAGTATTCGAAGGGACTGAGGGGTCGGGCAAGAGTTTTCAGTTGTAACTCTGAAAGGGAAAGCCAACGCCCATGTGCCCTAAATCCACAGTGAATGTGAGGGCCAGATGCGTCCAACGTGTCATGCGGTTTAGATGTAGGCCCAGTAGAAAACAGGGATTACTCCATATGGGTGTATGGGGTGATATGAGGGAGGTGATGGTAAATGTAACGGAGTATACAGTCCACAAATGTAGAAGGAATTTAAGAGTAGGAGGGAGACTGGAAGAAGAGGGATGGTGTCTCTTTTTCCCCTGAGGAAGGACAAATCTGGGAAGTGAATAAAACTGGCTTCAATATTAAGCCAGGAGGACGTTCCAGAGGAAGAATAGGAAGAAGCAATGTGGGAGAAGTGTGTAGCCAAGTAGTAGAGTTAGAAATCCTGAAGACCCTTGCCGCTTTTTTAAAGATGGCGGAGGACAATCTGGGGGTTTTGCCATTCCAAATAAGTATGGCAGTTTAATTTATTTTATTTTAAAAACCCTAAGAGTTCTAATGCGCTCATACATAAAGTGAAAATACAATGTAATGCGCTATAAATCCTTGAAACAAAAAATAATCAGAAGGTAAACGTGTCACTGTGTGTAATCGCGGCGCCGGAGCTTGGAACCTTGGTGCCTGGAGGCAGAACGCCCCTGAATTGAATTACCACCTGACCACTGGAGATTTATTATGAAAGTCAAGACTTTGACCACCATCAATCCATCGACAGACGGATACAGTAAGAGGTCATTTATGTAATGTGCGCAATGCAGAGATACCAATAGAACTTGAGTTTACACTTTTGCACGGGGCCCATACACTGAGTGGCATTACTAGTTTGCAGAGGTGACACCCCAGAATGGACAGTTTGGGGCTTATTCTGAATCAGACAGATCCCTTTGCATGTATGCAAATATCCAGATTTAGCTTATAGGTGTGAATTTACACATTATTTATGTATCTGTGTATGCCTGAGTCAGACGGATCTTTGCCAGATCTGTCTTTCTGTAAAATTGGGATGTTAGGGTGGGAAGTGGGTGACAACAATGCAATTGCACGGAGCTGTTCTGCCTGGTGGGGGTGTTATGGGAGGTCAGTGGGCGTGGCATGGATGGCTGTAGGCGTATCATGGGAGGGATGTGGGCATGTCATGGGAGGATTGTGGGCATGGCATAGAGGGCTGTGGGTGTGCCATGGGATGGATAGAGGCATGTCATGGACGTGATGTTTGAGTTCCATGGTATTCTGAATTTCCCATATGATGGAGAAGGGAAGACTGTGTCAGACCGATCTCTTGCACCTAGCGTGGGGCTGGTGGAGGTGTCCATTATTAATGATGACAGTTGCGGCTGTAGCTGGTAAAAAGTGGGCGGAGCGGCTTCCTGCTTAAAGCTGCACGGATTCTCACATTAGCGCTAAGGGTACTGTCATAGTAAATCAGGGTTCCGCAGCATCCTGCAAACACTTCCACTTTGCGTCTGACTCAGAAGCCAACTCTTTGGTCGCAGCATGGTGTGCGCTGGTCGGACCATTGAGCAGCACCGGTGCAACATTAAGGCGTTTTGTGTTGCGCCTCAAAACCTCCATCACAACTGTTCCCAGGAGAGTACATCTAGCAGAAATAAATCCGGGAACAAAGAGTGCAATACTCTGTCACAGGCAACTCAAGTATCTAGGCCTGAACCAGAAAGACGCAGCTCTCCAAAAACAACATTATATATTATATGGTGCCTACGTATTACCTAAATATTCAATCATTCACATTAGTGAATGCCGAAGTGGAGCTTACAGTCTGCATTCCGTACCATGTGCGTGCCTGCTAGGGTTAATTCTGTCGGCAGACAAGTAACCTAAAAGACTTTGGAAGCCATGGACATAGACAGAGCCTTGGTAAACGTTGAACACATTCCCCCAAGTGTTGTGAGACAGTAACACTGACCACTGTGCTGCCGGGCTGCCCGCGATAAGGCTTCTGCAAAAAAAAAATGTTCAGTGGACAGATGAAGCAAACACAAATGTGGAGCACAGTGGTGGGAGGCATTGTGGTGCGAGGCTTCCAAACTGCTCCAGGTCTCGATGGCTCGCACCCATTGAGGGAGCCAGGGAACAAGGAATTCTGGGTTGTATTAGCCCGAGAGCTGAGGATTAGCTCAGTGCAATTCATTCAGCATGACAGCTATCACAAACACAAGTAACAAGTATGACAGCATGACTGAAGCAGAATATAATGAGCGTTGCGTTTGACAAGTCAAAGTATTGATCTTAACTCTGTTGAAATATGGTGGTATGTCCTGAAGTGTACAGTTTATACAAGAAAACCCAATAATATAACTGTACAGGTTAATATATCCCCCAAAGCAATGTGTGTGATCTATAGTTATAACAGAAAATGAACACACATTAAATAACAAAAAAGAACTTTAGGCAACAACTTTCTATTTTGAACAATCAGATTTCCTTTGTTTTACAGAAAACTAGGCCGCCGTCTATTCCATTGGGCTTAATGGGCAGTTGGCCAAGGTCCTCGGTATTCCAAGAGCCCTAGGATGATAGCTGAGGGTCCACTTTTTGTAGGGGTACCAGATTTTTGAAAATAGGCCCTAAGGCACCGGAGATATTCAATTGCTCTTCCCACTGCATTATTCCATTTTTTCTGAGGGTATACCCCAAAAGCTGGGTCTCTCCCTGGTGGACACTGGCAGCATCTCTGTACTATACCCAGAACCAGAGATATCAGCCTTCCAGCAGCTGGTCCCTGCTTCAGCTCCACGCGCCTGGGATGCGGTTTTATATTTTTCTTTGATGGATTGCTTTGGCTCCTGCACCCCGTCCCCAAGATCCTGGGACTCTCTAGTTTCAAGTAAGCTGCCCTCCAGCGGAATATTATGAATATTAAGCCCACTCCACTATTATTATTAAACACCCCCTACCACCCTGGAAGTCCCCCTCTACAGATTAGTGTTCTCCCTCCCGCCCCATCTGCCACCATCTGTACAGTAAAGGAGTAATTAGCAGAAATTACTGCTCCAGGTCCTACATGCTGAGCAGAAGATAGAACACCCCCTACCGCCCCCAGGACATCACAGCTGCCCCCGATAGCACTCCCCACCCCTACCGCTGGAGGATGGGTAGGGGCCTCAGTGCATTGCTTTGCCCAGGGGCCCACACTGCTGTTAAGACGGTCCTGTGTTGGGTAAGAAGCTGGGCATGAATCATGATTATTGCCATATATCCCTCACAGGAGAACGGGCACAGTGTAATGTCAGAGAGTGACAGGTGAGATGACACAGGACAGAGCAGGGGTCACAGGTCATTTACTGGTAACAATAGCTGTCTCTCTATAACTGAGGTACACCTGACCAGCAGCTGCGGGGTGAGGTGATTAGGGGTACGGGGGTTATGTAATGGGTCCTGATTTCATGGAGCTGCTGGATTTCAGCAAGAGCGTCACTTTATACCTGATTGCCGCTTTACATTTAGTGGCCAGTTATGCTGATGTCCCGTCTTACATTATAACCATGGGATACCTGACTATAATGTACAGTATATGTACCCTGTGTATCTTACAGATGAAAGGTGTCAGGACTTCATGAGCAGAATATAACTTGTACTCATCTTCAGTACTTTTCAGTAAATACATATATATGAGCCCTCCCACATTTCTCTGACGTCCTAGTGGATGCTGGGAACTCCGTAAGGACCATGGGGAATAGACGGGCTCCGCAGGAGACTGGGCACTCTAAAAGAAAGATTAGGTACTATCTGGTGTGCACTGGCTCCTCCCACTATGACCCTCCTCCAGACCTCAGTTAGATTTCTGTGCCCGGCCGAGCTGGATGCACACTAGGGGCTCTCCTGAGCTCCTAGAAAGAAAGTTTATTTTAGGTTTTTTATTTTACAGTGAGACCTGCTGGCAACAGGCTCAGTGCAGTGAGGGACTAAGGGGAGAAGAAGCGAACCTACCTGCTTGCAGCTAGCTTGGGCTTCTTAGGCTACTGGACACCATTAGCTCCAGAG
Organism: Pseudophryne corroboree; assembly: GCF_028390025.1. NCBI lineage: Eukaryota > Metazoa > Chordata > Amphibia > Anura > Myobatrachidae > Pseudophryne > Pseudophryne corroboree. The sequence goes on from NC_086445.1 coordinate 1,034,442,263, forward strand.
GGATCGACCGCATGGAACTGGCCTTGGTGTTCGTTCCCGGAGCCGCGCCGCCGTCCCCCTTACAGAGCCAGAAGCAAGAAGAGGTCCGGAAAATCGGCGGCAGAAGACATCAGTCTTCACCAAGGTAGCGCACAGCACTGCAGCTGTGCGCCATTGCTCCTCATACACACCTCACACTCCGGTCACTGAGGGTGCAGGGCGCTGGGGGGGGGGGGGGGCGCCCTGAGCAGCAATAAAAACACCTTGGCTGGCAAATATATCACAATATATAGCCCCAGAGGCTATATATGTGATAAATACCCCTGCCAGAATCCATAAAAAAGCGGGAGAAAAGTCCGCGAAAAAGGGGCGGAGCTATCTCCCTCAGCACACTGGCGTCATTTTCTCTTCACAGTGCAGCTGGAAGACAGCTCCCCAGGCTCTCCCCTGTAGTTTGCAGGCTCAAAGGGTTAAAAAGAGAGGGGGGGCACTAAATTTAGGCGCAATATTGTATATACAAGCAGCTATTGGGAAAAATTCACTCAATATAGTGTTAATCCCTAAATTATATAGCGCTCTGGTGTGTGCTGGCATACTCTCTCTCTGTCTCCCCAAAGGGCTGTGTGGGGTCCTGTCCTCAGTCAGAGCATTCCCTGTGTGTGTGCGGTGTGTCGGTACGGCTGTGTCGACACGTTTGATGAGGAGGCTTATGTGGTGGCAGAGCAGATGCCGATAAATGTGATGTCGCCTCCTGTGGGGCCGACACCAGAGTGGATGGATAGGTGGAAGGTATAAACCGACAGTGTCAACTCCTTACAAAAAGGCTGGATGACGTAACAGCTGTGGGACAGCCGGCTTCTCAGCCCGGGCCTGCCCAGGCGTCTCAAAGGCCATCAGGGGCTCAAAAACGCCCGCTCCCTCAGATGGCAGACACAGATGTCGACACGGGGTCTGACTCCAGTGTCGACGAGGTTGAGACATATACACAATCCACTAGGAACATCCGTTACATGATCCCGGCAATAAAAAATGTGTTACACATTTCTGACATTAACCCAAGTACCACTAAAAAGGGTTTTATGTTTGGGGAGAAAAAGCAGGCAGTGTTTTGTTCCCCCATCAAATGAGTGAATGAAGTGTGAAAAAGCGTGGGTTCCCCCGATAAGAAACTGGTAATGTCTAAAAAGTTACTGATGGCGTACCCTTTCCCGCCAGAGGATAAGTTACGCTGGGAGATATCCCCTAGGGTGGATAAGGCGCTCACACGTTTGTCAAAAAAGGTGGCACTGCCGTCTTAGGATACGGCCACTTTGAAGGTACCTGCTGATAAAAAGCAGGAGGCTATCCTGAAGTCTGTATTTACACACTCAGGTACTAGACTGAGACCTGCAGATAGTGCTGCTGCAGCGTGGTCTGTGACCCTGTCAAACAGGGATACTATTTTGCGAACATAAGAGCATACTAAAGACGTCGTCTTATATATGAGGGATGCACAGAGGGATATTTTGCCGGCTGGCATCCAGAATTAATGCAATGTCCATTCTGTCAGGAGGGTATTAGAGACCCGACACTGGACAGGTGATGCTGACTTTAAAAGGCACATAGAGCCTTATAAGGGTGAGGAATTGTTTGGGGATGGTCTCTGGGACCTCGTATCCACAGCAACAGCTGGGAAGAAATTTTTTTACCTCAGGTTTCCTCACAGCCTAAGAAAGCACTGTATTATCAGGTACAGTCCTTTCGGCTTCAGAAAAGCAAGCGGGTCAAAGGCGCTTCCTTTCTGCACAGAGACGAGGGAAGAGGGAAAAAGCTGCATTAGTCAGCCAGTTCCCAGAATCAAAATTCTTCCCCCGCTTCCTCTGAGTCCACCGCATGACGCGGGGGCTCCACAGGCGTAGCCAGGTACGGTGGGGGGCCGCCTCAAAAATTTCAGCGATCAGTGGGCTCGCTCACAGGTGGATCCCTGGATCCTTCAAGTAGTATCTCAGGGGTACAAGCTGGAATTCGAGGCGTCTCCCCCCCGCCGTTTTCCTCAAATCTGCCTTGCCGACAACTCCCTCAGGCAGGGAGGCTGTGCTAGAGGCAATTCACAAGCTGTATTCCCAGCAGGTGATAGTCAAGGTGCCCCTACTTCAACAAGGACGGGGTTACTATTCCACACTGTTTGTGGTACCGAAACCGGACGGTTCGGGGAGACCCATTTTAAATTTGAAATCCTTGAACACATACATAAAAAAATTCAAGTTCAAGATGGAATCGCTCAGGGCGGTTATTGCAAGCCTGGAGGAGGGGGATTACATGGTATCCCTGGACATCAAGGATGCTTACCTGCATGTCCCCATTTACCATCCTCACCAGGAGTACCTCAGATTTGTGGTACAGGATTGCCATTACCAATTCCAAACACTGCCGTTTGGACTGTCCACGGCACCGAGGGTCTTACCAAGGTAATGGCAGAAATGATGATACTCCTTCGAAAAAAGGGAGTTTTTAATTATCCCGTACTTGGACGATCTCCTTATAAAGGCGAGGTCCAAGGAGCAGTTGTTGGTCGGAGTAGCACTATCTCGGGAAGTGCTACAACAGCACGGATGGATTCTATACATTCCAAAGTCACAGCTGGTTCCTACCACACGCCTACTGTTCCTGGGGATGGTTCTGGACACAGAACAGAAAAAAGTGTTTCTCCCGGAGGAGAAAGCCAAGGAGCTGTCATCTCTAGTCAGAGACCTCCTGAAACCAAAACAGGTATCGGTGCATCACTGCACACGAGTCCTGGGAAAAATGGTAGCTTCTTACGAAGCAAAATTCCATTCGGCAGGTTTCATGCAAGAACCTTTCAGTGGGACCTCTTGGACAAGTGGTCGGGATCGCATCTTCAGATGCATCGGCTGATAACCCTGTCTCCAAGGACCAGGGTATCTCTACTGTGGTGGCTGCAGAGTGCTCATCTTCATACAGGACTGGGTCCTGGTAAGCACGGATGCCAGCCTTCGAGGCTGGGGGGCAGTCACACAGGGAAGAAATTTCCAAGGACTTTGGTCAAGTCAGGAGTCGTCCCTACACATAAATATTCTGGAACTGAGGGCCATTTACAATGCCCTAAGTCTGGCAAGGCCTCTGCTTCAAAACCAGCCGGTACTGATCCAATCAGACAACATCACGGCAGTCGCCCATGTAAACCGACAGGGCGGCACAAGAAGCAGGATGGCGATGGCAGAAGCCACAAGGATTCTCCGATGGGCGGAAAATCACGTCTTAGCACTGTCAGCAGTGTTCATTCCGGGAGTGGACAACTGGGAAGCAGACTTCCTCAGCAGACACGACCTACACCCGGGAGAGTGGGGACTTCATCCAGAAGTCTTCCAACTGTTGGTAAACCGTTGGGAAAGGCCACAGGTGGACATGATGGCGTCCCGCCTAAAAAAAAAAAAAAAACAACAACTAGATATTGCGCCAGGTCAAGGGACCCTCAGGCAATAGCTGTGGACGCTCTAGTGACACCGTGGGTGTACCAGTCGGTTTATGTATTCCCTCCTCTGCCTCTCATACCAAAGGTACTGAGAATAATAAGAAAACGAGGAGTAAGAACGATACTCGTGGTTCCGGATGGGCCAAGAAGAGCTTGGTACCCAGAACTTCAAGAAATGATATCAGAGGACCCATGGCCTCTACCGCTCAGACAGGATCTGCTACAGCAGGGGCCCTGTCTGTTCCAAGACTTACCGCGGCTGCGTTTGACGGCATGGCGGTTGAATTCCGGATCCTAAAGGAAAAGGGCATTCCGGAGGAAGTCATTCCTACGCTGATAAAAGCCAGGAAAGAAGTAACCGCAAACCATTATCACCGTATTTGGCGAAAATATGTTGCGTGGTGTGAGGCCAGGAAGGCCCCAACAGAGGAATTTCAGCTGGGTCATTTTCTGCACTTCCTACAATCAGGAGTGACTATGGGCCTAAACTTGGGTTCCATTAAGGTCCAGATTTCGGCTCTGTCGATTTTCTTCCAGAAAGAACTGGCTTCACTGCCTGGAGTTCAGACATTTGTAAAGGGAGTGCTACATATTCAGCCCCCTTTTGTGCCTCCTGTGGCACCTTGGGATCTCAACGTGGTGTTGAGTTTCTTAAAATCATTTTGGTTTGAGCCACTTAAAACTGTGGATTTGAAATATCTCACGTGGAAAGTGGTCATGTTATTGGCCTTGGCTTCGGCCAGGCGTGTGTCAGAATTGGCGGCTTTGTCATGTAAAAGCCCTTATCTGATTTTCCATATGGATAGGGCAGAATTGAGGACTCGTCCCCAGTTTCTCCCTAAGGTGGTATCAGCTTTTCACTTGAACCAACCTATTGTAGTGCCTGGGGCTACTAGGGACTTGGAAGATTCCAAGTTACTGGACGTAATCAGGGCCTTAAAAATTTATATTTCCAGGACGGCTGGAGTCAGGAAAACTGACGCGCTTTTTATCCTGTAGGCACGCAACAAAATAGGTGCTCCTGCTTCTAAGCAGACTATTGCTCGCTGAATTTGTAGCACAATTCAGCTGGAGCATTCTGCGGCTGGATTGCCGCATCCTAAATCAGTAAAAGCCCATTCCACGAGGAAAGTGGGCTCATCTTGGGCGGCTGCCCGAGGGGTCTCGGCTTTACAACTTTGCCGAGCTGCAACTTGGTCAGGGGCAAACACGTTTGCTAAATTCTACAAATTTGATACCCTGGCTGAGGAGGACCTTGAGTTCTCTCATTCGGTGCTGCAGAGTCATCCGCACTCTCCCGCCCGTTTGGGAGCTTTGGTATAATCCCCATGGTCCTTACGGAGTTCCCAGCATCCACTAGGACGTCAGAGAAAATAAGATTTTACTCACCGGTAAATCTATTTCTCGTAGTCCGTAGTGGATGCTGGGCGCCCATCCCAAGTGCGGATTGTCTGCAATACTTGTATGTAGTTATTGCCTAACTAAGGGTTATTGTTGAGCCATCTGTTGAGAGGCTCAGTTATATTTCATACTGTTAACTGGGTATAGTATCACAAGTTATACGGTGTGATTGGTGTGGCTGGTATGAGTCTTACCCGGGATTCAAAATCCTTCCTTATTGTGTCAGCTCTTCCGGGCACAGTATCCTAACTGAGGTCTGGAGGAGTGTCATAGTGGGAGGAGCCAGTGCACCCCAGATAGTACCTAATCTTTCTTTTAGAGTGCCCAGTCTCCTGCGGAGCCCGTCTATTCCCCATGGTCCTTACGGAGTTCCCAGCATCCACTACGGACTACGAGAAATAGATTTACCGGTGAGTAAAATCTTATTTTTACAACCCTGACTTCATGCTGACCCCCTAATAATATCCAGTGGGTAGTGTGGGGGGGAGTTCAAGGGGGCTTTCAAGATTATGCTATGGAGCCCACAACATTCTTCTTACACCCCCGACGTCAATCTGCCCCTCAAACCACCCATCAGACTATAAGATCTGTACTGTCTGTGGTCCCATGGGTTTCTTACCTAAACGTTGTTTCCTTGTCTTCCCTTGTAAGTGGCATGGCTCCTCTTACAGGCCGGGATCCAGGGGTCTGGTGGAGGTGTATCAGGGCTATGTGGAGCGGCCATGGGGGTGCCCCTCGGGAGCCATAGTTACATCCACCTCCTATGTGCCTTCACATGACGTGATGTTACATTATGTAGGAAGCGCTGAGGCTGCGCCTGATTGGCGGCTGCACCTGATTGGACCCGCAGCAAAGTGTAATAGGAGAAGGCCGCATTCAGAAACATCCTTCAGTTTTTTGCTAGATGAATTCAGTGGCGCCCTCCAGGGGTCGGCGCTCCCAGGCAGCCGCCTAAATCTGCCTAATGGCAGATACAGCCCTGCAGACACCTGTAACGAGGATCAAAGGTTTAATACGAATTGCAGTCACAAATAGATATAAAATCAAAGCCTGTACTGTAATACATCAGACGGCTGGTATAGCAGAACATCTCCTAGTCACCAGACCAGATGGTACCTCAGAGGCCACAGAGGCCCGGAAACCCAGCGTCCCTTTGGTTGGTCCTAAATGGTCAGTAGGGTGGGTTAAAAAGTGTGTCAAAAAGGAAAATTATTCCGCATTGATTGCGAGGGTCGAAATAAAATTGTGGGACCACTCGAGATGATGATTGCCGTTTAGTTTTTCCCGCCGTAATACCCGCCCTGTTCGCCGTACAGTGTCATGTAGTAAGTGCACTCAAGATGGCCGTATCATCTAACATGCCGTATTAGGGGCCTGCAGATTTCAACTTGCTGCGAACGAATACATGCAACATCCCATGACTCACTATGTGGAGGTGGCTGCAGCTCGAGTCCCACTCGCCCCCTACCCTGTTACGTTATAACGTGTGCCGCCCACCCTGTTACGTTATAGCGTGCTCAGCCAATCAGTGCTCACTGTTCTAGCGGCTCGTAATCTTTTTTTAGAACCAAACTTTGGCATTACTGCACGTGACCGGAGAGTAGAGCTAATGAAACCATCCCGGCTCCCCTCATCGCAGCACTTTGCCCGAAGCCTCAGTCACTAATGTGACAATTCTTTCCACATTCTGCGTGTGTGACCGGGATGCAGAAAGAGGACGTACTCCATCCGAGCACATTTGTGTGAGTACATCTGAGGTATATTACGGAGAGCTGGAAGCTCTGTGACGGTGACCTTTTCCCAGTGTATGAGTTGGTTGTATTTTGATGACAGTAAATTGATTTCAGGTACTTGAAATACCCGCACATTTTCTGAAGGAGCGGCACTTTCCTAGCCTGCGGGATGCGGCTCAAACCAAGCGCCCTAATATCTCCTAATATCAGAATTCTGCTGGCTGTGCTCAGAAATGGGGCATGTGATGATGGATTTTGTGCATGCAGACGCAGCCTGCAACAAGTGGCAGGTAGAAGCTGACTGGTCTAAAAAGCCCGGGTCAGGGTCTCTTTGTTGAAATGGGCCTGGGTATATTTGTGTGATTTATTGTTCAAATATACGTAAAGTACATACGGCCTAATTCTTGTTTGTACGCAATGCCGATGTTTATGCAACGTGCCGTTATCATCAGGGAGCGCGTGCAGCATAATCGCAGTGCACTTGCGCCGATGTATCTACATGATACTTCTTACAGTGACTATTTGATTGTGGCCGCAAGGGACTGATTGGTGGGTGTGGTAACGGGGAGTGGCAGCAAAAATACAGGCATGACAGGGTTGTTTTTGGGGTGTGTATCAAGCTGCGATCCTGTATGTTGAGAAACATGGCACCAGCGTCGCAACTGTATATGTGTATGTTATGTCACATGACACCTGGCTGTATCCTCTCCCCTGTTTACCTTGCCGAATATGGCTTTTACTTTGTGAATGTACCCCTGAGTGTACCTACTCTGACCCCTGAGTGCACCTTCTCTGACCCCTGAGTGTACTTCCTCTGACCCCTGAGTGTACATCCTCTGACCCCTGAGTGTACCTACTCTGACCCCTGAGTGTACCTCCTCTGACCCCTGAGTGTACATCCTCTGACCTCTGAGTGTACCTACTTTGACCTGGGAGAGTACCTACTGTGATCCTTGAGTGTACCTCCTCTGACCCCTGAGAGTACCTACTGTGACCCGTGATTGTACCTCCCCTGACCCCTGAGTGTACCTCTGACCCCTGCGTGTACGTCCTCTGACCCCTGCGTGTACGTCCTCTGACCCCTGCGTGTACCTCATCTGACCCCTGAGTGTACCTCCTCTGACCCCTGAGTGTACCTACTCTAACCCCTGAGTGTACCTACTCTGACCCCTGAGTGTACCTACTCTGACCCCTGAGAGTACCTGCGCTGATCCCTGAGTGTACCTACTTTGACTTGGGAGAGTACCTACTCTGACCCCTTAGAATACCTACTCTGACCCCTGAGAGTACCTATTCTGACCTCTGAGTGTACCTACTCTGACCCCTGAGTAAACCTACTCTGACTCCTGAGTGTGAATACTCTGATCCCTGAGTGATTGTATTTCTCTTCACAGATACACCAGTGCAGAAGCTGGTTATCTGTAATAACTTCATAAGTAGAAATGTATGTATGAAGGTATCTCAGACACTATTGGCCCCGTGGATATACACTCCTACCTCCCCCCAGCATTCTAGACATCCAGTGCCCCCCCCCCCCCCCAGCCCGGGGACATTTATTACCTGCCATATCACTCCCCAGGCTCAAAGGACATATACTATCCACTCCCCAGCCCAACACACAACACATGCTGGGGAATGAGGCAGTTGTTGGCGCCCAGGCCCGTCCTACCTCTTGCCCCTTAGAGGTACAGTACATACCAGTCCAGGGACGTACACTACCTGCCCTACCACTACTACCATCTCCCCGCCTGCCCTTGAGCTCCAGAGACGTACACTACCCACCCCAGCCCCCTTGTGCTCACGTCACAAGAGTTCCTGACAGCTTTTGTGTTGGGAGCTAAACAGCCGAATACACATCCTTTTTGGTTGGCGGACACATGCATGTCAGCAAGTACTGCAGACTGGTCAGTCTTCTATGGGGGACTGGGGCAATTATGAATGTTTTATTTTGCTCCTGTGGTGGCCAATGTGTTTTATTTTTCCCTGTTTGGGCCAATGTGTTTTTTTGTATTGTCGGGGGCCAATGTGTTTTATTTTTCCATCTGGGGGCTAATGTATTTAACTTTTTCCTGTCGGGGGCCAATGTGCTGTTTTGTATTGTCGGGGGCCAATGTGTTTTACTTTTTCCTGTTGGGGGCCAATGTGTTTTATTCTTTTCTGCTGGGTCTACTGTATTTACATTTTTTATTTTGTGTTCAAATGTGTTTTATTTTGCTGCTGTGAGGGCCAGTGTGTTTTATTTTTTCCTATCAGGTTGCCATTGTGTTTTATTTTTCTTCCCGGGAGCTACTGTATTGTTACATAGTTACATAGTTGGTGAGGTTGAAAAAAGACAAGATGTCCATCCAGTTCAACCTGTATTTTAAATTATAAAACACTTAGATGCTGTAGCCCTGGATATTTCTATCAGTTATGAATTTATCCAATCCATTTTTTTACTTATTTAGTGAGTCCACCATTACTACCTCCTCTGGTAGGGAATTCCAGATCTTTATTGCTTTTACTGTAAAGAACCCTTTCCTCCGTTGTGTATGAATTTTTTTTTCCAACCTCAGGTGGTGTCCTCGTGTCCTGTGTAGTGTTTTTTGATAAACAGATCGTCTGATAAGTCCTTATATTGTCCCTTAATGTATTTATAAATGTTAATGTCCCCTCTCAACCTCCTCATTTCCAGTGTAAACAAATCTAACCTTGTTAGTCTTTACTCATAGTCCAGTGCCTCTAACCCCTTAACCAGTTTGGTGGCTCGCCTCTGAACCCTTTCGAGTTCCAAGATATCTTTTTTATAGTGTGGTGCCCAGAACTGTACGCAATATTCCAGGTGCGGCCGCACCAATGATATATACAGTGGCAGGATTACACTCTCATCTCTTGTCTCCATTCCCCGTTTTATGCATGCTAACACCTTATTAGCTTTTGTTGCTGCATTTTTACACTGCGTACTGCCACTAAGTCTATTATCGATGAGCACACCCAAATCCTTTTCAACTACGGTTATCCCTATATGTATCCCATTTAATTTATAGGCTGCCCGATTATTCCTAGTCCCAAAGTGCATAACTTTAAATTTTTCTATATTGAACCTCATTCCCCATTTATCTGCCCAGGCCTCCAGTCTGGATAAATCATTCCGTAGAGACTCAACATCCTTGTCGGAGTTAATTACTCGACACAGTTTAGTGTCGTCTGCGAAAATTGACACTGTGCTTTCTAGGCCCACTCCCAGGTCATTAATGAATATGTTAAACAGCAATGGCCCGAGTACTGAACCCTGCGGTATTCCACTGAGTACTGAGGCCCATTCAGAGAACATCCCATTTATCACCACTCGCTGTTTTCTGTTATACAGCCAATTACTCACCCAAGTACAAATAGTGTTTTTCACCCCAAGCTCTCTCAATTTGAAGATTAGTCTCTGATGTGGCACTGTGTCAAAGGCCTTAGCAAAAAGACCACATACACTGCTTTACCCTGATCAATATTGTCGCTCACTTTCTCATAAAAGCTTATCAAGTTTGTTTGGCATGACCTGTCCTTCATAAAACCATGTTGGTGCCTATTAATAACCTTGGAGGTATCTAAGTACTCTAGTATACTATCCCTTAATATTCCTTCCAGTATTTTCCCCACTATCGATGTCAAACTTACCGGTCTATAGTTGCCGGGATGAGTTTTAATTCCCTTTTTAAATATTGGGACTACCTCTGCTGTACGCCAGTCTTTTGGTATCATTCCTGATGTAATTGATTCACTGAAAATCATATATAGGGGCCTCGACAGCTCTGAGTTAAGTTTCATAAGAACCCTGGGGTGTAATCCATCTGGCCCAGGAGATTTATTTATCTTAATTTTACTTAATCTCTCTCGGACCACTTCCTTGTTTAACCAAGTACTTAGCAAAGGGTCGCTATTAACGCTCATGTTGTGCACCTCTCCCATTAACCAGTCCTCTCTCGTGAATACTGATGAAAATAATTTATTCAATAAATCTGCTTTTTCCCTATCGTCATTAATCAACACATCTAGCTCACCCGTTAGTGGTCCAATATTCTCCTTTTTTAGCCTTTTACCATTTATATACTTAAAGAACTTTTTTGGGGTTTGTTTTGCTCTCCTTTGCTATTTGTTTTTTTGTTTTCTATTTTGGCTGCTCTGATTTCTTTTTTGCATTTTTTTGTTACCTTTCCTGTAGAACTGAAAAGATTCCCGTCAGACTTAAATGCTTTGAAAGCTCTCCTCTTTTTATCCATTTGTTCCTTGACCTTCTTATTAAGCCACATTGGCTTGAATTTACTACTCCTGTTTTTGTTAACCTTGGGAATTAACAAATTAGTGTACTTATTGAGCTCAGTTGTAAAAATATCCCACATTTCAGCCGTATTCTTACCATGAAACACAATTTCCCAATTTATGTCCTTCATTGCTTGTCTCAGCAAGTCGAAATTAGCTTTTCTAAAGTTTAAAGTCATAGTTAGACCCTTATAGTGTTGTTTTTGGAAGCTGATATCAAAAGTGCTCATATTATGATCACTATTTCCCAGGGTCTCCCCTACTTTAGTATTTGATATGATCTCCATATTATTAGTTAGTACTAGGTCCAGTATAGACCTATGTCTAGTTGGTTCCTCAATTAACTTTTAGTGTATTTAAGAACCTGTTTCCCCTAGTTGTATTTGCTGTTAAGGTGTTCCAATTTATGGGGGTCACTCCGAGTTGTTCGCTCGCAAGCTGCTTTTAGCAGCTTTGCACACGCTAAGCCGCCGCCTACTGGGAGTGAATCTTAGCATAGTAAAATTGCGAACGAAAGATTCTCAAAATTGCGATTACACACCTCTTAGCAGTTTCTGAGTAACTTCAACCTTACTCGGCATCTGCGATCAGTTCAGTGCTTGTCGTTCCTGGTTTGACGTCATAAACACACCCAGCGTTCGGCCAGACACTCCTCCGTTTCTCCAGCCACTCCCGCGTTTTTCCCAGAAACGGTAGCGTTTTTTCCCACACGCCCATAAAACGGCCTGTTTCCGCCCAGAAACACCCACTTCCTGTCAATCACACTCCGATCGCCTGAACGAAGAAAAAGCCGTGAGTAAAATACCTAACTGTATAGCAAATTTACTTGGCGCAGTCGCAGTGCGAACATTGCGCATGCGCACTAAGCGGAAAATCGCTGCGATGTGAAAAAAATTACCGAGCGACCAACTCGGAATGAGGGCCTATGTCCGGGTAAAGTCCCCTATGATAATGACCTCCCCCATTCCTGCCGCTTTTTCGATTTGCTGCAAGAGTTGTAATTCATCAGACACACTAAAATCTGGTGGTTTGTAGCCTGTCCCTATTAAAATCTTTTTTGTATCTTCACCCCCACTCGAAATCTCAACCCATAATGACTCCACGCTATCTCCGGTACCTTCGTAACTGACTTCCTTTACATACGGCTTTAAGAATGGCTTAACATAAAGACAAACGCCCCCTCCTTTTTTATTAGTCCTATCTCTCCTGAAGAGGGTGTACCCCTCCATGTTTGCTGCCCAGTCATGAGAATCGTCCCACCATGTCTCAGTAATTCCTATGACATCATATTTGTCCTTAAGTGCAATTGTTTCTAATTCCCCCATTTTACTTGTTAGGCTTCGTGCATTTGCAAACATACATTTAAGCTTTTTACTTCCCTTGACTGCAAGTTTAGTTGTAGTCGTTTCCTTAGGAAGTTGAGTTTTCCTGTGTTTTATTTGTTTTTTCAGTCTGGGGCCAATTTTTTCTATCTTTTCCTCTGGGAGCCGATGTGTTTGTTTTTTGTTTGTGGGGTCCAACGTGTTTTATTTTTATCTTGTGCATTGGTTTTCATCTGCGCATGCGCCCAAGTTGCACCACCCATGCATCCTAGTGATTTTCCTACAGAGTTGCAATACAGAGACACGCACCAAGAAGTGTATTAGAAATGTGTTGGGAATTCCTAGGTGGTTACAGGGGTTTGGCTTATCAGATGCAGATGTAACATAGCATGGCCGTGTTGCTGATAGTGGTTGCGTATAGAGATGTTGAATTGCTCACATTGGAGGCCATTCTCAGACGGATGATCTGCATCTAGCATAGGGAAGGTGAAAGTTTCAATGGTGCGACCGATGGTGGCATCTAAAAAAGTACAAACATTATAGCAGCGCCCGTAGACACTGAAAGTGGGCATCACAGTCCTTGCACGTTCAAATGTCCGGATGTTCACCAGGGAAGGGCATTGTAGCAGCATTAGCTTAAAGTTACAGACGTGACTGCTGCAAAAGACACAAGGAAGGCCACAGCTGCGTCAAACTCAGAATCAGACCCTATAAGGAGAGATCCCTCCCCCCATCAACAGACCACGCCCCCATTAGGGCTGCTTCCATAAATCTCCCTGGTTTTCCATCCCAATGCACCTCTGGTACTGTTTATTGATAGTCTCTATGAAGCACCAGTGTGAACTGATTGATTGAAAACATCCCAATTACCCCAAATATAGTGAGCTGTAAGTATGCTATTCACAGCTGAGAGCCGTTCACTGTATGGCATCATGCGGAGAGTAACAGCGCAGGACTGAGGAGGGGCGTGTTATCATTTCTTTTGGTTCCCATGAATGGTTATATAGTTGCCCCAGGGCATTGCTTTGCCCGGTGCCTACAGAGAAACACACAACCCCAAAAAAGTGGCTGGCATATGCTGGCATAATTATACCCAAGATTTAATAGACAGATATAAGAGATATTTTCTTGGAAGAAAATCTCCAAATGTTTTTTTATGATCTGTGAATTCTTTATTATGAAAGCAGAACCCTTTCCGGATGCGTGTCGCAGATCAGCTTTGTTTTGGTACGCCGTCTGCTATGGAGGGCCTGATACTAACCAATATTGACATTTTTTCATCATCATTTAATAGCTGAAAACTTTGCAAAATATTGCAGAGATAAAGCCGGGCTATTTAGTCATGATTCTCAATAGGTCATGACGAGGAGAAGAGACCTCGGATTTCCCACTGGAGCAGAAACAATAGATTTTGTAACAAATCATTTTATAATGCGGTATTACGGCTCAGCTTGTATCATAACAAATGCACTGGTCAGAGTTTCATATATTTTTGCAAGGTGTCATTTATGTGAACCCAAATGATACTAAAGTACTTTCAGCCTTTACGCTAATAATTAGCACAAATGCAGAATTAGTGGCCATATAACACTTCCCAGCCCAAAAACTGCAAAAAGTATAAAATATATCCTAGAGAATCCTGGGAATGTCCTGTCCTTCAATACTTCTGCAGAATTGATTGAGACCTCTTATTCAGCCTTCTTTTAGTGGGACACTGGTATATATGTATGTATGTATGTATGTATGTATGTATGTATCAGTGCCGTTTCTAGCGGCGGGCGAGCCGTGCAACCGCACGGGGCGCCCGCCACGGCACTTTGTTACTCATTATCGCCTCTCCCCGAGCGCTCCTGCTCGGGGGGCGGAGTTTCGCGGAATAACGCGTTGCGCGCTCGGGGAGAGGCGATAAGGAGAATGCATGGAAGGAGGAGGCGGCCGGCGGCGCGAGGGACGTGAGTCGGCGGGACCGAAGAGCGGGAAGATGTAAGTATTCTCTCTCTCTCTCCCCCCCTCTCCCCCTTCCTTCCCCCCCACTTGAAACCTGCCTACCGTACTGTGTAAAATGGGGATACCTGCCTGCCGCGCTGTGTAAAATGGGGACACCTGCCTGCCGCACTGTGTAAAATGGGGACACCTGCCTGCCGCACTGTGTAAAATGGGGATATCTGCCTACCGTACTGTGTAAAATGGGGATACCTGCCTGCCGCACTGTGTAAAATGGGGACACCTGCCTGCCGCGCTGCGTAAAATGGGGACACCTGCCTGCCGCGCTGTGTAATATGGGGACACTTGCCTGCTGTAATGTGTAAAAAGGGGACTTTTTTATTTTTATTTTTTTCCCCCTGTGGTGGGTGTGATGATATCAGACGAGGCCACGCCCACTTTAATAAGACCACGCCCATTTTAATCAGGCCACACACCCTTGTCGGGAGCGTGCCCCCCCCATATGGCTATATGGGGGGGGGGGACGCATTTTTTTTTTTAGAGCAATTGGGTGGGGGTGGGTGGGACGCATTTTGAAATCTCGCACTGGGAGCCAAATTGTCTAGATACGGCCCTGGTATGTATGTATATATGGGTGGCTTCTTGTGTGACTATGGTAACACTTTTTTATCCTGATTTTTCCTCTTATAATATACAGGTGGTATGTGCATGCCTTACAATCCATGGCATATTAGAGGTTTGAACTCTGTAGCTCTGTGCAGTGCTGGATTTCCCACTAGGTACCTTGGGTTTAGAGGGGAGGGGTGGGGGGGGGGGACAGCTGTCTCCCTATATGGTCAGTCCAGGAGCCCAGAGGATTAGGTTCATTTCTGGGGAGTATTGAAGGCAATCTGGAATTATGGATGATAGAAGTCTGTGAATGGCCCCCCAAAAAAAGGTAGCTTAAGGGGGAGGAGTCTTGTCAGATGTCTTCAAGGAGAGACGTGTTAGTGAGCACCCAATAATATTATGCCCCTAGGGGCTGCTTGACCCCTAAATCTGCCCTTAGGTAAGAGTGCAGTAGTCTACGGGAACAGAAATGTCCCAATTAAGTTATGGATACTTACTTTTTTTTCTTTTGCTCAGTTAATCCTTTTGTTTACAAGCAAAACACATTTCCAGATGGTATTGAACTCTTGTTATGTTCATAGAAACGAAGAATGTGGCGGCAGATAAGGACCACTTGGCCCATCTAGTCTGCCCCGGTTTTTTACCAGATTTTTACCTCAAACCTTATTTGATCCTTATTTCTGTGTAAGAATATCCTTATGTCTATCCCATGCATGTTTACATTGCTCTACTGTCTTATCCTCTACCACCTCTGCTGGGGGGCCATTCCACTTGTCCACTACCCTTTCATTCCATTACGGTGTTCAGTATCCAGGTCTGGATTTAAATAGAAAAGCAAAATAATACTGCCTCACCCAAATCTTGTTCTATGTATGTAAATAAATAGCTTCCTGACATACGGCGCTTGTCCGTCAACAGATTTCAGTGTTGTTAAGTTTAAAAAGAAATGAGCCTCGTCCTGTCCTATTATTCATGAGAATGTTGCGGTAAATGTACATTCAGGCACTTTGTTATAATCTCATCCATCATTACTGAGAGCAGAATCTTCTTAGCTGTAATATTAAATACAGATGGAACGTACGGTATAGCCCGTCTGACAAATGATTCCGGAACCCAATTGGGACCTTCCCGCACAGATATTGTGATCTAAGTAAGACATCTAAAAGAATGGAAGCCCTGCACAATACACTTTAATCATTATATACTGTAGAACTCTCTTCAGTGCAGAGAAAGTTATGTCTGACATCAAGAAAGAAGAAATCTGTGCCAATAAGATTAAATGTTTCTCATGGAGGCAGCTGACGACTGGAATATACAGTGTTTTCCGGTTGAGATCTGCTGGAAACCAGTTTGATCCACCATTTGGGACTTCATCACAGAGAGCGTCATGGATGTTTTGCCATTGATGAGGTCAGCGCGTTCCGTCTCTCACGCAGCAGCAAGCCTTAGATAAGTTGAAGTTTCCTGTCGAGAATAAAGTGTTAATGGAGGAGCTGATGGCAGTTCACACTTCACTGCAGCTTCAACGCCGGGAAATATCATGCACGTTTATCAGGTTTTATATTATATTTGCATCGCAGTCTCAGCAGGATCAGGCTGTGTGGCCGGGTGTAGTGTGTTAGGTAGATTAGACTTAGGTCGACAGTAAGTAGGTCAACACGGTTTCTAGGTTGACAGGGACTCTAGGCCGACATGTACTAGGTTGACATGAGAAAAGGTTGACATGAGGTTTTTTTTTAAACTGTTTTTGGTGTCGTTTTCTCCGTACAGTGACCGGTAACCCCAATTAGTGCACCGTGTCCCCTCACGTGGTTCGCTTGGGGCAGGTTACCGTTCCCAATTGTAGTCCACGTGGATCGTAAAGTATGAAAAAGTTAAAAAAAAATATGGAAAAATGTGAAAAACTCATGTCGACCTTTTGTCATGTCGACCCAGGACATGTCGACCTAGAGTCCCTGTTGACCTGGAAACCATGTTGACCTACTTACTGTCGACCAATAGTGGTCGACCTAGACAGTGTCGACCTACTTACTGTCGACCTAACGACCGGATTTCCGTATGGCTACGGAAAGCTTCTATAGACGTGTACCCCTCATTCACAGCTCTCACTCAGTGGCTACTAGGGCAGATGGAGTGAGCCTCCCCCTCCCCCCCATCCCCTCTCAGTTCTCAGTGGCTGCTAGGGCAGATGGAGTGAGCCCCTCCCTACCTCTTCTTAGCTCTCAGTGGCTGCTAGGGAGAGATGGAGTAAGCCCCTCCCTTCCTCTTCTTAGCTCTCAGTGGCTTCTAGGGATAGATGGAGTGAGCCCCTCCCTTCCTCTTCTTAGCTCTCAGTGGCTTCTAGGGAGAGATGGAGTAAGCTCCTCCCTTCCTCTTCTTAGCTCTCAGTGGCTTCTAGGGATAGATGGAGTGAGCCCCTCCCTTCCTCTTCTTAGCTCTCAGTGGCTTCTAGGGAGAGATGGAGTGAGCCCCTCCCTTCCTCTTCTTAGCTCTCAGTGTCTTCTAGGGAGAGATGGAGTAAACCCCTCCCTTCCTCTTCTTAGTTCTCAGTGGCTTCTAGGGAGAGATGGAGTGAGCCCCTCCCTTCCTCTTCTTAGCTCTCAGTGGCTTCTAGGGAGAGATGGAGTAAGCCCCTCCCTTCCTCTTCTTAGCTCTCAGTGGCTTCTAGAGATAGATGGAGTAAGCCCCTCCCTTCCTCTTCTTAGCTCTCAGTGGCTGCTAGGGAGAGATGGAGTAAGCCCCTCCCTTCCTCTTCTTAGCTCTCAGTGGCTTCTAGAGATAGATGGATTAAGCCCCTCCCTTCCTCTTCTTAGCTCTCAGTGGCTTCTAGGGATAGATGGAGTAAGCCCCTCACTTCCTCTTCTTAGCTCTCAGTGGCTTCTAGAGATAGATGGAGTAAGCCCCTCCCTTCCTCTTCTTAGCTCTCAGTGGCTTCTAGGGATAGATGGAGTAGGCCCCTCCCTCCCCTGATCCACGTCAGCTCTCAGTGGCTGCTATGGACAGATGGAGTGAGGCCCTACCCACTTTTTTTTACAGCTCTCAGTGGCTGATTGTGGCAGATACAGTGGGGCTCTGGCCCCTGGCCCCACACTCACATGCACTGGAGCCTTTAGGATGGAGCAGCATTCTGACCCAACACCCCACAAAATCTGCCCTAAGGAATTGTCGCTAATTTGCAAAATCAGATACAGAAAGACACAGACACACAGGGGAAAGGGGACAGAGATGAGAGAGACAGATGAGGGAGGGGGAACAGAGATGAGAGAGACAGATGGGAGGAAGGGGACAAAGATGATGAGAAAGAGATGGAATAGTGGAAAAAGAGATAAAAGACAGAGAGGGAGAGACTTGACAGATGTGGAGGGGGACAGAGATGAGAGAGAGAGAGACCATTGGTAGAAGCAGGGACTTTATTAGGGAGTATGGGGTATGACAGAATAAAAAAAAACCTGCAACCAGTCAACGATGGGTCCTAAATACTTGTCTAACGTGATAAGAAGACTGGCGGTAACTGATATGCTGTATAGAGAATCTGAGCAGGGAACGTAAGGCAAAAACTCCCACCATCTTGTAGTTATTGACCTGAACTGACCTCACCATATGTCAAAGCACGTTGTACTGAACCACAGATACCTTTTCGCCGTTGATCTAACGTGAGAAGGAACCTAAGAGAAGAAAATCCGTAAGATCTTTTCCTACTATTGGTTTTCCTTTATAGCGGAAGGGTAAACGTGTCATTCATAGTGCACAATGCCATATCGTTCTGTGCAAGGTGCGCTGGCAAATGGTTGAGCCACGTTTTACTGCTAGCTTCCCAGTCTGTCTGCCTCTATCACTGGATACATAAACAATCCTGGAAGTAATAATTCCGGCGCGCCTCGTGCAACGAGAGCTAATACTAATCAGATATGAGCAATAAAAGTGGGGAAAAGCAGGATGAACATGATACCAACTGAAAGGATTAAAAAAAAACAATGTTAATATTTTAAATAATTCAAAACATTTAAAAACATTTTAACCCCGAGGCGGCGAGAGCAGAGAACGGTGTAATTATACGCGGTATCTGTATATAATTGAAATTCCTTAGGGGAAAGGAAAAGTGTCCTTTATATTGCAGAACTCAGCGTGGAACTACAGAGCATTTAATGGGAATGAGGTTCTCTCACTGTTGGCTCTGCACAGTCTATCCATCTGTATTATCGCATTACAGCAGACGTAGTCCGTGTTACCCTTTGGTGGGGCTTTATTGGCCAATACGGATAGGGCCATTAACGAATTTGCAAAGCAGAAAAGCGCAGTCAGAATGCCAGTCCGTGGCATGCCGGCTTTTGTGCAAATGTACTCCTTTCCTAGATGCACGAATGTGCTTAGTTACAGTATATGCAGCCACATGCACAATTATACTTTCTTTTCCCAGATAACTAGACAAGACTTTGGGCCTGATTCATACCTGAGCGCTGCGTTTTCGCACAGCGGGCGACCAGGTACTAACTGCGCATGCGTATTCACTGTAGGCGTGCCCGAGCATTTTCAGGGAGGGTGTCTGACGTCAGCTCCGGCCCCGATCAGCCCGTTCTCATTGCATGGGAGGAGTAAGTCCTGGGCTGCGCAAAAACTGCACAAAGTGGATTTTAGCAGCTTGGCATACACATACACTTGCGCGGCGAATATGCACTGCCCCTGGAGGTGGAGACTATCTAGAGGCAGGACTGCAAAATTAGCAGCCCAGCGATCAGGTCTGAATCACCCTCAATGAAAGATCGAATTAATGAAGGGGGTAGTTTTAAGTCAGTGATGGGCAACAGAAGTCCCTGGGGCCATAGGTGACCCTCGGAGCCCTCACTTGCATCTCCCAGCAAAATAAAATAGTTATTATAACAGGTTACTAGTCATTTGCAGTAAGGTTTCACAATTCTGCTTTTCAGGTACCTCCAACAGTTCCTGGCGTGAAGATTTGCATCTGTATCCGTCAGAATGATTTAAAGCTTGCTTATAAACAGATGAGGCAGCATTTGTTGCAACATTTGACCTTCCCAGGTCACTCAACTTTCAGGCAATGGGAAGGGGGGCTTAGGAGAGGAAAATCAATTTGTTAGACCAGTGATTATTAAATCTGTCTCCAGATAACAGACATTAAATAATAAGTAGTAAGTTTGCATTTTCTATAAGCCTTCCATTAATTTACTCATGTGTATTCCTGGACTATAAGGCTCCAAAAAGGGGCAGGTGGAAGTAGGACCTCGATTGTAATAAAATAAGATGTACATGGCGCTTTAGTTGTCATTTTAAGGAAGCCAACAAAGAGCCTTTACACTGTATAGTGACTTAATGCAGAGGTTGGCCTGCCCTTGTGTGGTGGGGAAGTGAGATATGTAGTCTCATACAGTATACGCTACCTAAGGCCCTATTCTAATTGAATGACCAATAGGTGGACGCAAACACATGTTGGATATCCTTATTCAGAAAGATCTTGAGAATTCCAGCGTTATGACCTTAGACGAGACATCCCGTCTCCCTGTTTTGCTTTGTTAAACTGGACTGGAAAACAGCCTGAAAAAAAAACCTGCATACCCCCCAGTATAAATCCATATCATACGCCTCGTGGCTGGGCTCAGTATGTGTTTGCTCTGCCACGTGCAATTCCGGATGTCTTACTAGAAAAAAAAACCATAGAAGTATCATATTATAAACGCACAGGGAGCGGGCGCTCTGTTTACTCTGCAGCAAGTAAAGCAGAAAATGATTTTGTTTCATTCCTGACTACACACGGCTCCTGGAGCAGAGAAAGTGAAAATGAGAGAGACAATATGAAAAAATATGACTTCGCTGGAAGCCCAGGGGAGGAGCACGGGCCGCCAAAGACAGCCAGACTAGAACAGTGCTGACAGAAAAAAATGGGTGGGGGGGAAGGAAGAAAGAAAGAAAGAAAGAAAGAAAGAAAGAAAGAAAGAAAGAAAGAAAGAAAGAAAGAGAAAGAAAAGGAAAGAAACGAAAGAAAGACTTCCAGGAACGCAGCCATGTTTATATATAAATAGTTTGTGCCATTAAACGCCGTAATTGGACAGCTATTAGAGACAGCTCCATCTGAGCTATAAGACGATGACAGCCGTGTAAGATAGGGAGAACAGCGGGGAGTTCGGGATATGTCAGCCAGACGTAATTTAATAGTAGGAGAGGTTTACAATAAGACTTCAGAGGGTTCCTCAAAAACGTATCTGATTATGTTTATTTACAAGGAATGGCTATTATCTAATGCTACTCTGCGTCTCCCCTAGTAAACGGTGGGTGGTCGGCAGAAAAGAATATATATAAGGCCACTCTATTGAATCCTAATGTGAATGCAGACCCCAGAGCGAAGTATTTCAAACACCTTAGGGGACAGCAGAGGAGGCTTCAGTTCATATCCACTCAGAGAGAAGAGCTGGAAGAATAGGGCCACCCGCCAGGGCCCGAGGCAATAGGAGTCACAGCACAGTAAATAAACCATTAAACCTAAGAGACTCGAGTCGTCTTGTATAAAAGAGCCGCACGAACCATTTGCAGATACACATGTATAAACGTTCTTTGGCGCAGCTGGAGCTCTGTACGATAACGCTGTGAATGTGGGGGAACACTTTATTCTTACCCAGAGCAGGCTTCAAGACTCTTAAAGGACAGCACTTTAATTAGGGTTGTCACCTGGGCGGTAAAAAATTGGAATTGGTGCCAGTAACATTGATTGGGTATAAAACATGGGCCAAGATTGACCAAGCCTTGGAGAGTGATAAATTGCATGGTGTTAAAGTACCAGCCAATCAGCTCCTAACTGTCATTTTTTTTCAAACACAGCATGTAACATAGCAGTTAGGAGCAGATTGGTTGGTACTTTATCACCGTGAAATTTTTCACTCTCCAAGGCTTGATAAATCAGGGACATGATATGCAAAAATATAGCATGTTTGCACGTCTGTAAATGACCTTTACTCTGTGTGACCATTTGTATACACACTGGCAAAAATAACTTAATACTTAAATAAAATCCGACTACTGCCTTAAAATTAATTATGATTCTTATATTATTTTCTCTAACGTCCTAGTGGATGCTGGGGACTCCATAAGGACCATGGGGAATAGACGGGCTCCGCAGGAGACAGGGTATAGACGGGCTCCGCAGGAGACAGGGCACTTTAAGAAAGAATTTGGATACTGGTGTGCTCTGGCTCCTCCCTCTATGTCCCTCCTCCAGACCTCAGTTTGAATCTGTGCCCGGACGAGCTGGGTGCTACTTAGTGAGCTCTCCTGAGCTTGCTAAAAAGAAAGTATTTTGTTAGGTTTTTTTTATTTTCAGAGAGATCTGCTGGCAACAGGCTCTCTGCTACGTGGGACTGAGGGGAGAGAAGCAGCCCTACTCACTGAAGATAGGTCCTGCTTCTTAGGCTACTGGACACCATTAGCTCCAGAGGGATCGTACACAGGTTTGCACCCTTGGTCGTCCGATCCCGAAGCCGCGCCGCCGCCCCCCTCGCAGAGCCGGAAGACAGAAGCTGGTGACAGAAGCAAGAAGACTTCGAAATCGGCGGCAGAAGACTCCAGTCTTCATATGAGGTAGCGCACAGCACTGCAGCTGTGCGCCATTGCTCCCACACGCAGGGGGGGGGGGGGGCGCCCTGGGCAGCAATTAGAGACCTCTTGGCAAAAGTGGGCATATATACAGTTGGGCACTGTATATATGCATGGGCCCCCGCCATATTTTTACACAGAAACGCGGGACAGAAGCCCGCCGCTGAGGGGTCGGGGCTTCTTCCTCAGCATTCACCAGCGCCATGTTTTTTCTCCACAGCACCGCTGAGAGGAAGCTCCCCAGTCTCTCCCCTGCAGTTACATGGTAGAAGAGGGTAAAAAGAGAAGGGGGGCACATAATTAGGCGCAAAAATCAATATAAACAGCAGCTACTGGGTTAACATTAAGTTACTGTGTTATTCCTGGGTTAATAGTGCTGGGGTGTGTGCTGGCATACTCTCTCTCTGTCTCTCCAAAGGGCCTTATGGGGGAATTGTCTTCAGATGAGCATTCCCTGAGTGTGTGGTGTGTCGGTATGTGTGTGTCGACATGTCTGAGGTAAAAGGCTCCCCTAAGGAGGAGATGGAGCAAATATGTGTGTGAGAGGGTGTCTCCGTCGAAAACGCCGACACCTGTTTGGATATGTGTAATTAAGTGCTAAGGTGAATTTATTGCACAAAAGATTAGAGAACAGACAGGAAATCTACCCATGTCTGTCCCTATGTCACAGAGACCTTCAGAGTCTCTCAATGCTCACTATCCAAAATAATAGACACTGATATCGACACGGAGTTTGACTCCAGTGTCGACTACGATAATGCAAAGTTACAACCAAAATGGCAGAAAAGTATTCAATATATGATTATTGTAATAACTAGGTGCTTCATCGCGCCCTACGGGCGCTCTTCACACCGTCGCAAGGGGCTACGCCCCCTTAACCCTTGCATGCCTTTCTGGGGTTCAATATTTGTATTATATGGAGTATTACCTGCATTCCTTTGTTAGTGGTTAAATATTGCACAATGAAAGGGCGTGCGATGGTGAAGGAGGCGCAGCCCCTTGCGACGGCGTGAACAGCACCTACAGGGCACGATGTACAGAATGTAGCGGGTGCGGGGGGGACTGCGGATGGGGGAGGGTGTCTGTAGATGCTGCGGGTGGAGGGGGGGCGGAAGCGGGGGGGCCCGGATGGGGAAGGGTCGGGAGGTGCTGTGGGTGGGGGAGGGGCAGAGGAGTGGGGGCCGCAGATGGGGGAGGGGTCCGGAGGCACTGCAGGTGGGGGAGGGGCAGGGTTGTCACGGGTGGGAGAGGGGAAGGTGTGGGGATGTTGCGGATGGGTGAAGGGTTCCGGAGGTGCTGTGGGATGGGAAGGGGCGGGGGTGCCGGGGGTGGGGTAGGGGTCCGCAGGTGCCGTGGGTAGGGGAGGGGCAGGTACGGGTGGTGCGGCGGATGGGGAAGGAGGTCCGGAGGTGCTGCAGGTGGTGGAGGGGCAAATGCGGGGGTGCCATGGGTGGGGGAGGGGTGGGGGAGGGGGGGACCGTGGATGGAGGAGGGTGTCTGCAGATGCTGCGGGTGGAGGGGGGCATGTGTGGGGGGAGACATATTTGGGGGGTGGATGGTGGAGGGGGTCTGGAGGTGCTGTGGGTGGTGAACGGGCGGAGGAGTGGGAGCCGCGGGTGGTGTAGGGGGTCTGGAGGCACAGCGTGTGGGGGAGGGGTGGAGTGCCGCATGTGGTGGAGGGGAAGGTGCAGAGGTGTGGTGCATTGGGGAGGGGTTTGGAGGTGCTGCGGGTACTGTACCTGCCAAAAAGGTAGTTGGAGGGTATGCAGTAACAGGGCCAGGACAGGGGTGACGGGGCCAGGACAGGGGTGACGGGGCCAGGACAGGGGTGACGGGGCCAGGACAGGGGTGACAGGGTCAGAACAGGGGTGACGGGGCCAGGACAGGGGAGACGGGGCCAGGACAGAAATGACAGGGATAGGATAGGGGTGACAGGGCCAGGGTAGGGGCGGCAGGACCAGGACAGGGGTGACAGGGCCAGTATAGGGTTGACAGGGCAAGCACAGGGGTGACAGGGCCAGGATAGGGGTAACAGGGCCAGCATAAGGGTGACAGGGCCAGGATAAGGATGAAAGGGACAGAAAAAGGGTGACAGGGCAAGGCCAGGGGTGACAGGGACATGACAGAACACAGGGCACGGGAGAGACTGGTATTAGGGACAAAAGAGTGGTGACAGAGAGATGTGTCTTACCGGAGTCACTGCTGCTGGCTGCTGCTGTTCCACTCCAACCTGTTGGGATCTGCTGCTGGTGGAGACTTGGCATGGCTGACTCTCTCAAGCTGGAGTCCTGCTTCCTCTGCCCGTCCGCATCCCTCCCCCCCTCCTCAGTCACACACCGCAGACCTCGCGCAGCTGCCGGGCAATGTGGTAAGGGGAGACTGGAAGTGACTGGTTAGCCCCCAGGAGACGCTGCGGCTGGAGGGAGGAGGGGGTCATAGCAGGCACGCGGCGCGGACCTCGCGGCTGCTGGGCGATGTGGTAAGGGGAGACTGGGAGTGACTGGTTAGCTCCCAGGAGACACTGCGGCTGGAGGGAGGAGGGGGTCGGAGCCTGCAAGCAGCTCGGACTTCTGCAGCGCTACCCGCCGGCTAAAGTGTGTGAAGGAGCTGGGCGCACCTCACTGTGGGTGGCAGCTAGTGGTGGGGTTGCCGGGGCTGGAGATAACAGAGGCAGTATGGAACCTGCACAGCGGCAGGTGCCCCACAAAACTGCAGCTGAGAAGCGTGGAGTGTGCCAGAAAGTGACGCTCCTCCACGTCAGAGAGACCCTGCTGAGAATGCTGATGTGGGGGGTCAAGCACACAGTAAGCCGGTGCCCGTCTGTCTGTACGGCATACCCCTCACACACCCCCATACCTCCCAACTGTCCCGATTTTCGCGGGACAGTCCCATTTTTTGGGGTCTGTCCCGCTGTCCCACCCGCGGGTCGCAGTGTCCCGCGGGGGGGGGGGGGGGAGTTGGAAAGCTCCTGTACTCGCTTTTCTGCTTAGCAGAGCAGCGGTGAATAGTGGAGACAGAGGGAGAGGGGGCATCAGGGGGTACGGATTAAGGGGGGTTCCAGCAGCAGAGCCGAATTAAGGGGGGGGGGCAGGGGGTACGTACCGTTGGCCCCACAGTTTTAGGGGGCCCCCCGGCTTGAGTAGCTCTGTCCCAGCTCAGAAGCTCCCCCGTCCTGCCAGCAACAGTGGCAGCATTGTGCTACAGTCAGCACACGCTGCTGCGTGTTGGCAGGTCTGTGGTGTTGCAGGGAGGCAGCAGTCTCCCTGCTTTCTTCTGCCTGTGCGGGTGTGTAGGGGGGAGCGACCACCTCCTCTGGATTTAGCCCTAGCTGAGGGGACAAAATTCCATTTAAAAAAAAAACCCAGAATTTGCATAAGGGGGCGTGGCCTCGTATCCCGCGATTAGTCCACGCCCCCAACCCCACAGCAGGCACAGCAATGAGATAGGGCTCCCCTGTCTCAAGTGCCCTGGGCCCCCCGGACTCCTAATCAGCCCCTGGGGGCATGCCAGCAGCTCACAGAGCGCTGGGCATGCCCCCTCACTGACGAAAACGGGGACCCTCCCGTAAAGCCACGCCCCCTTTTGTTGGTCACGCCCCTTTTTCGCCGCCTGTGTGTCCCTCCTTCTGCCTGAAGAAAGCTCCTGAAGAAAGCTGGGAGGTATGCACCCCTGCCTGTGCCATGCCCATACTATCATACTATCTGCTTCTGCTCCTAGTCTCCTATAAATTTGCCCAGATCTGTGACTCATTTTACTAACTCCGCCCAGTGTTGTGACTCCGCCCAGTGTTAGCAAACGAGTCACAAAGTCACAGATCTGGGCTATTATATAGGAGATAGATGATTTGCATATCACTGATGACTCATCTGTCCCTGACACAAGGGTACACATGTTTAAGGGGAAGAAAGCTGAGGTAAATTTCCCTCCTCTCATGATGAAAAAGAGCGAGAATCTCCAGACAAGAGACTGCAGTTTCCCACAAAGAATTCTCAGGCAGTATCCTTTCCCCACTAGGGCCAGGATGTGATGGGAATCTTCCCCTAGGGTGTCACGTTTGCCCAAAAGGTAGCCCTGACGTAACAGCTATTCTCAGGGATCCTGCAGATAGCGTGCACATTCTGGTACACTACTTAGATCGGCGATTGTGTCGGCATGGGTTTATAGCGCTGTGGCAGCGTGGACAGGTACCTTATCAGCAGAGATTGAGACCCTAGTATGTATATATATATATATATATATATGTATATTCTTGTGCATTAACCCCGGCACTCACTAAATCCACAGCGGGATATGGCTTGCTCCTGTGCCTTCCCCATCCGCAGGTCCCCCTCCGGTATGTATAATCAGACGAAGGGGAATTGGTCCCCGAAACGTTGATGTCACTTGCTGTGAATACACTCTGAATTTGCAAGTCTCCGAGTGCCGCCTCTTTATTTCTCTGAATATATATATGTATATATAGATATATATATATAGATATATATATTAAAGATGCTGTCTTAAGATAGATATATATATATATATATATATATATATAAAACATGCCCAAAGAGACATGAGTATACTGGTCCTAGAGTCAAAGCTATGTCGATTTCTGCTTGACGTGTCCTGTAGAATATGCAATGGACAGATGATGCCGACTTAAGAGGCATATGGAAGGCTGAGGATTGTGTGGAGAAGGGTTCTCGGACCTGGTCTCCACAGCGATAGCTGGTAATTCTGATATTTTGCCTTATAATCCTGCACAGCCTAGGAAAGCACGACATTATCAAATGCAGCCTTTCGAACAAAGAAACAAGAAAGTCCGAGGTGCGTCCTTTCTTGCCAGAGGTGGGGGCAGAGGAAAGAAGCTGCACAACACAGCTAGTTCCCAGGAACAGAAGTCCTCCCCGGCCTCTACAAACTCCACCGCATGTCGCTGGGGCTCCACAGGTGGAGCTAGGCCTGGTGGGGGCACGCCTTCGTAAGTTCAGCCACAAGTGGGTTCACTCCCTGTTAGATCCCTAGGCAATAGATATTGTGTCTCAGGGATACAAGCTGGACTTTGAGAAGATGCCCCCTCACCGACGGCCCTGCCGACTTCCCCCCACGAGAGGGAAACAGTGTTAACTGCAATTCACAAATTGTATCTTCAACAGGTGGTGGTCAAGGTTCCCCTCCTTCAACAAGGAGGGGGTTATTATTCGACCATGTTGTAGTCCCGAAACCAGACGGTTCGGTCAGACCCATATTGAATTTAAAATCCCTGAACATATACCTGAAAAGGTTCA
This sequence comes from Pseudophryne corroboree, assembly GCF_028390025.1. Classification (NCBI taxonomy): domain Eukaryota; kingdom Metazoa; phylum Chordata; class Amphibia; order Anura; family Myobatrachidae; genus Pseudophryne; species Pseudophryne corroboree. Next base: position 1,034,469,882 of record NC_086445.1, read on the forward strand.
AGTTCAAGATGGAATCGCTAAGAGCGGTCCTTGCAAGCCTGAAAGGGGGAGATTTTATGGTGACTCTGGGCATAAAGGATGCATACCTTCATGTCCCCATTTATCCGCCTCATCAGGCGTACCTCAGAATTGCGGTACGGGATTGTCATTACCAATTTCAGACGTTGCCGTTTGGTCTCTCCACGGCCCCGAGGATATTCACCAAGGTAATGGCGGAAAGGATGGTGCTCCTGCGGAAGCAAGGTGTCACTATTATCACATACTTGGATGATCTCTTCATAAAAGCGAGATCAAGAGAGCAGTTGCTGAACAGCGTATCACTTTCTCTGGAAGTGTAACGGCAACACGGCTAGATTCTATGTATTCCAAAGTCGCAGTTGGTTCCTACAGCTCATCTGGCTCTCCTAGGCATGATCCTAGACACAGACCAGGAAAGGGTTTATCTCCCGATAGAGAGAGCTCAGGAGCTCGTGACACTGGTCAGGAATCTATTAAAACCATAACAGGTGTCAGTGCATCACTGCACTCGAGTCCTGGGAAGGATGGTGACATCATACGAGGCCATTCTCTTCGGCAGTGGGACTTACTTGACAAGTGGTATGGATCACATCTTCAGATGCATCGGTTAATCACCCTATCCCCCAGGGCCAAGGTGTCTCTCCTGTGGTGGCTGCAGAGTGCTCACCTTCTCGAAGGTCGCGGTTTCGGCATTCAGGACTGGGTCCTGGTGACCACGGATGCAAACCTCCAAGGGTGGGGGGCAGTCACACAGGGAAGAAATTTCCAAGGGCTGTGGTCAAGTCAGGAGACTTGCCTTCACATCAACATCCTGGAACTAAGGGCCATGTACAACGCCCTACGTCAAGCGGAGTCCCTGCTTCGCGACCAACCGGTTCTGATTCAGTCAGAAAATATCACCGCAGTGGCTCATGTAAACTGCCAAGGCGGCACAAGGAGCAGGGTGGCGATGGTAGAAGCCACCAGAATTCTTCGCTGGGCGGAGAGTCACGTAAACGCACTGTCAGCGGTGTTCATTCCGGGAGTGGACAACTGGGAAGCGGACTTCCTCAGCAGGCACGACCTCCACCCGGGAGAGTGGGGACTTCATCAAGAAGTCTTCATGCAGATTGCAAGTCGGTGGGAACTGCCACAGGTGGACATGATGGCATCCCGCCTCAACAAAAAGCTATAGAGGTATTGCGCCAGGTCAAGAGACCCTCAGGCGATAGCTGTAGACGCACTAGTGACACCGTGGGTGTTCCAGTCGGTCTATGTATTTCCTCCTCTTCCTCTCATACCCAAGGTGCTGAGAATCATGAGAAGAAGAGGAGTGAGAACAATACTCATTGTTCCGGATTGGCCAAGAAGGACTTGGTATCCAGAGCTGCAAGAAATGATCACAGAGGACCCATGGCCTCTGTCTCTAAGACAGGACTTGTTGCAACAGGGGCCCTGTCTGTTCCAAGACTTACCGCGGCTGCGTTTGACGGCATGGCGGTTGATTGCCGGATCCTAGCAGAAAAAGGCATTCCGGATGAGGTCATTCCTACGCTGATAGAGGCTGGGAGGGATGTGACGGCTCAACATTATCACCGTATATGGCGAAAATACGTGGCTTGGTGTGAGGCCAGGAATGCCCCTACGGATGAATTCCAGCTGGGCCTTTTCCTTCACTTCCTACAGTCGGGAGTTACTTTGGGCCTTAAATTGGGTTCCATTAAGGTTCAGATTTCGGCCTTATCCATTTTCTTTCAAAAAGAACTGGCTTCTCTACCTGAAGTTCAGACGTTTGTAAAGGGAGTGCTGCATATTCAGCCCCCTTTTGTGCCTCCAGTGGCACCTTGGGATCTTAACGTGGTGTTGAGTTTCCTGAAATTACACTGGTTTGAACCACTCAAAACGGTGGAAGTAAAATATCTCACGTGGAAGGTGGTCATGCTATTAGCCTTGGCTTCGGCTAGGCGTGTGTCAGAATTGGCGGCTTTGTCACATAAAAGCCCTTATCTGGTTTTCCATGCGGATAGAGCAGAATTGCGGACCCGCCCACAATTTCTGCCGAAAGTGGTTTCATCCTTTCATATAAACCAACCTATTGTGGTCCCTGTGGCTACTACTGACTTGGAGGATTCCGAGTCACTGGATGTAGTCGGGGCTTTGAAGGTTTATGTAGCCAGAACGGCTAAGGTCAGGAAAACAGAATCTTTGTTTATCCTGTATGCTTCCAACAAGCTTGGGGCACCTGCTTCAAAGCAAACTATTGCTCGCTGGATCTGTAACAGGATTCAGCAGGCTCATTCTGCGGCTGGATTGCCGCTGCCTAAATCAGTTAAGGCCCATTCCACTAGGAAGGTGGGCTCTTCTTGGGCGGCTGCCCGAGGGGTCTCGGCATTACAGCTTTGCCGAGCGGCTACTTGGTCAGGTTCAAACACTTTTGCAAAGTTCTACAAGTTTGATACCCTGGCTGAGGAGGACCTTGTGTTTGCTCATTCGGTGCTGCAGAGTCATCCGCACTCTCCCGCCCGTTTGGGAGCTTTGGTATAATCCCCATGGTCCTTACGGAGTCCCCAGCATCCACTAGGACGTTAGAGAAAATAAGATTTTACTTACCGGTAAATCTATTTCTCGTAGTCCGTAGTGGATGCTGGGCGCCCGTCCCAAGTGCGGACTTCATCTGCAATACTTGTATATAGTTATTGCTTAAATAAGGGTTATGTTATGGTTGCATCAGGGTTGATCTGATGCTCCGTTGTTGTTCATACTGTTAACTGGGTAAGTTTATCACAAGGTGTGATTGGTGTGACTGGTATGAGTCTTGCCCTGGATTCCAAAATCCTTTCCTTGTACTGTCAGCTCTTCCGGGCACAGTTTCTCTAACTGAGGTCTGGAGGAGGGACATAGAGGGAGGAGCCAGAGCACACCAGTATCCAAATTCTTTCTTAACGTGCCCTGTCTCCTGCGGAGCCCGTCTATTCCCTGTCTCCTGCAGAGCCCGTCTATTCCCCATGGTCCTTACGGAGTCCCCAGCATCCACTACGGACTACGAGAAATAGATTTACCGGTAAGTAAAATCTTATTTTTATTTAGCACACTGCCCTTTGTACCCCGGGTGTGTAAGTCCGGGGAGAGCAGTCACATCAGGATAGCCTTTATTTTATGTTGCATTTAATGACATTGGGTTATGGGCACACATTAATGCCAGGTTCAGGTGTGCTTAAGACGGTGGAAGCAATGATTAAATGTAAAGGCTAATTGTCCAATCACAGCCCCATTGCAGAATACAAAGAACATTTTTCTGTTTCTAAAAATAGGGACTGTGATGTCACCCGCGGGGAAGAAATGGCTACTGCGCTGCACTTTTTTTTATTAAACGCAATTTGTAAATTTAGAGTTACGGGAAGCTGAAATAAAATATACAGGAATGGAAATATCTGCATCTGCCGTGCACAGTATGTAAAGTACCAGTCAGCTGTCTCGCACGGTACCCGCTTGCAGATCTTGATATTCAGCGTGTTCCACCGAAAATGCTGCTTTTTCTGATACCTAGTAAGGGAGAAGATCTATCTGCCAGCAGTGATTTATTGGTTGGTGTTTTTGGTTTAGCATCCAGCATATATAATACATATCCGTGTCAGAACTGTTCAATCACTTACTGTAATAAATGTCCAAAGGAATTTGATATTGATTCTCGTCTTTGTCTTCTGGGCTGCGGTGAGAGATCTGGTTTGGGAGGCTTGAGGAGGCCCCTAGTGAGGCTGCTAGTGATCGGGGGATAAGGCCAGCATGGAACAGTAGCCAGTGTCCTTGCACCGGTAGCCCCTTTATAATCTATATGCGTAGGTTCCCGTGGTGATTATATCAGGGGCTGTATGCCAGCCTGCCATAATTGCTCCTGCAGGTACAGAACTAAAGGCGTATATTCACCCATCTGCAGAATTATATGCATCTTTGCGGACATACCTCTCCTACCGGTACACTTGGTTGCATCACCATCGCAATTGTCAGAGCGCGCTTACACCATCCTCTGTCATTGCCACAAAAGAAAGCAGTCAGGAGGTAGCATGTAAGAAGCAGGAACACAGACAGTACGTGAAAGTGTTGCGTGTGCTGTATTTGCAGTCACAGGTCCGGCGTTGCACGCACAGCCGATGTCGTACGCAGTGGGGTGGCTTTTTGTTCTGCGCAGGTGGCTAGCCGGCACTGTAGACTGTTATTTTCTGTATTGCAGTGTGTTCTGTTCTTAGCACACCATTTGAAACTGATCCAGATGTAAGCTCGGTGTAGGAAGGGCGGGCCCCTTTAGCTTCCGGGCCCCATAGCGATGGTACCCCGTGCAGCATAAAGATACCCTTAAATTTTTCCCATGATGGTAAAATGAGTGTGTCTAGAGTTTGTATGTATAGTAGTGGAGAGAGAGGACAGCCATGGAGGGTCCCCCTTAGTCAACTGGTCCACAGGGGTACAGAGGAAATCCCTAGTTTGCACCACTGCCTGAGGGCCCCGTCCCCTCCTCCAGGGGTCAGGTTCCAGACTGTGCTGAAATTGATACATTGATACTCTGTTAGAGGGTTAGTTACCTAGTGGGGCAATGCCACTGATAAACATGGGTGTTTGTTTCACTACAATAGAAACTACATCCTCTATGGAGGCTGGTCACCCCCCCTTACGCATGGGTCCCTACCACTGTATTCCCCCAGTGGACCCTTCTAGCTCCACTGCCCCTAATGCTAGAGATGCGGCCCCAGCCTTGGCCCATAATCAGAGTGGTGGCCTGATGGTATTAAAGCTACATGATAAGTTTTGAGAATATATGGCTAAAAGATCTAGGGGTCTATTTGCTAAGCCTGGAATGGAGATAAAGTACCAACCAACCAGCTCATAACTGTCATTTTTCAAACACAGCCTGTAACATGGCAGTTAGGAGCTGATTGGCTGGTACTATATCTCCGTCCACTTTTAGTAAATAGACCCCCTAGTTTGGAAAATATGTTGCTTCTCTGTCTAACAATTAATAAATGATAGCTTCCACCTCTCATGCAAAGGTGATTACGTTGCAGACTGTTCTGCATAAAAGTGCAATGGGCACTGCTTCCCGTGCCAAGCTGGAAGAACATTGATTATGCCCACCCGTTGGCAGTATGTTCTACATGTGGGTTCTCTGTACAGCAGATATACCAAGGGTTCAAAGACAATGCAGTATTACATGAATAACTAATACAAATGCTTAAAAATTAAAGACACCCACACATTGCTAACCTCTGTAACACTGTTGTCTTCTCCTACCAGTGCCACCAAAGATCTCCAACATCTCTGCAGACATCACTGTGAATGAAGGCAACAACGTGACTCTGATGTGTATTGCCAACGGGCGTCCAGACCCAATCATCACTTGGAGACATCTCAACCCAACAGGTAGGAACAATCCCAGATGTTTCCTCTATGTTACAATATGCCGCCTGTGTGCTCCTCTGGGGTGGAGTTGGTATCATCCCAAGGGAGTGGTCCTTAAAAGCTGCATTTGGAAAATACTTAATGATGGGGTTGCCACATGCAGACTTTGATGTATTGACTTGTAGTTACTTATCTGCAAGTTTAACTTTCTCTTGGTAAGAACTTATCTCCCATACTGCCCTTGGGTGGGCACAGAGCTGCTCTCTGCTAAAAGTAAAGCTGTGTCTGTATTATATCCAAGGGCAATGTCAAGAAGAAACCCTTGTGGATGATAAAAACATGTTACTGAATAGCCCAGAAGGCTCTAGATAAAGTAATACATTTAGTAACAACTGGAGAAAGGGTTATTATTCTGTAGTGGAAAAATGTTTTAGATTGAATAATCCGTCTTCTTCCTCATCTCCACCAATAGAATTGCATCTTTTGATGTGTCCTCGCTTACAGGTTGTCCATACACCATATGGCTGAGACGCTCCAATAGGAGTAGATAGGACTATTGTACCGTATATTTTTTATTTTGCGTCCCAGTTGCATTGAGAAGCCGCTCACAGTGTACTAGCGAGAAGAGAGATACGGGGATAATAATGATATCATAATAATATATTTTAGCATAAGATAATCAATGGTCTGTTCATTCATTTAATCTGTACTGCAGAGTATTTCATTTACCTTCTGCACAAAATAGAAATATGTAACAAATTACTGAGCGGGAATGAAATGGATGAGAATAAATGTCTGAACTTTAATACTTTGATCTGTTTGCATTAACATTTAAGCATTTTTGTATCTGTCATTAAAACCTTGGTGTTCGCGACCATGAAATGGGAAATATATTGCGATTTATTCTGAATACAGAAACCCGTTTGCACCTTTAAGGCCATAGTCCACAAGAGGGATTTTGGGGCCAGCCAGTGTTTTCATTCACTTTTAATGAGATTGTCACTGTCTTGAAATTCGGGTTTTAAAAGTATCAATAAAAATGACCGAACTGGGCTTAATTTAACTCTCAGCAGATGAACATTGCACCTCAAGTAGCTCTGCGCATTATTTATCCCGCGTGTTAATTTTTATCAGTGACAGTTGCGGTAATAAGCAGAGAGTCTTTAATACCGGGAGCTCAGATCGTAATGAAATCAACCTGCGGGTGAGCGCTAATGTGCTTTATGACATTCTCAATATTTTGGCTGTTCGGCAGGTTGTAAAATATGGGCTGCTAGCACATCCTGCAGTTCTTCTCACTCACGGGGAGAGAGTTGCTAAAATACCAACTTACAACTGTTAAGCTCTAAACTGTGGTTAAATAAAATGGAATTGCAGAGTGCGTGCGTGTTTGGGTTTCATCCCGGGAGGATTGGTGTTGTCTTCAACATACTTATACTCCTGGCAGCCATCAGGGGGGGACTGCCAGGACTAGAGTCCAGGGCCCTTACAGAGAAGGGGCCCAATGATTCCCGATGGCAGCCCTGCTTATACTTACAGTATATGTTGGTGATTTTGTGTCGTCAAATAACCGTAATCGCTTTGTACAGAGAGTGGCCACTTACTTAAAGTAGAACCTCAATAGGGATATTCTACTTTTATTTTCACTGGGTGCGATTCATTGTTCAGTGTCAATCAGCCATATACTGTATGCTACTGCATTCTATACACGGAAATAAGGGGGGTATTTATCAAAGCATGGAGAGTGATCAAGTGGAGAGAGATAAAGTAGCAACCAATCAGCTCCGGTAATTTTTTCAAACACAGCCTGTAACATGGCCTTTAGGTGCTGATTGGTTGGTAGTTTATCACACTCCTCTTTATTACTCTCCAAGGCTTTAGTGTTAGGTCTGCCCAACAGTCTGGAAAAATGAGAGTTAGAAGCTTTTTCCACTTTATCTCTCTCTATGCCTTGATAAATACCACATTTCGTTGGGACAGGGATCTGAAGGGATTTATTTTTGGAGCAGAATGCAAATAGCAATAAATATGCCTGTTATGCTTTAAGGGCAAGATAGCACTGTATGCTGTAATTCACCAGCCCAATAGGTTTTTCAATGAGCAGTAACCATACGCCATTTACTGTGTAACAAAGTATTGACATCATGTATATTAGTGATTAATAATAATAATAATAAGAAGAAGAAGAAGAAGAAGAAGAAGAAAAGTATCCCAAACAATGGGTGCTAGGAGCATATCTCTGTATCGCTCTGTATTATTTGTGGGAGAAGCCATGGTCTCGCTGTTTGTCCCAATATCCTGCTGTACTGTCCGTGTTCTGCAAACAGAATGGGGATAATATATCTCAGAATAATTAGAATGTAGCATTTGTAGCGCAGCGTGCTAGAGCCCGGGACATCGGAACAGTTTGATTTATTATCTCGCATAATGAATGAGAATATTATTTAGTTATCAAGTTAAAGGACAGAATAGTGGGATTTATGGTCTAAGGTGTTTGTCCTTGCACGTGTCCCAGTAAACAGTGAATTAAGACTAATGGCGAGCTGTATTACCACAATGCATCATCTGCTGACACAGCGTGGCGTGCGGAGGCTGGCGAGGGTCATCAGGGAAGTCTCTAAATAGTGCAATTTATTAAGAAGTTTCAGGCACCGAAGCCAACCCTTACTGCACCTACAGTGGGGGCATCGAATTCAGCACCCAGTAAAATGCAGTAGGTGTCACTCTCCTACTCAGGGTAGTCATGGCAGGAGTACAGTAATTCTATCAGGATATTCTGCAATTGTTACTTTGTGGTTGGCATAGAGAGGTACTGTGATTGTACCAGGGGGGTCAGTACAGAGGTACAGTGACAGTGCCAAGGTAGTCAGTACAGAGGTACAGTGATGATGCAAGGGTAGTCAGTACAGAGGTACAGAGATTATACAGGATGCAGGTACAGGGGTACAGAGATTGTACCAGGGTGGTCAGTGTAGAGGTACAGTGATTGCACCAAGGTGGTCATTAAAGAGTTACAGTGGTAAGGGTAACAGTGATTGCACCAGGGTAGTCAGTACAGAGTTATAGTGGTAAGGGTACAGTGATTGCACCAGGGTGGTCAGTACAGTGGTACAGTGGTAAGGGTACAGTGATACCAGGGTGGTCAGTACAGTGGTACAGTGGTAAGGGTACAGTGATACCAGGGTGGTCAGTACAGTGGTACAGTGGTAAGGGTACAGTGATTGCACCAGGGTAGTCAGTACAGAGGTACAGTGGTAAGGGTACAGTGATTGCACCAGGGTAGTCAGTACAGAGTTATAGTGGTAAGGGTACAGTGATTGAACCGGGGTAGTCAGTACAGAGGTACAGTGGTAAGGGTACAGTGATTGCACCAGGGTAGTCAGTACAGAGTTATAGTGGTAAGGGTACAGTGATTGAACCGGGGTTGTCAGTACAGAGGTACAGTGGTAAGGGTACAGTGATTGCACCAGGGTGGTCAGTACAGTGGTAAGGGTACAGTGATTGCACCAGGGTGGTCAGTACAGAGGTACAATGGTAAGGGTACAGTGATTGCACCAGGGTGGTCAGTACAGTGGTAAGGGTACAGTGATTGCACTAGGTTGGTCAGTACAGAGGTACAATGGTAAGGGTACAGTGATTGCACCAGGGTGGTCAGTACAGTGGTACAGTGGTAAGGGTACAGTGATTGCACCAGGGTGGTCAGTACAGAGGTACAATGGTAAGGGTACAGTGATTGCACCAGGGTGGTCAGTACAGAGGTACAATGGTAAGGGTACAGTGATTGCACCAGGGTGGTCAGTACAGTGGTAAGGGTACAGTGATTGCACTAGGTTGGTCAGTACAGAGGTACAGTGGTAAGGGTACAGTGATTGCACCAGGGTGGTCAGTACAGTGGTACAGTGGTAAGGGTACAGTGATTGCACTAGGGTGGTCAGTACAGCGGTACAGTGGTAAGGGTACAGTGACACCAGGGTGGTCAGTAAAGTGGTACAGTAATTGCACCAGAGTGGTCATTACAGAGGTATATTGATTGCACCAGGGTGGTCAGTACAGAGGTACAGTTTTAAGGGTACAGTGATTGCACCAAGGGTGGTCAGTACAGAGGTACAGTGGTAAGGGTACAGTGACACCAGGGTAGTCAGTACAGAGATAGTGGTAAGGGTACAGTGTTTGCACCAGGGTAGTCAGTACAGAGATACAGTGGTAAGGGTACAGTGATTGCACCAGGGTGGTCAGTACAGTGGTAAGGGTACAGTGACATCAGGGTGGTCATTACAGTGGTACAGTGGTAAGGGTACAGTGATTGCACTAGGATGGTCAGTACAGTGGTACAGTGGTAAGGGTACAGTGATTGCACTAGGGTGGTCAGTACAGCGGTACAGTGGTAAGGGTACAGTGACACCAGGGTGATCAGTAAAGTGGTACAGTAATTGCACCAGAGTGGTCATTACAGAGGTATAGTGATTGCACCAGGGTGGTCAGTACAGAGGTACAGTGGTAAGGGTACAGTGATTGCACTAGGGTGGTCAGTACAGCGGTACAGTGGTAAGGGTACAGTGATTGCACTAGGGTGGTCAGTACAGCAGTACAGTGGTAAGGGTACAGTGACACCAGGGTGGTCAGTAAAATGGTACAGTAATTGCACCAGAGTGGTCATTACAGAGGTATATTGATTGCACCAGGGTGGTCAGTACAGAGGTACAGTGGTAAGGGTACAGTGATTGCACCAGGGTGGTCAGTACAGTGGTTAGGGTACAGTGACATCAGGGTGGTCATTACAGTGGTACAGTGGTAAGGGTACAGTGATTGCACTAGGATGGTCAGTACAGTGGTACAGTGGTAAGGGTACAGTGATTGCACTAGGGTGGTCAGTACAGCGGTACAGTGGTAAGGGTACAGTGACACCAGGGTGGTCAGTAAAGTGGTACAGTAATTGCACCAGAGTGGTCATTACAGAGGTATAGTGATTGCACCAGGGTGGTCAGTACAGAGGTACAGTGGTAAGGGTACAGTGATTGCACTAGGGTGGTCAGTACAGCGGTACAGTGGTAAGGGTACAGTGACACCAGGGTGGTCAGTAAAGTGGTACAGTAATTGCACCAGAGTGGTCATTACAGAGGTATATTGATTGCACCAGGGTGGTCAGTACAGAGGTACAGTGGTAAGGGTACAGTGATTGCACTAGGGTGGTCAGTACAGCGGTACAGTGGTAAGGGTACAGTGATTGCACTAGGGTGGTCAGTACAGCGGTACAGTGGTAAGGGTACAGTGACACCAGGGTAGTCAGTACAAAGATAGTGGTAAGGGTACAGTGGTTGCACCAGGGTAGTCAGTACAGAGGTACAGTGGTAAGGGTACAGTGATTGCACCAGGGTAGTCAGTACAGTGTAAGGGTACAGTGACATCAGGGTGGTCATTACAGTGGTACAGTGGTAAGGGTACAGTGATTGCACTAGGGTGGTCAGTACAGTGGTACAGTGGTAAGGGTACAGTGATACCAGGGTGGTCAGTACAGTGGTACAGTGGTAAGGGTACAGTGACACCAGAGTAGTCAGTACAGAGATACAGTGGTAAGGGTGCAGTGATTGCACCAGGGTAGTCAGTACAGAGATACAGTGGTAAGGGTGCAGTGATTGCACCAGGGTAGTCAGTACAGAGATACAGAGATTATACAGGATGCAGGTACAGGGGTACAGAGATTGTACCAGGGTGGTCAGTGTAGAGGTACAGTGTAGAGGGTGGTCAGTACAGAGGTACAGTGGTAAGGGTACAGTGATTGCACTAGGGTGGTCAGTACAGCGGTACAGTGGTAAGGGTACAGTGACACCAGGGTGGTCAGTAAAGTGGTACAGTAATTGCACCAGAGTGGTCATTACAGAGGTATATTGATTGCACCAGGGTGGTCAGTACAGAGGTACAGTGGTAAGGGTACAGTGACACCAGGGTAGTCAGTACAGAGATAGTGGTAAGGGTACAGTGTTTGCACCAGGGTAGTCAGTACAGAGGTACAGTGGTAAGGGTACAGTGATTGCACCAGGGTGGTCAGTACAGAGGTACAGTGGTAAGGGTACAGTGATTGCACCAGGGTAGTCAGTACAGTGTAAGGGCACAGTGACATCAGGGTGGTCATTACAGAGGTACAGTGGTAAGGGTACAGTGATTGCACCAGGGTGGTCAGTACAGAGGTACAGTGGTAAGGGTACAGTGATTGCACCAGGGTGGTCAGTACAATGGTACAGTGGTAAGGGTACAGTGATTGCACCAAGGGTGGTCAGTACAGAGGTACAGTGGTAAGGGTACAGTGATTGCACCAGGGTGGTCAGTACAATGGTACAGTGGTAAGGGTACAGTGATTGCACCAGGGTAGTCAGTACAGTGTAAGGGCACAGTGACATCAGGGTGGTCATTACAGTGGTACAGTGGTAAGGGTACAGTGATTGCACCAGGGTAGTCAGTACAGTGTAAGGGCACAGTGACATCAGGGTGGTCATTACAGTGGTACAGTGGTAAGGGTACAGTGATTGCACCAGGGTGGTCAGTACAGAGGTACAGTGGTAAGGGTACAGTGATTGCACCAGGGTGGTCAGTACAATGGTACAGTGGTAAGGGTACAGTGATTGCACCAAGGGTGGTCAGTACAGAGGTACAGTGGTAAGGGTACAGTGATTGCACCAGGGTAGTCAGTACAGTGTAAGGGTACAGTGACATCAGGGTGGTCATTACAGTGGTACAGTGGTAAGGGTACAGTGATTGCACTAGGGTGGTCAGTACAGTGGTACAGTGGTAAGGGTACAGTGACACCAGAGTAGTCAGTACAGAGGTACAGTGGTAAGGGTGCAGTGATTGCACCAGGGTGGTCAGTACAGTGGTAAGGGTACAGTGATATCAGGGTGGTCAGTACAGCGGTACAGTGGTAAAGGTACAGTGACACCAGGGTGGTCAATACAGTGGTACAGTCATTGCGCCAGAGTGGTCAGTACAGAGGTACAGTGGTAAGGGTACAGTGATTGCACTAGGGTGGTCAGTACAGTGGTACAGTGGTAAGGGTACAGTGATTGCACTAGGGTGGTCAGTACAGTGGTAAGGGTACAGTGATTGCACCAGAGTGGTCATTACAGTGGTACAGTTTTAAGGGTACAGTGATTGCACCAGGGTGGTCAGTACAGTGGTAAGGGTACAGTGACATCAGGGTGGTCAGTTAAGTGGTACAGTGGTAAGGGTACAGTGATTGCACTAGGGTGGTCAGTACAGTGGTACAGTGGTAAGGGTACAGTGATTGCACTAGGGTGGTCAGTACAGTGGTACAGTGGTAAGGGTACAGTGATTGCACTAGGGTGGTCAGTACAGTGGTACAGTGGTAAGGGTACAGTGATTGCACTAGGGTGGTCAGTACAGAGGTACAGTGGTAAGGGTACAGTGATTGCACCAGAGTGGTCATTACAGTGGTACAGTGGTAAGGGTACAGTGATTGCACCAGGGTGGTCAGTACAGTGGTACAGTGGTAAGGGTACAGTGATTGCACTAGGGTGGTCAGTACAGTGGTACAGTGGTAAGGGTACAGTGATTGCACCAGGGTGGTCAGTACAGTGGTACAGTGGTAAGGGTACAGTGATTGCACCAGGGTGGTCAGTACAGTGGTACAGTGGTAAGGGTACAGTGATTGCACCAGGGTGGTCAGTACAGTGGTAAGGGTACAGTGACATCAGGGTGGTCAGTTAAGTGGTACAGTGGTAAGGGTACAGTGACACCAGAATGGTCATTACAGAGGTGCAGTATTTGTAATGTGGGTCACGTTCAGTAATAGAAGCTCAGCTTTCATACTGTTCATCTGTGTTCAGCTTTCAAACAGTATATACTGTATATACAAAATAATATAATTAGTAGGAAAATAGAGAAATAATGCGATGTTACCGGGAGGAATTATTGGCTCCATTTATCTAATTTCCTCAGATGTCCGGTATCGTGGCTCTGGAAAGCAGTCGCAGTAATTTACAATGATTTACTGTACAGTAGGTTTAAAACGTTGCTTATAAGTTATAATTGCATTTGTTGTGTATTGTTATTTTTTTATATACTGTGGGGGGTTTATAGAAAGTTGCTGTCTTTTTCTGAAAGTACAGTGTGCTGTCACGTACCTCCGTCTGCCCTCTGCTGCTGGTCTCACTGGCTCACTGAAACCACAGACATTTGCTGAATTGTGTTACACCAGCTTGGCCCGGTTCTTCTGGTTTGTTATTTTATTTCTGTGGGCGCCCCCTTTAGTTTAAATCGCTTTCTTCTATGTTGGCATTATGTCACCCACCAGCAGCACCAACCACTCTGGTTAGGGTCCAATATTCCGATGAGCACATTTTTTGGTTTCGCATTATAGAAAGTGAACATGTGATTTTCCAAGCCATAATGTAAACTGAGCCCTGAATTGCAGTCTGGCCCGCAAATGTGAACCTATTTGAATGAAATCTGAAGCTGTTCAATTTGGGTTTGTTCTCTGTTTCAATCTACACAGCTACAAATAATGTTCTGTTACCTAGAAGACCGCAAGACCATCTCTTACACCTACAGTATCACTTTGGGTCTGATTCTGAGTCACACGCACTACTTTTAGCATAAAGTCGCAGAGGTGTGTACTGGCAATAGGCGCAAAAATGGACGCTGAATAAACCCCTTACATATCCGGCTCCTCTTCTCCTTCCCCCAAATAAGAAAACAGTTTAAACCTTGCCCCCTGCATAAATGATAGGCCATGTCAGCTTTCAGCAAGGAAAGGGGACACATCGCCTGACTCGTTTCCCGGTAGCAAGTTTTCAACTTTGAATTTCATTCGACTTGTTTTGGCGTTTGCAAAATCCTGAGAGTAATTGGCTGCAGCTCACAGACTGTACCATAAAGAAGCGAGTAACATCAATATATTCCCCCCCAATAACTGATTGACACTTCAGAAAAGCACCAGCACAGAGAAACGCGTCCTGCCTCCTCTGCAGGGAGAAGAAATGGGGGGGTTTTCTCTCCCAGTTTCACCAAGCGGCAAATTCATGTTTGAGTTACAAAAAAATAAAAAATTTCTTGCTGTGAAACTGAGCAAAATACTTTAAATTGGAACTGGTGTGATTGTTATCACAACCCAGAAATCCGAGGGGCTTTGGTGAATAATTTATGGGTGTTTCGCAGCTGCTGCTCGTGTGAGTCAGTCGTAATTATCGCGCCCCTGACTGAGGCGATGAACTTTGAAAGTAGGGCACATCGCACCTTACTGGAGCTCCTGGGTACAGACAGAGGTGGGGGTGGGGGGGAGGGGGGGGGTTCATTCTGTCCTGTAGGTGATAAGAGCTACCTAGAGTGATCATATAAATGTCAGGTCTTCTAGGCGAAAGGCTACATGTCATCTACAACCTTCTACACAAGTACCGATGAGGCTTTATGTATATAGAATTATTTATTACGGAACAGATGACAAATTCTAAAGCATTACACAAAACGTCATTTCCTAGGTGGGCATCTGGTATATAATACCCAATACGGGCTACAGCTCTAGGGCTCATAGGATGTGACTAGAGGTGTCCATTAACAAGTTAGTTGCCAAGAACTTACATTCTCCTTTCAGGATATATTTACCATAGGTTCACAGTAAGTACATCTGTTCCGTATAAGTTTTATTCATGTCTTTTCCCTTTTTTTGTTAAGTTTGTTAGGTACAGGTGTGTCCTCATCCACCTAGACCTCTTGCACCATATGGGGTAGACGCTTGGGGCAAATTAGATGCTCCACCATGGGTAGCGAGCTCCATACTTTCATACTTTTTCTTGAATGATGCATCTTATTCACATTGTACCCGCATACAGAATGAATTGCAGTCTACTAGGCCCACTAGATTAGTACTTTCGTCACAAAAAACTGGTATACAGTAATTCACAGTTTAGGCATAAATATACCTGGGGCAAGTCACCCATATCTTTTGCATTTTTACCCAGAGTAGTGAGCGAAGAAGCAGATGAAATGCCAGCGCCGGTAGTCATTGAACCCTCGTATTGTGCTTCATCAGTGATGCGAATAATGATGAAAGAGGAGTGCCCTAAGAAGCATGCTCTAGTGTTCCTGTTCTCCAGGGAGGCTTCATGCCTTATCCCAAGATGGCCAATGAGATCTCTACTGGGCATGTGCAAGGGCCATCTTGTCTTTTACTGTGTGAAACTGCGTAGTGTGACATGGGGGGGAGACAAGTCTCCACCTTTGTGTCTATGAGAGACATGCGATTATCTGTATATCAAACTTAAATCAAGACTTAGGTCAAAACTAAATCAAGACTTAGGTCAATAGTGTCTAGGTCGACCACTATTTGTCGACAGTAACTAGGTTGACAGGGTTTCTAGGTCGACAGGGATTCTAGGTCGACATGGTCTAGGTTGACAGGTCAAAAGGTCGACATGACTTTTTAAATCTTTTTTGGTGTCGTTTTCATTGTACAGTGACCGGGAACCCCAATTGGTGCACCACGTCCCCTCGCATGGCATAGTTTACCGTACCCAATCGTAGTCCCTGTGAATTTTAAGTATGAAAAAGTAAAAAATAAAAAAATAAATTTAGAAAAACTCATGTCGACCTGTTGACCTGACGACCTAGAACATGTCAACCTAGAGACCCTGTCGACCTAGAAACCCTGTCAACCTAGTTACTGTTGACCAATAGTGGTCAGCCTTGACACTATTGACCTAAGTCTTGTCGACCTAGAGACCGGATACCTAGCAGAATACACTCACTGGTAGTGTGCATATAACAGTGAGTACAGTTGTATCTACTATCTATCAATAAAACATTGGTTAACTGGGCTACTCATAGTGTGAGTCAGCCACTGGTGTGTGCCTATATAACTTTGCAATATCAAGAGCTGCGCACACATTTCCAACATATAAAGCGCATATTTTGTGAAGAGGTTGGACACTTGGCGCGGCTAAGTCGCAAAGTCTGTGGCCTGCCACGTAGGTCTTTTAGGGGCAAATTGAGGACATGTGTGGGTGGACACATGTATTATCACTGACGAGAATCATAATGTTCATTTTGGTCCAATTCAGTGAAATAAAGTGTGTGTGTGTGTGTGTGTGTGTATAGACAGATAGATAGATAGATGTTTATACACACACACTATGTGTGTCTGTCTATCTATCTATCTATCTATCTATCTATCTATCTATCTATCTATCTATCTATCTATCTATCTATCTATCTATCTACCTACCTGTCTGTCTGTCTGTCTGTCTGTCTGTCTGTCTGTCTGTCTGTCTGTCTGTCTGTCTGTCTATCTATCTATCTATCTATCTATCTATCTATCTATCTCTTACTTTCCAAATAGCCAGAAGAGGTACCACAAGCCATGTCCTAATATCACCAACGAAATGTGTAGGACTGGTAGCGAGCGCATACGTTTACCCCCGAAACTGTGTATAAAGCGTCTGAAGTCTCCTTCCACCGTAATTGCATTTTCTGCGGATGTAGCTCTCGCTGTGAAAGGTTATCGCACAGTCCGGAGGGGCCTTTTGACAGGAACAATCAGTGTTGTTTTCCGCAATAATTGATTTCAAATGCTTTTTATGAATGTGCTGTGTTTTTGGCAAACTCCCCGTGACTGGCACTCGTATAGCAAATGGAGGGTCCATTCCGCTGCCGCGCTCACGAAACATCTATCTGGCAGATTGCTGCGTTTTCAAATACCCGCAGGGTCTCCCAGGCACCTGGACCCCACTGAAAGGAAACTCTGGTTTGTTTGTTGCAGAATTGCTGGTGTGTGTGCCTATGTGTGCAGTGTGTGTGTGTATGTGTGTGTGTCGCATTTTTATTTGTTTTTTGGAATGCGATCATTTATTAGTAAGTGGCCGTTTTACAAGACACGCGGAGTGCTTTTGGATGATATGATGGATGCAAGCCATGGCACAATGTACTCGTCCCAGATTAGCTAAACTCTCATACACATTTGCCAACAGCCCCTTAGAAAATATCCAGACCGTAATATTTCTTTTAACTCTTTCGTGGAGCTTGAGCTAGACGTTGACGGAGAATTATTGGGGAAAAGAGTGGCGTTTCCTGACAGCAATACTTCAGTTCATTGACATAAACGTCTGTACAGTGTCGGACTGGGACATGAAGGGCCCACCTGGGGAATGCAGTGATAGGGGCCCATACTTAGGGCTGTGGCCAGCCTACAAAGGGGGTGTGGCCAGCCTCCACACAGTAATAGTTTAGTGCAGTGTGATGCAACATATATACCATGTAGGGATGGTCATCAGTAGGTTAACCATTGATTTTCACCATTCATGGAACCACATTGAAAGGGGAACCATTGATGGTTTCACCCAACAATGGTCATTCATGCTCTATTATTCTTCAGGCTGTGGGCCAATCAGAGGTGGGAGTGGGGCTTTGTAGGTTGTGTCAGGGGGTGGAGCAGGGCTCCATGTCTTGGCACCAGGTAGAAAAAAAAGCATGGGGGGCCCTGTACCATCAGTGGTGGAGAACCACTGGATCTTTGCCATCAATGGCAAAAAATGGGAGCCAACAGTGGGACAGGGCAATACAAGTAGCACCTAACAATCTAAGGTCAGGGCAGGCAGTGAGCAAGGCAAACTCCAATAACAAATCCCTTAATATCAAATAATATTGTGAAAATATTCTTTAGCAATAGAATTATTGGCAAAATATTGTGACTTAAACAGCAACGCAGGAATAGAAAATGATTGCTTCCATCGTTCCCTATGAGGCCATAGTTTATTTGGTTGAGGTGGGAACAGTCGGTTTAAAAGTGACATACCACTGATAGCGTTTTGTCTGCAGATATGAGTTCAGCTTTGTACTTGGTTGGGTAGCGCACCTCGTGAAAGCCCTCAGACACGTGAGTGTGGTCAGGCTGATGGAAAGTTACTCTGACAGCGCGTTGTAAATGGAAAGCTCAGTAATAGGATGAAAAATGAATCGCCGATTCATTATGTAAATAATTGAAGTGTATTTAAAGAGTCACCGACAATAGGTTCTCCTACAAAGTGTTTCGCAGATACAACTCCTGTGCTTCCGTCACTGGCTGCCCTGTGCAGGGTGTAAACTGGTATCAGCAATTTAGAAAAGGTTTCATCTGGAATGTTTAGAAGGTGTAAAATGGTTCCGGCACGAGGTGCATCAGGCAGATTACCAGGGGATGGGATTATGGAGCAGATTTACTGTACACCAGCTCCATAGGAAACAATGAAAGCACTTAAAGCAACCTCTCTATTATAAAGTATAGTATGTACAGTATTCATATCTGTAACAGCAGGATGCCTCGAGAACTGACTGACGGGTATCATAGTAGCCATACCTTACATTTTATATGATGCAAGGGACGAGAGTGTTATACTCCCGTTATATAAATCACTAGTGAGGCCACATCTTGAATACTGTGTGCAATTTTGGGCACCATATTACAAAAAGGATATCCTGGAGCTAGAGAAAGTTCAGAGGCTGGCGACCAAACTAATTAAGGGCATGGAGACGATGGAATACAAGGAAAGGCTTGAAAGACTAGGCATGTTTACACTGGAAAAGAGGAGACTAAGAGGGGACATGATCAACACCTACAAATATATAAGGGGACAATACACAGAGCTTGCGCGGGACCTGTTTTTGGTAAGATCAGCACAGAGGACACGTGGACACTCGCTTAGGTTAGAGGAGAGGAGATTCTGCACATCACGGTGCAAAGGGTTTTTTCACAGTAAGGACAATACGTGTTTGGAATTCCCTGCCTGAGAGAGTTGTAATGGCGGACTCAGTCAACACCTTTAAGAATGGGTTAGTTATGGTGCATAGTCATGCACTATAGTTACTATAAAAAGAGGAATAAAACGCACTATAGTTACTATAAAAAGAGGAATAAAATAGTTACTATAAAAAGAGGAATAAAATGTTGATGACATCAACATCAGCCAAAATTTAGACCAAAATAATCCTGCATAGGAGACCACAAATAGGTTGAAATCGATGGACAAATTGTCTTTTTTTCGACCTTAGACACTATGGGGGTAATTCCAAGTTGATCGCAGCAGGAATTCTGTTAGCAACTGGGCAAAACCATGTGCACTGCAGGGGAGGCAGATATAACATTTGCAGAGAGAGTTAGATTTGGGTGGGTTATTTTGTTTCTGTGCAGGGTAAATACTGGCTGCTTTAATTTTAAACTGCAATTTAAATTGCAGATTGAACACACCACACCCAAATCTAACTCTCTCTGCACATGTTACATCCGCCCCACCTGCAGTGCCCATGGTTTTGCCCAACTGCTAAAAAATTTCCTGCTGCGATCAACTCAGATTTACCCCCTATGTTACTATGTACTTTATAGACAAGATGTGTGTTAGGACTTCTTTCTGAGAAAATAAATGCAACCTTTATCAGCCCCCAAACTCTATCACCGGCCCGTGAGATGCGTTCTGTGTAGAGACAGGAGGGAGAGGCCATGCAATGAGGCCACAGGGGGCATCTGGCCTCCACCTCAGCCGTGCAGGCAGGTGGCTAAGCGCTGACCCTTTCTAGGAAAAGCGTTCTACTGCAGAATTACAATAACACCCGGCTGCACGCTTCATAAACAAGCACGGTGGGGTTTGGAATCTGCATGCCATAACAATTGATTTCTTTCTGCATGCGATGAGTGATGCGACGTGAGGCTAGAGTGACACGCTGATTCATGAGGAAGCGCAGCATTGTGTGCAGCAGCCAGCTGCCAGTCGCTGAGCGATGTTCCACCGCAGGACACCGAGTGCTACAAGATAACTCATAATTCATTTCAGTGATGTATCTGGGACATGGCTGCAAATGTGTGTCTCATTATAAAGCATGGTTACAGGAAAATCCTGCACACGATGGCAGGACCGGCCTCTGCAAGGTCACCGTGCGCAGGGTTATGCCTGGCCCGGCCATTCGTGCCTGTAATATGTAGATCCCCCTAGCAAATAAATAATGTCTCACCCTATTGCCCTCTATAATACCTTCCACCTACACCGCAGTGCCAACATAACAGTTTATTGCATATTGTAGCCTAACCCTGACTACACCAAAACCCTGACTGTGCTTCTGGCTGTAGCTCTGGGACACAGTGCCTGGTCAGTGCTCTCCACTGTGCCTCTGACTGAGGAGGAGGGGAATGGAGGCAGCAGGAAGCCACAGACTGAGGGTTATATAGTGGGAGGAGCAGTGTCCCCAGCAGCACAGAGTATATCAGGAGATGAGTGATGTGCCAGTGAGGACAGGGCTGCATGTGACAGGGGCAGTGACATGATGTGAGGAGGGGAATGGAGGCAGCAGGAAGCCACAGACTGAGAGTTATATAGTGGGAGGAGCAGGGTCCCCAGCAGCACAGAGTATATCAGGAGATGAGTGATGTGCCAGTGAGGACAGGGCTGCATGTGACAGGGGCAGTGACATGATGTGAGGAGGGGAATGGGGGCAGCAGGAAGCCACAGACTGAGAGTTATATAGTGGGAGGAGCAGGGTCCCCAGCAGCACAGAGTATGTCAGGAGATGAGTGATGTGTCAGTGAGGACAGGGCTGCATGTGACAGGGGCAGTGACATGACGTGAGGAGGGGAATGGAGGCAGCAGGAAGCCACAGACTGAGAGTTATATAGTGGGAGGAGCAGGGTCCCCAGCAGCACAGAGTATACGAGGAGATGAGTGATGTGTCAGTGATGACAGGGCTGCATGTGACAGGGGCAGTGACATGATGTGAGGAGGGAATGGAGGCATCAGGAAGCCACAGACTGAGAGTTATATAGTGGGAGGAGCAGGGTCCCCAGCAGCACAGAGTATATCAGGAGATGAGTGATGTGTCAGTGAGGACAGGGCTGCATGTGACAGGGGCAGTGACATGATGTGAGGAGGGGAATGGAGGCAGCAGGAAGCCACAGACTGACAGTTATATAGTGGGAGGAGCAGGGTCCCCAGCAGCACAGAGTATATCAGAAGATGAGTGATATGTCAGTGAGGACAGGGCTGCATGTGACAGGGGCAGTGACATGATGTGAGGAGGGGAATGGAGGCAGCAGGAAGCCACAGACTGAGAGTTATATAGTGGGAGGAGCAGGGTCCCCAGCAACACAGAGTATATCAGGAGATGAGGGATGTGTCAGTGAGGACAGGGCTGCATGTGACAGGGGCAGTGACATGATGTGAGGAGGGGAATGGAGGCAGCAGGAAGCCACAGACTGAGAGTTATATAGTGGGAGGAGCAGGGTCCCCAGCAACACAGAGTATATCAGGAGATGAGGGATGTGTCAGTGAGGACAGGGCTGCATGTGACAGGGGCAGTGACATGATGTGAGGAGGGGAATGGAGGCAGCAGGAAGCCACAGACTGAGAGTTATATAGTGGGAGGAGCAGGGCCCCCAGCAGCACAGAGTATATCAGGAGATGAGTGATGTGTTAGTGAGGACAGGGCTGCATGTGACAGGGGCAGTGACATGATGTGAGGAGGGAATGGAGGCATCAGGAAGCCACAGACTGAGAGTTATATAGTGGGAGGAGCAGGGTCCCCAGCAGCACAGAGTATATCAGGAGATGAGGGATGTGTCAGTGAGGACAGGGCTGCATGTGACAGGGGCAGTTACATGATGTGAGGAGGGGAATGGAGGCAGCAGGAAGCCACAGACTGACAGTTATATAGTGGGAGGAGCAGGGTCCCCAGCAGCACAGAGTATATCAGAAGATGAGTGATATGTCAGTGAGGACAGGGCTGCATGTGACAGGGGCAGTGACATGATGTGAGGAGGGGAATGGAGGCAGCAGGAAGCCGCAGACTGAGAGTTATATAGTGGGAGGAGCAGGGTCCCCAGCAGCACAGAGTATATCAGGAGATGAGTGATGTGTCAGTGAGGACAGGTCTGCATGTGACAGGGGCAGTGACATGATGTGAGGAGGGAATGGAGGCATCAGGAAGCCACAGACTGAGAGTTATATAGTGGGAGGAGCAGGTTCCCCAGCAGCACAGAGTATATCAGGAGATGAGGGATGTGTCAGTGAGGACAGGGCTGCATGTGACAGGGGCAGTTACATGATGTGAGGAGGGGAATGGAGGCAGCAGGAAGCCACAGACTGAGAGTTATATAGTGGGAGGAGCAGGGTCCCCAGCAGCACAGAGTATATCAGGAGATGAGGGATGTGTCAGTGAGGACAGGGCTGCATGTGACAGGGGCAGTGACATGATGTGAGGAGGGAATGGAGGCATCAGGAAGCCACAGACTTAGAGTTATATAGTGGGAGGAGCAGGGTCCCCAGCAGCACAGAGTATATCAGGAGATGAAAGATGTGTCAGTGAGGACAGGGCTGCATGTGACAGGGGCAGTTACATGATGTTAGGAGGGGAATGGAGGCAGCAGGAAGCCACAGACTGAGAGTTATATAGTGGGAGGAGCAGGGTCCCCAGCAGCACAGAGTATATCAGGAGATGAGGGATGTGTCAGTGAGGACAGGGCTGCATGTGACAGGGGCAGTGACATGATGTGAGGAGGGAATGGAGGCATCAGGAAGCCACAGACTGAGAGTTATATAGTGGGAGGAGCAGGGTCCCCAGCAGCACAGAGTATATCAGGAGATGAGTGATGTGTCAGTGACGAGAGAGCTGCATGTGACAGGGGCAGTGTCATGATGTGAGGAGATGAATGGAGGCAGCAGGAAGCCACAGACTGAGAGTTATATAGTGGGAGGAGCAGGGTCCCCAGCAGCACAGAGTATATCAGGAGATGAGGGATGTGTCAGTGAGGACAGGGCTGCATGTGACAGGGGCAGTTACATGATGTGAGGAGGGGAATGGAGGCAGCAGGAAGCCACAGACTGACAGTTATATAGTGGGAGGAGCAGGGTCCCCAGCAGCACAGAGTTTATCAGGAGATGAGTGATGTGTCAGTGAGGACAGGGCTGCATGTGACAGGGGCAGTGACATGATGTGAGGAGGGGAATGGAGGCAGCATGAGGCCACAGACTGAGAATTATATAGTGGGAGGAGCAGGGTCCCCAAAAAGCACAAGATTGTCAAACTGATTTGAGTAGTCGACTCTCTGCTTTCATATATACTCCTCTAAATAAAATACAACTCATATCATACCTCCCAACTGTCCCGATTTTCGCAGGACAGTCCCGTTTTTTGGGGATTGTCCCGCTGTCCCACCCGCGGGCCGCAGTGTCCCGCGGTGGGGGTGGGGGGGGGCAGTTGGGAGGCTCTGTCTGTCGCTGCCCTGCTTAGCAGAGCAGCGGTGAATAGACTCATAATTCATTTCAGTGATGTATCTGGGACATGGCTGCAAATGTGTGTCTCATTATAAAGCATGATTACAGGAAAATCCTGCACACGATGGCAGGACCGGCCTCTGCAAGGTCACCGTGTGCAGGGTTATGCCTAGCCCGGCCATTCGTGCCTGTAATATGTAGATCCCCCTAGCAAATAAATAATGTCTCACCCTATTGCGCTCTATAATACCTTCCACCTACACCGCAGTGCCAACATAACAGTTTATTGCATATTGTAGCCTAACCCTGACTACACCAAAACCCTGACTGTGCTTCTGGCTGTAGCTCTGGGACACAGTGCCTGGTCAGTGCTCTCCACTGTGCCTCTGACTGAGGAGGAGGGGAATGGAGGCAGCAGGAAGCCACAGACTGAGAGTTATACAGTGGGAGGAGCAGGGTCCCCAGCAGCACAGAGTATATCAGGAGATGAGTGATGTGTCAGTGAGGACAGGGCTGCATGTGACAGGGGCAGTGACATGATGTGAGGAGGGGAATGGAGGCAGCAGGAAGCCACAGACTGAGAGTTATATAGTGGGAGGAGCAGGGTCCCCAGCAGCACAGAGTATATCAGGAGATGAGGGATGTGTCAGTGAGGACAGGGCTGCATGTGACAGGGGCAGTGACATGATGTGAGGAGGGGAATGGAGGCAGCAGGAAGCCACAGACTGAGAGTTATATAGTGGGAGGAGCAGGGCCCCCAGCAGCACAGAGTATATCAGGAGATGAGTGATGTGTTAGTGAGGACAGGGCTGCATGTGACAGGGGCAGTGACATGATGTGAGGAGGGAATGGAGGCATCAGGAAGCCACAGACTGAGAGTTATATAGTGGGAGGAGCAGGGTCCCCAGCAGCACAGAGTATATCAGGAGATGAGGGATGTGTCAGTGAGGACAGGGCTGCATGTGACAGGGGCAGTTA
This sequence comes from Pseudophryne corroboree, assembly GCF_028390025.1. Classification (NCBI taxonomy): domain Eukaryota; kingdom Metazoa; phylum Chordata; class Amphibia; order Anura; family Myobatrachidae; genus Pseudophryne; species Pseudophryne corroboree. Next base: position 1,034,494,481 of record NC_086445.1, read on the forward strand.
CATGATGTGAGGAGGGGAATGGAGGCAGCAGGAAGCCACAGACTGACAGTTATATAGTGGGAGGAGCAGGGTCCCCAGCAGCACAGAGTATATCAGAAGATGAGTGATATGTCAGTGAGGACAGGGCTGCATGTGACAGGGGCAGTGACATGATGTGAGGAGGGGAATGGAGGCAGCAGGAAGCCGCAGACTGAGAGTTATATAGTGGGAGGAGCAGGGTCCCCAGCAGCACAGAGTATATCAGGAGATGAGTGATGTGTCAGTGAGGACAGGGCTGCATGTGACAGGGGCAGTGACATGATGTGAGGAGGGAATGGAGGCATCAGGAAGCCACAGACTGAGAGTTATATAGTGGGAGGAGCAGGTTCCCCAGCAGCACAGAGTATATCAGGAGATGAGGGATGTGTCAGTGAGGACAGGGCTGCATGTGACAGGGGCAGTTACATGATGTGAGGAGGGGAATGGAGGCAGCAGGAAGCCACAGACTGAGAGTTATATAGTGGGAGGAGCAGGGTCCCCAGCAGCACAGAGTATATCATGAGATGAGGGATGTGTCAGTGAGGACAGGGCTGCATGTGACAGGGGCAGTGACATGATGTGAGGAGGGAATGGAGGCATCAGGAAGCCACAGACTTAGAGTTATATAGTGGGAGGAGCAGGGTCCCCAGCAGCACAGAGTATATCAGGAGATGAGGGATGTGTCAGTGAGGACAGGGCTGCATGTGACAGGGGCAGTTACATGATGTTAGGAGGGGAATGGAGGCAGCAGGAAGCCACAGACTGAGAGTTATATAGTGGGAGGAGCAGGGTCCCCAGCAGCACAGAGTATATCAGGAGATGAGGGATGTGTCTGTGAGGACAGGGCTGCATGTGACAGGGGCAGTGACATGATGTGAGGAGGGAATGGAGGCATCAGGAAGCCACAGACTGAGAGTTATATAGTGGGAGAGCAGGGTCCCCAACAGCACAGAGTATATCAGGAGATGAGTGATGTGTCAGTGACGAGAGAGCTGCATGTGACAGGGGCAGTGTCATGATGTGAGGAGATGAATGGAGGCAGCAGGAAGCCACAGACTGAGAGTTATATAGTGGGAGGAGCAGGGTCCCCAGCAGCACAGAGTATATCAGGAGATGAGAGATGTGTCAGTGAGGACAGGGCTGCATGTGACAGGGGCAGTGACATGATGTGAGGAGGGGAATGGAGGCAGCATGAGGCCACAGACTGAGAATTATATAGTGGGAGGAGCAGGGTCCCCAAAAAGCACAAGATTGTCAAACTGATTTGAGTAGTCGACTCTCTGCTTTCATATATACTCCTCTAAATAAAATACAACTCATATCATACCTCCCAACTGTCCCGATTTTCGCAGGACAGTCCCGTTTTTTGGGGATTGTCCCGCTGTCCCACCCGCGGGCCGCAGTGTCCCGCGGTGGGGGTGGGGGTGGGGGGCAGTTGGGAGGCTCTGTCTGTCGCTGCCCTGCTTAGCAGAGCAGCGGTGAATAGACTCTGTGCGCATGCGCACAGCGTCTATTCACTGAAGTCAGAGGGAGAGGGGCATGCCAGCGGCTCACAGAGCGCTGGGCATGCCCCCTCAGTGACGAAAATGGGGGCGTGGCTCGCGATCGTGGGTCCTCCCTCGAAGCCACGCCCTTTTTCTTAGGCCACACTCCTTTTTCGGGAGCGCGCCCCGTGTGTCCCGCTTTATAAAGAAGAAATGTTGGGAGGTATGCTCATATATCCAATGTATCCAAAATCCAGTTACATGTTGTTGCAGCATTGGCTGTGCCCCTTGCGGAGACCTAACTAAGTTCATCAGGGAGATATTGTTTTCTTCATTATTTTAACAGTGAATTTATGAAAGAATTATTCTGGATTGAATTGAATGATTTTAAATCAACCCAGTTAATACATACAGTCAGTGTTGGTCTCAGGGACAGGTAAATACCACACGAATATAATAGGGGTCAGGGTGTCATCTCTGCCATGCACAGGAAATTAGTTTCCCTCACTATGGGGGACATTTACTAAGAAGTGATAAGAGCGGAGAAGTGAGCCAGTGGAGAAGTTGCCCATGGCAACCAATCAGCACTAAAGTAACATCTATAATTTGCATACTATAAAATGATACAGAGCTGCTGATTGGTTGATGGAGCAACTTCTCCACTGGCTCACTTCTCCGCAATTATCACTGCTTAGTAAATGTCCCCCAGAGTCACAAGAAATGCTATAATGATGCCTCCGAACCAGTGTCTGCGTTTGCCCTTGGCAACCTAGATACAACTACATCCAGGCCGCCCGGTGAGCGCAGGAGGGGTTAGCTGTGCGCTGACACAAATAAACCTTTGGTCAGTGCCAGAGAGGAATGAAACAATTCCGTATGATTCATCATTTGAGAGCAGAGGGAGTGAGTCCATCCAGACTGGATGTCAGCTCTACTGACTGCTATTTCCAGGCCCAGAGAGCAGAGCAAATTGTAGGATATCTCGCTGTTTGAAGCCTAAAATTGGGCTTTCCACCTGTGATCTTTCAGGACTGATTGGCTTCACTTAAATCCCCATTCCCCCCACTCAGCTATACTCCCTGTGCCTGGTTTATTGTCATTTGACCCATATGTTACAGACCTCACTCTGTAAATCTGTGTCTTCTTAACCCTTTCCTATGCAGTACTGTGCGATTCTCACCCCATGACACAACCTAAAATGTATGAGCAGTTACAGTGAGACACCTAGTGGCATGTCTTGTAACAGCACTGCAAATATACATATACAGTAAGATGCCTTTACTCCTGTGAGTACGTGTGTATACATTCATGGCATGACAGCCAACATTCAACTAGAAGTTCTAGGGGACATGCATGATAGCTACCAACAATGCACTAGAGTCACACATGGGGTCAATCCAATTAGGTGCGAGTTGGGAGATGTTCCATGTAACTCGCAGATATTCGCTCAAATGCACTCTCCCGAGATTACTCCAATCCAATTAATAATGCCTATTCGCAGTACTCACAGCGGGGGTTTGCGAATTTTGAGCCATATGCGATGTGAGAGAAGTGCATAAAAAAGAGGGGGGACCTTCCTGGACACCCCTCCCAAAAAAAAATTAATAATAAATAAATAAATTACAATTATCATTTACAGAATCACACAGAAGGATGTTGGTGGTCATAAGGGAAGTACTGGGAGATTTTTAAATGGTTTTAAATAGCTCTGCAATTTTGTTTTTAAAAAGGAAAAAAATATAAAAAGCTAACTTTTTTTGTTTACTTTAATATGAAAAAAAAAATGCAAACAAAAAGTAGAAAAAGATGCTTTAGGGGAACTTTAAGGTGACTAAAAAAAAGTAAAGAAAAAATATAAAATAAACAATTATTTTAAAAAAAAATACTCTAAATTTAGGGTGCATGAAGCAACAAAAAAGTGAATTTTGGGGTAATTTAATTTTTTTTTTTAACCCCAAAATATGTAATTATTGGACTAATTAAGCTAATTGAAAACTTCCAATTCCCTAATTAGTCATTAGGTAGAGAGAGAAAGGAGTTCTGCACGGTGTACCGACATTTTAATCTTAAAATAAGGATTTTCCCTACCATCTCTCACCCTCAGGGAAGTACTTAAAGAAAAAAATAAAAATAAAAAATAAAAATATATATATATATCATTTTTTGATAAATCACTGTCCGCTTATTGATAATAAAGTGATCTGTAAACATTGTTGCTCTGTTTTATACTGATTTAAGGTTGAGAGACAAAAAAGAATCTTATCAGCGTCTCTGCAGCAGTAAATTTCTATCTGCCTGCCAAGTGTACGGCAGAGAATACAGAGGTGTGAGGCGCGGGGGGAGGAGGAGAGTCCAGGATACTATTTGTTTAGCTTGAGCTGACAATTCCTGTCTCACCAGTAAATAGTTTAGAAACAACTTTGTGAATTTCTTATTTTCCACCAGGAAAACCAGGAGGCAGCTGCACCATTTATAACAATATAAAACAATGTATTATTAATGGATTCAAACTTAGAAAGTGTAACTAATTTTGCAGTTTAGCGGATCTGTTTTCCTTCCAGCACCCGACCACATTAAGAGAAAATAAACGCTGGGAGGCGGACAAAGAGATGAATGTAAGCTCTTATGCCTAGTATATCTGGTGTGAATTTGTTCTGTGCAGTGACCCCCCTGAACACACCCCATCCAAATCTAACTCTCTCTGCACATGTTACATCTGCCCCACCTGCAGTACAACATGGTATTGGCAATTCTTAACTTTTTTGTTTTGCTAACATCTCTGAATAACCCGTGTGTGCACCATTTACCATTTTTCATTGTTTTTTTTTTTGTTTTTTTTTCTGAAGGGGATTGGCTGCAATAACACAACGTTTCCTCAAGAGGGATCCTTGTGATCCCTCTCCCAATAGTTCCCCAGGGCTGCCACCAGAAATTGTGGGGCCCGGGACTGGCAAAATAGACACGGCCCCCCCACCAAAAAAATAAATAAATTCTGCCACATTGCTCCACCTCTATGTGATGTTAGAGCCCGCTGTTGTTGTGCTGGTATTGCCTGTAGGAGCCAGGAGTGGGCCCTCATCTCTCTAAGGGCCCGGGACTCCAGTTCCCTCAGTCCCTCCCCCCCATCCCTGATGTCCGCCCTGTAGTGCCCAAAGGCTTCACATGCACATCACAACTGCTGTATCAAGAACCTGGAAATAAAGGGGGTCATTCTGACCCTGTCGCTCGCTGCAGTTTGTTGCGGCGCAGCGGTCGGGTCAGAACTGTGTCTGAGACAGAGGCAGTCGCTGGGCGGGAGGGGGCTGAACGGCGGCGTTAAGCCGCCGTTTAGGGGGAGCGGTCCGGCCAACGCAGATGTGTCCGGACCATTGGGGGGGCGGGGCGCGGTGGCTGCGTGACATCTCACGCAGCCGCTGCGGCCAGTGGCAGCGACAATCAACTCGGAATGACCCCCAAAGACTTCACCAGGGCAGCAACTTAACAGTGGAGCTGTGCAAAAATATCTGCTCCACTTTAATGCTTTCAAAGGTTTGATACATCTCCTCCAGAGAGAGATAGGAAAAGGGAGGAAATGGGGACAACCAGATAAGGGATAGGACAGTGCTGGGTATTTAGGGGTGTGTGGCCAAATCTGTGGAGCACTGAAGAGGGGGACTATGTCCTTCCTCCAACATGCCAGGGCCCAGGAAATTTGTTCCCATCTCCCCCCCTTGGCACTCCTGTACATATTAATATTATAAGACTATTGGACTGGTTGGAGTAGTTGGGTCTATGACAGCTGTATTACGCTGTGTAAGGAGGCAGCAGGTAATATAACCACATGATGCAGTACGTCACCATAACCAGGCAACAACCAATAAGACAAATATCACACAGTTGTGAGATTCCTGTACATGTTAGTAATATATATAATGGATAGAGATGGAAACTTTGAACACATATATGAACATGTCCCACTTTCAGTGTATCGTGTAATGAATACAGAGAATCGGCTGCATCAGCGCTGTTCCAGGCTTTCTGTGCGTCATTCCCATGATGCTGTCTTCGTGACGGGAGGCCGGGAAACTGACAAGCAGCTGTCACCACCGGGGATCTGGATAGGTCATGGTGGAGAGACAATAACTGCATGAAAAGCCTTGTTCTAACTGTCCCGACATCCCGGGAAGAGGGGAGAGGAGTCAGATCTTCAGCCCGAGGATTCTCACTTCTTCTGGTTATTCCCAGGGAATTAGGGGGAACGTGTAGTCCGGTGGCTTGTGAAGGGTATTAGCGCCACACTTGTCTGTGCAATGGGTGCATGTAATTAAAGTCATACACTAGTGTGTACCAGGCCCACGTGACATCGTACATAGATCATCTTTTATCACTCCGGGTACTTGTATAGACAGGACCTGATTTTGAGCCGCATGCAAGCGGTGAATGTGGCCGCATATAGCAGATTTTTGCAAACTGCACATGCGTCGCGTGCTGGATACGCTTCTTTGCGAGCGTATGGATGATGCAGAACCAAGGCCTTATTCAGACCTGGTCACACGCAGGCTTTTTTTGCACTGCTGCGACCAGGTAATCGCCGCCTACAGGGGAGGGGGTAATTGCTGTGCAGGGGTGCGATGGGCTGTGCAGTGAGCTGCACAAAGAAAAGTTTGTGCAGTTTCTGCACAGTCCAGGACTTACTCAGCCGCTGCGATGATCCGGGCCGATGCTGATGTCAGGAATCCTCCTCACGAACGGCTGGGCACGCCTGCTTTCTCCCGGACACTCCCTGAAAATGGTGAGTTGCCACCCACGAACACCTTCTTCCTGTCAATCTTCTTTGTTAGTTCTGTCGCTGCTCGCCGATCCCTGTCGCCGGTGCTCGATGAGCCTGTGCATTGCGGTGCATGCGATGTTTAGACCCGATCGCACAGCTGCGAAAAAAGGCAGTGTGCGATCGAGTCTGAATGACCCCCCAAATGCCCATTTCTGCTATTAAATTCTTTGGACAGCAGCAAACCACAGGTCACAGGGCCTAATTCAGACCTGATCGCTCGCCAGGGGGTTTTTGCACTGCTGCGAACAGATAGTCGCCGCCCATAGGGGAGTGTATTTTCACTTTGCAAGTGTGCGATCAAATGTGTAGCTGAGCAGTACAGACAGATCTTGTGCAGTTTCTGAGTTGCCCAGGACTTACTCAGCCGCTGCGATCACATCTGCCTATCCGGGACCGGAATTGATGTCAGGAACCCTCCCTGCAAACGCTTGGACACGCCTGCGTTTTTCCAAACACTGCCAGAAAACGGTAATTTGACACCCACAGACGTCCTCTTCCTGTCAATCTCCTTGCGAATGGCCATGCAAATTGATTCTTCGCACAAACCCGTCCGCTTTGTACCTGTGCAACGCACCTGCGCATTGCGATGCATACACACATGCAGTTCTGGCCTGATCGCAGCGCTGCAAAAAACGCTAGCAAGTGATCAGGTCTGAATTACCCCCACAGACTGTAGGGAATCCAGAAAGGTTTACTCAAGGACAATATATCGGCAGGGTGATGCAGGTACATTTAGCAAGATAAACTTGGATTCTTGAGCATACAGAGATGACCCGAGTACAGAGTAAATGATATCAGGCTCGGCAGAATGGATCAGGCAATGCAGAATGGATCAGGCAATGCAGAATGGATCAGGCAATGCAGAATGGATCAGGCGTGGCAGAATGGATCAGGCATGGCAGAATGGATCAAGCATGGCAGAATGGATCAGGCATGGCAGAATGGATCAGGCTCGGCAGAATGAATCCGGCTCGGCAGAATGTATCAGGCAATGCAGAATGGATCAGGCTCGGCAGAATGGATCAGGCTCGGCAGAATGGATCAGGCATGGCAGATTGGATCAGGCTCGGCAGAATGGATCAGGCTCGGCAGAAGGGATCAGGCGTGGCAGAATGGATCAGGCTCGGCAGAATGGATCAGGCATGGCAGAATGGATCAGGCATGGCAGAATGGATCAGGCTCGGCAGAATGAATCCGGCTCGGCAGAATGTATCAGGCAATGCAGAATGGATCAGGCTCGGCAGAATGGATCAGGCTCGGCAGAATGGATCAGGCATGGCAGATTGGATCAGGCTCGGCAGAATGGATCAGGCTCGGCAGAATGGATCAGGCTCGGCAGAATGGATCAGGCAATGCAGAATGGATTAGGCATGGCAGAATGGATCAGGCAATGCAGAATGGATCAGGCTCGGCAGAATGGATCAGGCTCGGCAGAATGGATCAGGCATTGCAGAATGAATCAGGCAATGCAGAATGGAACAGGATCGGCAGAATGGATCAGGCTCGGCAGAATGGATCCGGCTCGGCAGAATGGATCAGGCTCGGCAGAATGGATCAGGCATGGCAGATTGGATCAGGCTCGGCAGAATGGATCAGGCTCGGCAGAATGGATCAGGCAATGCAGAATGGATTAGGCATGGCAGAATGGATCAGGCAATGCAGAATGGATCAGGCTCGGCAGAATGGATCAGGCTCGGCAGAATGGATCAGGCATTGCAGAATGAATCAGGCAATGCAGAATGGAACAGGATCGGCAGAATGGATCAGGCTCGGCAGAATGGATCCTGCTCGGCAGAATGGATCAGGCAATGCAGAATGGATCAGAATGGATCAGGCAATGCAGAATGGATCAGAATGGATCAGGCAATGCAGAATGGATCAGGCATGGCAGAATGAATCAGGCAATGCAGAATGGATCAGGCTCGGCAGAATGGATCAGGCATTGCATAATGGATCAGTCATGGCAGAATGAATCAGGCTCGGCAGAATGGATCAGGCAATGCAGAATGGATCAGAATGGATCAGGCAATGCAGAATGGATCAGGCATGGCAGAATGGATCAGGCAATGCAGAATGAATCGGGCAATGCAGAATGGATCAGGCATGGCAGAATGAATCGGGCAATGCAGAATGGATCAGGCAATGCAGAATGGATCAGGCAATGCAGAATGGATCAGGCATGGCAGAATGAATCGGGCAATGCAGAATGGATCAGGCATGGCAGAATGGATCAGGCAATGCAGAATGGATCGGGCAATGCAGAATGAATCAGGCAATGCAGAATGAATCGGGCAATGCAGAATGAATCAGGCAATGCAGAATGGATTAGGCATGGCAGAATGAATCGGGCAATGCAGAATGGATCAGGCATGGCAGAATGGATCAGGCAATGCAGAATGGATCAGGCATGGCAGAATGAATCGGGCAATGCAGAATGAATCAGGCAATGCAGAATGGATTAGGCATGGCAGAATGAATCGGGCAATGCAGAATGGATCAGGCAATGCAGAATGGATCAGGCATGGCAGAATGAATCGGGCAATGCAGAATGAATCAGGCAATGCAGAATGGATCAGGCATGGCAGAATGGATCAGTCTTGGCAGATTTTCACAGACTTTGCTAAAAGAAAACAAAGTCCAAAAACATGAATAGCGACAGCAGGAATACAGATGAACGGGGTCGTGGGCAATGATGCAAATGGTATCAGGCGTAACACACTGTAAACGTAACTGTGGAAATGCGGACAAACTGTGAGCTTGAAAATTACCGGCACAGGACGCGAGGGCGGCGCAGGTGGAGCTTGAGCTCCAGGCGCCTGCTCTGATATCGGGCGCCGCAGCCACAGTCCATTGTTGCCTCTAGGGCAGGACTGATCATCGGTGCTGGACGCGGCGCTGCTGGCAGTAATAACAAGCCGCATCCAGCGCCGGAGTCCGGGGGTGGATAGGGTTCCTGTTCCAGTTACAAATATGGCCACGCTGGTCCTGACGGAGGCCTGCTGCGCAAGCCTAGCCGCAGCAGCTCCTCCTCCCATGGGCCTTTGCGGAGTCTAACTAGACTCCGGGCAGTCTGCCCTGCCAGCCACCACGCTACTTCCTACCCCCACCAAAGTACAGCAGGAGCAAGTGCAGGGGCGGACCAACGAGGTACAGCGGCATATTTATATTTTAATAAGGTTATTCAAATGAAAAAAGTGTGTATATATATATATATTACTACATTAATACAAAGTATTGAAGAAAAAAACTGAGGCCCTTTGGGTGACCATAGAAACAGGGGAAAAGTTGATTATTCGTATTGGCGTGATATACAGGCCACCAGGTCAGGAAGAGGAACTTGACAAGAACCTATTGCAGGACATAACTAAAATGGCATTAAAAGGAGAGGTAATAATCATGGGAGACTTTAATCTTCCTGATGTAAACTGGGAGGTGTCTGTTGCTAGTTCCACTAGAAGTAGGAACATTTTAAATTCCCTTCAGGGAGCATCCCTCCACCAATTGGTGAGGGAGCCCACTCGGAAAGACGCAATATTAGACTTAATACTTACAAATGGAGACAGATTATCGGACGTAAAAGTGGGTGAAAACCTGGGATCCAGTGATCATCAAGCAGTATGGTTCAGCATTAAGACAGAGACTGACTCGTCCCATACAAAAACAAAGGTGTTGGATTTTAGGAAGGCTGATTTTGTAGGGATGGGAAAATGTGTAAGCGATTCTTTGGCAGAGTGGAGGAACTTGGAAACAGTGCAGGAGAGGTGGGAAACATTAAAATGTGCAATATTGAAGGCAACAGACCTTTGTATCAAAACTGTTAGGAAAAACACAAGGAAAAGGAAGCCAGTGTGGTTTGCAAAAGAAGTAGCAAATATTGTGAGAGCAAAAAAGATGGCTTTTAGGAAATATAAGCAGACACAAAATAATGAAGACAAAAAGATATATCTTGTTAGACAGAAGGAGACAAAGAAGGTAATCAGATGTGCAAAGGCACAAGCTGAGGAGAAAATGGCCCAGTCAGTGGGTAAAGGAGGCAAAACTTTTTTTAGGTATATAAGCGAAAGGAGAAAAATAAAAGGCGGAATTATAAAACTAAAGACGGACACTGGGAGTCTTGTTGAAGGAGACAATTTAATAGCAGATCATCTAAATGATTATTTTTGCTCAGTATTTACTACTGAAAGAGAGGGGAAGGGGCCACAGTTAAGTTGCAGGGATATTCAGGAAAATGAAACAAGTACATTTACAGAGGAGAAGGTCCTAACAGAACTCTCAAAGCTGAAAGTGGACAAATCTATGGGGCCAGATGGGATACATCCAAGGATACTAAAAGAACTTAAAGAGGTGCTGGTAGCACCATTGACAGAATTATTCAACCAGTCATTAGCTACAGGAGTAATTCCAGGGAACTGGAAAAGAGCAAACGTAGTCCCACTGCACAAAAGTGGAAGCAAGGAAGAGGCAAACAACTACAGACCAGTGAGTCTTACATCAGTAGTAGGGAAATTGATGGAAACACTCTTAAAAGAAAGAGTTGTAGATTATCTCAAATCCAGCAATTTACTGGATCCCAAACAGCATGGATTCACTGGGGGGAGATCATGTCAAACAAATCTTATTGACTTTTTTGATTGTGTGACTAAAGTGATGGATAAAGGTGGAGCCATGGATATAGCTTATCTAGACTTTAGTAAGGCTTTTGACACAGTTCCACATCGCAGACTGCTAAATAAACTTGAAAGTTTGGGATTGGATATTAGGATTATTGAATGGATAAGATCTTGGTTGAAGGATAGAAAACAGAGAGTTGTGGTAAATGGAGTGCATTCACAGGAGGGAAATGTTACCAGTGGAGTACCCCAGGGATCTGTACTTGGACCAGTGCTTTTTAATATCTTTATTGGTGACATTGCAAATGGCATTAAAGGGAAAGTATGCCTTTTTGCAGATGACACAAAGGTATGCAACTGTTAGGCGCCGAGGGTCCGCCCGTCAGTGCGGCCCGGCGCCTAGCAACTAGGGACGCCGCAGGCAGACAGCCGCCGGCTCCCTAGCAACGCTAGACGCCGGGCGCACGGAGCCGCTCAGACCCTAGCAACGGGGACGCCACGCTCGGACCGCGTTCCCCGTTGCTGGGTCTTAATTAATCAGTTCAATTGTATCCTGGCCGTACAGCATGCAGCTGCACGGCATGATTATGTGATTACCCTGTCTGGATCTTGATTGGAGGGCTCCCAAATTTAAGCACTCTCAGGACTTCTCACAGACGCCGGTGATAGCTTCCTGTTTGCTGTGTCAGTTACAGAGAGTTTCCAGTCCTGCTCAATCCGGTTGTTCCTGTCCTCAGTGGTCCTGTACTCGGAAGTTGTCATCTATTCCTGGAGTCCGACCGAGCACCTTTAACATCCTGTGGTGTTCGTGAGTCGCGGCGTAGCCGTGTGTTGCGGCTTGACCGCTTACTGTTTATTATTTAGTTTCATTGTGTTCCGGAGCTTTTGCGGAGGATTCCGCTCCCACAAATCCACTCTGGTATCCAGCGGTGCTGGATAGGAGTAACGGATCAGTGGATCTTTGGTTGTCCTTTTCCCTGGCGGTTTGTCCGCACATACTTTTGGTTTAAGTTAGTTAGCTTGTAGCCCCTGGCCTGGTTGCTTAGTCAGAGGGCCCCTTGTTATCACCCTGTCTCGGATTTCCCTTTGTCTCCCATTAAGACCTGAGGGGGCATCGAAGTTGGGCAGACATAATCCGCCCTTCAAACGCGGCTGCCATGGGCTCAAGCAACCATAGTCTCGCAGGGGATTTCTGATAACACGGGCGAGACAACGGAGTTAGGGCGCCAGGGGTTACTAGGCTTTCCTGCTCCCGTAACCAGCATATCTTTCCAGTACTCAGACCTCTGCCATAAGATCTCGTCTGGTCTGGAGTACGGGAATCATAACAGCAACAGGGTAGACACACCAGGTGGGGTAAAACAAATGATTGAGGATCTAGGTAGACTAGAGGAATGGTCAAGAGTCTGGCAATTACAGTTTAATGCCAAAAAAATGCAAAATCATGCACTTGGGTCTCAAAAATCCTAAAGCTAAATACAGTATTAATGGCACTATACTGGAAACTACTGAGGAGGAAAGGGATCTAGGAGTCACTATTACAGATGACTTAAAGGCAGGTAAGCAATGTAACAAGGCAATGAGGAAGGCTAGTCAGATGCTTGGCTGCATTGGGAGAGGAATCAGCAGCAGAAAGAAAGAAGTAATAATGCCACTGTATAGGTCATTTGTACGGCCTCATCTAGAATACTGTATTCAGTTCTGGAGGCCATATCTTCAGAAGGATATTAATACATTAGAAACTGTACAAAGGAGGGCAACTAAAATGGTACATGGCCTACATCACAAAACATACCCAGAAAGACTAAGAAATCTCAATATGTATAGTTTGGAGCAGAGAAGGGAAAGGGGGGACATGATAGAAACTTTCAAATATATCAAGGGTTTTAACAAAGTCCAGGAGGGAAACATTCTCCAAATGAAGAGAAGCAATAGGACACGAGGACATGCACTGAGACTGGAGGGGGGGAGGTTCAGGGGAAATTTGCGGAAAAATTATTTCACAGAAAGGGTAGTGGACAAGTGGAATAGCCTCCCATCAGAGGTGGTAGAGGCTAAGACAGTAGAGCAATTTAAACATGCATGGGATAGACATAAGGATATCCTTACAAAGTAATAAGGATCAAATAAGGTTAGAGATAAAAATAATATAAAAAAAAAAAAAAAGGGGCAGACTAGATGGGCCAAGTGGTTCTTATCTGCCGACAAATTCTATGTTTATATATACACAAGTGCGTTTATACTGCAGTTGTGTGTAAATATATATATACATATATATATCGAAGTAGTATATATTTACACGTTGTGTATATATATATATATATATACACACACACACACACACACACACACACATATATATATATATATATATATATATATATATATACTAGAAACCCAGCACTCCACTTACATTAGGCAGTTAGCTTCGGTGCCCTCTGAAGCAATGGGGGTCATTCCGAGTTGTTCGCTCATTGCCGATTTTCGCTATGCTGCGATTAGTTGCTAAATGCGCATGGTACGCAGTGCGCATGCGCTTAGTTATTTAACACAAAACTTAGGAGATTTGCTGTTGCTCGAGCGAAGCTTTTCAGTCGCACTGCTGATCGTTGAGTGATTGACAGGAAGGGGGCGTTTCTGGGCGGCAACTCAGCATTTTGACGGCGTTGGCTAAAAAACGCAGGCGTGCCAGGGAAAAACGCAGGAGTGTCTGGAGAAACGGGGGAGTGGCTGGCCGAAAGCAGGACGTGTTTGTGACGTCAAACCAGGAACTAAACGGACTGAGCTGATCGCAATCTGTGAGTAGGTCTGGAGCTACTCAGAAACTGCAAAGAATTATTTAGTAGCAATTCTGCTAATCTTTCGTTCGCTATTCTGCTAAGCTAAGATACACTCCCAGAGGGCGGCGGCCTAGCGTGTGCAATGCTGCTAAAATCTGCTAGCGAACGAACAACTCGGAATGAGGGCAAATGTGTCTAATATCCAAAAAAGGCAGCAGCACTTGGAGATTTAGGCCCTCATTCCGAGTTGTTTGCAGGACCTGTTTATGTTTACTTGGGAGGGGGCGCCGTAGTACGCATGTGCTCTAGGTACCATGGCTACACACTATACCTCTGTCCGTGGTATCAAACATGTTTTTAGAGCCTCCTTCACCGCAGCCTGTTCACAACCTCTGTCTTCACTGGCACAAGAATCCAGGGCCAGACGGTGCTAAGGTTCTGTGTGTGCAAAGTCATAGTGGGGCCAGGGGCCCCGAGGCCCCAACTGTGGTCCCATATGCAACGGGGGCGCCAGACTGTGTGTATCATTTTAGTAAAGGGAGAAGAGAATACTTGCCAATATTTTGCGGTCGCCACGGGTTCTATTCCCACTCTTTGGGTGTCGTGGACACCCACGAGTGGAAATAGTCCCTGTTGGTTGGCATGCCGACCATCGGGAAAGTGAGCCGTGGAGGAGGTCATGTGACTGTCGGTCAGCTGACCGGCGGTCACATGAATACCACCCGGGTAAGTGCACTCAGGGCATGTCGGTGGAAGGTAGGTGTGTCTGCAGGCTGTACTACAGTAAGTTGAGCATACACAGTGATCCATCCTCCCACTCTGCAGACAGACAGATATCTGCCGTCCATGCACACATAGCTGAGCTGCGTGTGACTGTGAAAGAGCCCCTGTATTTATAAGGCATGCAGTCAGCTGATTCAGTTGTATGCTGTGATTGGGGGGAGTAGCATATCTATCACAGGTACAGAGTGGGCCGCTGGCTCAGGGAAGGTCCACATCACACACCCTGCACCCATCACTATTACTGCCATTGCAGCCACTGTTGCAGTTTTTCAGGTACTCTCTTCGGCAATTGAAAGCTGTATATCTGATAAAATCACCAGAAAAATGTCGCCAGCGCCATTTTTCCAGAGATGTTAGGCATGATGTGCAGAGGCACGGTGGCCGAGTCTTCAGGGCATGCATTAGCACAATGTCTGCTGGGGTCTATGTGGGCCCACAGACATCTGCACCGTGGGGCTCCCACCTGTCCTGAAACGCCCTGGGTTAGGGTTGGACTTACAGAAATTCCAACGTCCACTCTGTGCAAAATGCTAAAGGTTCAGTGCCGAATGCGGAACAGGGTGAATATCACGGTTTACAGTTCCCATCACTAACCTGGAAAGCTGTGCTGCGATTCCTTCTATGTATGCTGCACAGCAATGCATGGAGCGTCTGTCACAGGTTTACAGTTCCCATCACTAACCTGGAAAGCTGTGCTGCGATTCCTTCTATGTATGCTGCACAGCAATGTACGGAGCGTCTGTCACAGGTTTACAGTTCCCCTCACTAACCTGGAAGGCTGTGCTGCGATTCCTTCTATGTATGCTGCACAGCAATGGCCCTCATTCCGAGTTGTTCGCTCGGAGATTTTCATCGCATCGCAGTGAGAATTCTCTTAGTGCGCATGCGCAATGTTCGCACTGCGACTGCGCCAAGTAACTTTACTATGAAGAAAGTAAGTTTACTCACGGCTTTTTCATCGCTCCGACGTTCGCATTGTGATTGACAGGAAATGGGTGTTACTGGGCGGATGCACGGCGTTTTAGGGGCGTGTGGCTGGAAACGCTACCGTTTCCGGAGAAAACGCAGGAGTGGCCGGGGAAACGGTGGGTGTGCCTGGGCGAACGCTGGGTGTGTTTATGACGTCAGCCAGGACCGAAAAGCACTGAACTGATCGCACAGGCAGAGTAAGTCTGAAGCTACTCAAAAACTGCTAACTCGTTTGTAATCGCAATATTGCGCATACATCGGTCGCACATTTAAGAAGCTAAGATTCACTCCCAGTAGGCGGCGGCTTAGCGTGTGTAACTCTGCTACATTCGCCTTGCGAGCGATCAACTCGGAATGAGGGCCAATGCACGGAGCGTCTGTCACAGATTTACAGTCCCCATCACTAACCTGGAGGCTGTGCTGCGATTCCTTCTATGTATGCTGCACAACAATGTACGGAGCGTCTGTCACAGATTTACAGTTCCCCTCACTAACCTGTAAGGCTGTGCTGCGATTCCTTCTATGTATGCTGCACAGCAATGCACGGAGCATCTGTCACAGATTTACAGTCCTCATCTCTAACCTGGAGGCTGTGCTGCGATTCCTTCTATGTATGCTGCACAGCAATGCACGGAGCGTCTGTCACAGATTTACAGTCCTCATCTCTAACCTGGAGGCTGTGCGGCGATTCATTCTATGTATGCTGCACAGCAATGCACGGAGCGTCTGTCACAGATTTACAGTATCTATCACTAACCTGGAGGCTGTGCTGCGATTCCTTCTATGTATGCTGCACAGCAATGCACGGAGCGTCTGTCACAGATTTACAGTCCTCATCTCTAACCTGGAGGCTGTGCTGCGATTCATTCTATGTATGCTGCACAGCAATGCACAGAGCGTCTGTCACAGATTTACAGTATCTATCACTAACCTGGAGGCTGTGCTGCGATTTCTTCTATGTATGCTGCACAACAATGCACGGAGCATCTGTCACAGATTTACAGTCCCCATCAGTAACCTGGAGGCTGTGCTGCGATTCCATCTATGTATGCTACACAGCAATGCATGGAGCGTCTGTCACAGATTTACAGTCCCCATCACTAACCTGGAGGCTGTGCTGCGATTCCTTCTATGTATGCTGCACAGCAATGCACGGAGCATCTGTCACAGATTTACAGTCCCCATCACTAACCTGGAGGCTGTGCTGCGATTCCTTCTATGTATGCTGCACAGCATTGCACGGAGCA
Organism: Pseudophryne corroboree; assembly: GCF_028390025.1. Taxonomy (NCBI): domain Eukaryota; kingdom Metazoa; phylum Chordata; class Amphibia; order Anura; family Myobatrachidae; genus Pseudophryne; species Pseudophryne corroboree. The sequence goes on from NC_086445.1 coordinate 1,034,511,182, forward strand.
TCTACAGTCTCTTTCACTAACCTGGAACGCTGTGCTGCGATTACTTCTATGTATGCTGCACAGCAATGCACGGAGCATCTGTCACAGATTTACAGTCCTCATCTCTAACCTGGAAGGCTGTGCTGCGATTCCTTCTATGTATGCGGCACAGCAATGCACGGAGCGTCTGTCACAGGTTTACAGTCCTCATCTCTAACCTGGAGGCTGTGCTGTGATTCCTTCTATGTATGCAGCACAGCAATGTACGGAGCGTCTGTCACAGGTTTACAGTTCCCCTCACTAACCTGGAAGGCTGTGCTGCGATTCCATCTATGTATGCTGCACAGCAAAACATGGAGCGTCTGTCACAGATTTACAGTCCCCATGACTAACCTGGAAGGCTGTGCTGCGATTCCTTCTATGTATGCGGCACAGCAATGCACGGAGCGTCTGTCACAGGTTTACAGTCCTCATCTCTAACCTGAAGGCTGTGCTGTGATTCCTTCTATGTATGCGGCACAGCAATGTACGGAGCGTCTGTCACAGGTTTACAGTTCCCCTCACTAACCTGGAAGGCTGTGCTGCGATTCCTTCTATGTATGCTGCACAGCAATGCATGGAGCGTCTGTCACAGGTTTACAGTTCCCCTCACTAACCTGGAGGCTGTGCTGCGATTCCTTCTATGTATGCTGCACAGCACTGCACGGAGTGTCTGTCACAGATTTACAGTCCCCATCACTAACCTGGAAGGCTGTGCTGCGATTCCTTCTATGTATGCTGCACAGCACTGCACGGAGCGTCTGTCACAGATTTACAGTCCCCATCACTAACCTGGAAGGCTGTGCTGCGATTCCTTCTATGTATGCTGCACAGCAATGCACGGAGCGTCTGTCACAGATTTACAGTCACCCCGACTGGACAAATGTGCAACAGTTTCTCAAGTGTTAATTACAGCAGACGGCATAGCAAATATTTTAGGACGACAACAGTAATTATAGTGTTTGTAATGAAGTGTGCACGGTGCATATTAATCATGTTCATTTCATTTCCCTTCCATGTAGAACAGTAGTTGTGTTTGTTATTTGTGCACATGAAGCAGATTTCAGCAGTCAGTATAAACTTAATGCATTTATTAGGATATATAGTATACTGCGGATTTACTGACTGCTTCCAGCTGCCACAGGCACAAGAGAAGAACTGATACCTGTTATACGATTACATTGGGGCAATTCATAACCACCTACACACTGACGCAGGGATATAAGTGACACTTTTTATATATACAGTATGATGTGATGAAGGAACAAACACCAGGACTCTCATGAGTTATGTGCAGGGTCCCTGTCTCTCACGACTGACTTTAGTACATACTGTATGTACCAGCAACCAGGTAACCCAGTTCCACTCACCATACTTACATGACAAAGGACAGTCTTGTTTAACTGTGTCACTCTTACACAAGATGGAGCCGTGTGTGGGCAGTGCCGGCGGCCATCTTGGTTAGGGAGCTGAAGCATCTCCAGTAGATTTTGTTGGAGAATGTGCAGTAGTGCACGCTATTTCTAACACTAACATACTGCAAGACCACCTGGGCCACGTCCAAAATAAAAGTATTTGTCAAGTACCTGTCTAACTGGCTCTAAGGGGAGCCCTGCCCTGCATATGGTGCGGCAGTTATTGACATGTGTGATGATAAATTGCTACCTAGGCCATGGTTGAACATATATTGCTGGGTGGCATACATCAGTTGTCAGTTTGTGTGTATGGCATACATCTTAGTCTATAGTCTGCTATATGTTGTGTAACCATCTAGATGCCAGCCAGGAGAGATCTTGCTGAGCAGCTGGGGCTAACAGAAAATGGCTGCCCACATAGCATGCCACAAAAATATGGCTGTCAGTGCCATCGACCAATGGAGATCTAGGCCATGTTGAAGTTGGGATAAATGTATAAGAACATATTGCTACCAATGCAATCCTTTATTCTAAATTATTTCAGAGTTTCCTTTCATCTTATGCTGGCCAAACACCAGAACGACCAGCATCCGATCCGATTCCACACACCATTTCCCTTCAATTCCCCCAGCAGCTCTGGACACATGATTTGGGGCTCTGGCCATATGACGGGTCGTTAAACGATAAATGGTGTGCCTCACCAAAAAAAAAAAAAAAACGGAAGTGCCACTCAAAATCGTACGATGCATCGTCTGTACATCAAACATGGGTGGTCATTCCGAGTTGTTCGCTCGTTATTTTTTTTTCTCGCAATGGAGCGATTAGTCGCTAATGCGCATGCGCAATGTCTGCAGTGCGACTGCGCCAAGTAAATTTGCTATTAAGTTTGGTATTTTACTCACGGCATTACAAAGTTTTTTCTTCGTTCTGGTGACCGTAGTGTGATTGACAGGAAGTGGGTGTTTCTGGGCGGAAACTGGCCGTTTTATGGGTGTGTACGAAAAAACGCTGCCGTTTCTGGGAAAAACGCGGGAGTGGCTGAAGAAACGGGGGAGTGTCTGGGTGAACGCTGGGTGTGTTTGTGAAGTCAAACCAGGAACGAAACTGACTGAACTGATCGCAGATGCCGAGTAAGTCTCGAGCTACTCAGAAACTGCTAAGAACTGTCTATTCGCAAATCTGCTAATCTTTCGTTCGCAAATCTACTAAGCTAAGATTCACTCCCAGTAGGCGGCGGCTTAGCGTGTGCAAAGCTGCTAAAAGCAGCTTGCGAGCGAACAACTCGGAATGAGGGCCCTCATTCCGAGTTGATCGTTCGCTAGCTGCTTTTAGCAGCATTGCACACGCCAGGCCGCCACCCTCTGGGAGTGTTTCTTAGCTTAGCAGAAGTGCGAACGAAAGATTAGCAGAATTGCTACTAAAAAATATCATGCCGTTTCTGAGTAGCTCCAGACCTACTCCTACCTTGCGATGACTGCAGTCAGTTTAGTTTCTGGTTTGACGTCACAAACACGCCCAGCGTTCGGCCAGCCACTCCCCCATTTCACCAGCCACTCCTGCGTTTTTGCCTGGCACGCCTGCGTTTTTTAGCACACTCCCTGAAAACGCAGAGTTGCCGCCCAGAAACACCCACTGCCTGTCAATCATACTACGAACACTCGAGCGACTGAAAAATGTTGCTCAAGCTTGGGTAAAACTACAAAGTTTTGTGTGAAAGTACTTAGCGCATGCACGCTGCGTACCATGCACATGCGCATAATTGCCATTTTTTCACTGCGAAAAACGTCAGCGAGCGACCAACTCGAAATGACCACCATGGTACGATGTGCATACGATTACGACGGATAATATGGGCTGCACGTATGTTCAGAGGATGCGACATGCGACCCGCGGGGCCACGCATCGCATTGTAATCGTGCATAAAACATGCACGATGTCAATAGACACGTCAATATCGTGTATTCGTACACGATATCGACCTGATGTATGGCCAGTATACGTTTTCTTTGAAAGATCATCTATTTGTCTCTGTGAATACACTTCCTCTGACCCCTGACCCAGCTTCCTGTCAAGGCTTCAATTAATAGAGTCAGACTTTACCTTCCCCTGCCCTCCCCCGGTATCCGTTCAGATGGTCGACCATGTTATGGTCGACAGTCATTAGGTCGACCACTATTGGTCGACATTGACATGGTCGCCATGGACACATGGTCGACACATGAAAATGGTCGACACATGAAAAGGTCGACATGAGTTTTTTAACTTTTTTTTCTTTTGGGGAACTTTTCCATACTTTACGATCCACGTGGGCTACGATTGGAACGGTAATCTGTGCCTAGCGAAGCGGTAGCGGAGCGAAGGCACCATGCCCGAAGCATGGCGAGTGAAGCAAGCCATGCACTAATTGGGGTTCCCAGTCACATTACGCAAAAAACGACACCAAAAAAAGTAAAAAAACTCATGTCGACCTTTTCATGTGTCGACCTTTAATGTGTTGACCATTTTCATGTGTCGACCATGTGTCCATGTCAACCATGTCAATGTCGACCAATAGTGGTCGACCTAATGACTGTCGACCATAACATCGTCGACCATTCATACCGGAACCCCCTCCCCCCTCTGCCCTTTTCTGCAGCCTGTACACTAATAGTGCAGAGCTGGTGTCATACTGAACTGTACTAGAACCCTGACAGACCTTTTCTCCTGCTGATTTGCAGTGCCTCAGTACAGCGTGCTTTCACCTTGGGATGATTCCGCCATGACGAGCCCTTTGACCAACTTCCTCTGTGACAGTCCACAAATGTATTGCCCTCCATGTTGCAAACAGTTCCTATTGCACTGGATGTACAGTAAGTGCTACGGCTTTCTGGAGATCAAGGGGGTAATTCAGAGTTGATTGCAGCAGCAAATTTGTTAGCAGTTGGACAAAACCATGGGGGTCATTCCGAGTTGTTCGCTCGTTGCCGATTTTCGCTATACTGCAATTAGTCGCTTACTGCGCATGCGCAAGGTTCGCAGAGCGCATGCGCTTAGTTATTTTACACAAAAGTTAGGTATTTTACTCACGGCATAACTAAGCTTTTTCATCGCTGTGCTGATCGTAGTGTGATTGACAGGAAGTGGGTGTTCCTGGGCGGAAACTGGACGTTTTATGGGAGTGTGTGGAAAAACGCAGGCGTTCGAGTTGCAAAACGCAGGAGTGGCTGGAGAAAGTGGTTGGGCAAACGCTGGGTGTGTTTGTGACGTCAAACCAGGAACGAAAAGGACTGAGCTGGTCGCAATGGCAGAGTAAGTCTGGAGCTACTCAGAAACTGCTAAGAAATTTCTATTCGCAATTCTCCTAATCTTTCGTTCGCAATTCTGCTAAGCTAAGATTCACTCCCAGAGGGCGGCGGCCTAGCGTGTGCAATGCTGCTAAAAGCAGCTAGCGAGCGAACAACTCGGAATGAGGGCCCATGTGCACTGCAGGTGGGGCAGATGTAACGCGCAGAGAGAGTTAGATTTGGGTGGGTTATTTTGTTTCTGTGCAGGGTAAATAATGGCTGATTTTTTTTTACACTGCAATTTAGATTTCAGTTTGAACACATCCCACCCAAATCTAACTCTCTCTGCACATGTTACATCTGCCCCCCGCACTGCACTGCACATGGTTTTGCCCAACTACTAACAAATTTGGGGCAGCGATCAACCCCTAATTAGGCCCCAAGTTCCCAGGGTTGCTTTTTTATCGAGTAACCCTGCAGTCAGTGTGGTTGGGAGATGACGACCTGCCTGCATCCATCCAGTGACTGCGCTGACTGACCAGACCTGAAGGATTTGCCCATCTATGTGGTCACTTGATTGGCTTGATACCGTGGCTTTGCACTTGGCCTTTGTAAGAGTATATGGTCAGATTAAAGGCACATGTCCTCACGTAATCACTTTATGGCTAAGAGCGCCTCATAAACACTGACTTCACTAACTAGTTATATATATGGTTAACAAAATGTACTGTCTGTATAATATATTGGATTGTACTGTATTAATAGCCACTGGCAGGAGCCAAAACGTCTCCACTTTTTACTGATAAGTCATTAGGGCGCGAACAGTGTCTTGTCTAGGTGTGCCTACTATGTAATATTATTGTCTTTATTAATAACCCCTCCCCTTTAGAATGTAAGCTCTCACGAGCAGGGCCCTCTTCCCTCATGTGCTTATCCTTTCTTACTTTAATAATCTTCAACTGCACCACATCCAGCAGTCTTCTGCCACCTGATACTTATTCCAGTGTCATCTGCTGATGTAACTATGTTTATTTACCCTGTACTTGTCCTGTACTGTCATCAACTGTAAGTTGCTGTTTTCCTGTTTGATTATTTATGTACTCTGTAATTGGGCGCTGCGGAACCCTTGTGGCGCCATATAAATAAAGGATGATGATAATAATAATAATAATAATAATAGTATAATGGACCCGACATATGCCGGGTCACATCAGTCCTTGACCCCTGCGCTCTAGACGGCCTCACCCCCTGCTGTCCTCCTGCCCCATCCGCTTCATTACACCTCCATCCCTGCTACCCCCGATGTTCTGCCATGACCACCCCTAAAGCCCATCAGGACAGACCTTCTGAAATTATTATATAGGTTATTATTATTACTACTATGACTACTGTTGTTACTTTTAATATTAATAACATTATTAATATGCGGTAACCAGATAAATCCAGTAGAGAGCCTGGCTGGGCCCAGATACTTTTCAGTGGGCATGGCCTCAAAGGAGGCATGGACCTGGGCCCCTCTATCAGACCTGGGCCCAGGTAATTTGTCCCCTCTCCCCCCCCTCTATTGACGCCACTGGCTGTAGGGTGACCCTGGGTGTGATTCAGAGGTGGGCGCAGGTTTGATTCGGTCACAGATGGGAATGTTTGGTGATCTGTGCATGCGTTGGAGCCGCACCGGTCTTGCAACGGCGGTCGCAGTGCGGCTCTGGATGCAAATTGAGTCTCCATCATGCTGTTTTATACAGATCACTTGTTTTACTGTCATTACTGCTGCTACACAGGACCCTTAGCATGTTTTCTGGAGGGTTGGTAAAGCAGAAATGATACATAATACAATGTACAAAGTCATTTTGCATACTGTACGTCAAGTCACTGATGCAGAGATCCCTAAATGGCTGGAAGGGCCACACCGCTCCCTGCCTGGGTTTCTGTAGATAACCTCTCTTTCTTGTGCACTTTGTACTTCTGTATACAGTATATCTTCCATAAGCGCCACTGGCCAGGAAATATGAACTGAGAGAATACGAGCAGAGGCGGATTGGCCATAGGGTTTACAGGGAAGATTCCCGGTGGGCCGACGCACCCGTGGGGCCTGTTTTGTTTGAGGACATGTGGTCCTTTTTATAGACATAATGAATAAGATGCTAAATAATTTGCATATATGAAAATGACTTTGCCACTTAGCCTGTGATTGCAGATGATCTAGTGTATGCTCTGTCTGCCTGCTTGGCTGACATATAAGATTGAGTGAATAGTGATTGGGATACGGTTGGTGTAATAAGCAAGAAAATATATCTTTCTAAAGAATTATATAGTTTCCTAAATTCTGAAGGTGTATCATATAATGTGCTCATAATATGTAATTTTATTTCTTTTTAACTTCCCACTTGATGCTGGACATGCCCACTATCTGGAAAGTCTTGGGGGGAGGGTGCTGCTGCCATGGCTCATGGCTAGACCTTACACCTCTGGTGCTGCCCATATGGGGCCACTAGTACAAATTTTTCCAGGGCCGCTTTTTGTTCCCAATCTGCCCCTGAATACGAGTAAGCGTCAAATGACGGTAATCAGCGGATGCAATTTATTATTGCTGGGTACAGTGTATGATCCACCCAAAAACACTACCAGCAGAGCTACATGACGCGGTGTGTGCCTACGGGCCACAGCGATGTGAATCTGGCATTGATGAGCATTAGAAAGAGCTATTTACACAACTGCGCTCTGATCACTATATATAACCCGGCGTGGGTGTCGCCATCACTGTATCCCTGAGGTCACTGGGCCATTTAACACAAGAATAAATTACTATAATCCCCCAAACATTCATTCAGTTACAGACAGCGAAGTGAAACTTTAAAACAGGTTCAGACGAGATTAGGTTTCCCCGACCGGCGTTACTCCTGGTAATAAAGGACTACAGACTCTGCCTCGCAGATAGTTGACCGTTCATTGACAGCCAGAATGAGAGGCCCAATCGACTTTCTCCAATATCCACTGGAAACAAACACATGTTTTCTTGGAGATAAGGACAGACTGAAAATGGCTGCGCCATTGATCACACCTAGCTTCAATTACTCGGGCGTCGCTGGGGATAATTGTGAATTTGCAGAGGAGTCGGGGGGGTTGGACAGTTTTCCTGTATCATGAATGATTTCTTTCACTTGGTAGGGATGCCACGAGGCGCTATTACAATCAGGCATTGGATACAGCTAATAGACATCGGCCGGGGAGATTGAGCACCGGGATGTGTAGTTAAGTGCGCTGGTCTGAAAGGCTCTTCTGGGGCTGTGTAATTATTTAACACCTACAGTACCTGTCCGTGGAAATTGGCAGTGCCGTATACTCTTACAAGGCTGGATGACATTCTCTGTCCGTTATACTGGAATCAGTTTGTTACCAGATTAATTAGATGCCTCATGGACCCACAGAAGGATAATATAATAGTCAGCCTAGGCTTCTCCCAAGGGCCCAGGTCACCCTAGCCCATTTTATTGTTTTGGAATTCTGTTTTGGAAAAAAAAAATGGAGGGTGAGGGCAAACCATTATGAACAGCATATCTTCCTCGTGCGTGTTGTGCGTAGGTCATGTGACGCAGAAGTCGGCCGCTACGGTATTATTCTGTGCATTGCATCAAACCTAAGAATAAGTGCGATCAGTTGTAGCCGCGCAGGCTTCGGGCACAGTCGCCGTTTTGTTCTTATTTTCCTAGAACTTGAAAGAAAAAGTCGCACAAAGACGTATGAAAACATTCTCAAATATGTTTTCAAAACTCTTGAATAAAAATAAGTTTTGTTTGCAAAACTCCTTGAGTCCTTGAAGTACGTGTGAAAACATTAATAGATCCGCACAGAACTTCTCTAGCAGTCGTCAGGTGTAAAGAAAAAAAGTTTGCTTGAAAACTATAACAACAGATCTGGGTGCAATAATCCATTTTCAGGTCGTTCAGTTTTACTGTTATTTGATGACTCTCCCCAAAAGCCACATCTTGCCTCTGCCAACTTCACAGCTATATTAAGTTGATAAAAGTGACGTAAATAAGTCTTCCTAATTAGCAAATGAAGTGATGGAAATGGGGTGAGAGACATAAGTTATCTGCAGGCGGAATGACTGGCATATTTATGGTGTGTCAGAGTGTTTTATGTACATCTCCTGCTCTGCGGAGTGAGAACCCAGCGAGCTCCAGGTGCCCATTACTATATAAATGCGTTCACCCTTTAATGGACTAAAATATTGGAGCAGACTTCCTGGGAACGCTGTGCTCTGATGGAGAGCAGTGGGGTTAGCAGAATATTCCAATAGAATAAAGGGTTAATGGGCAAAATGAAACAGCAAAAAAATAAAAATAAATCAGCACTGAGAAAATATTCGACCCTGAATAAGAGCTAGACGCCAGTGCAAATGTGGGCAGATCTGCGGTGTTCTGCGGGCCGTGTATGCGCCATAAAAAGAACTTGGTGACTGGGCATGCACCAGACAAGGCAAACGCACATGGTTGGAGTTTGCTAGTGCACGCAGATTGATCCGGCTGCCGATTGAGCACTGTTTCAGTGAAACGGGTGGCCCCGGGCCGTAACTGGGTGGTGACCATTCGGATGCACGGCGCTGTTCTGTCTAATAGAATTGCCATGGTGGTGTGATAGGCATGTAAGCCAATTGCCATGCCCATACATACGGCCGGATGTAATGACGCCCAAGTTTGGCGGCCATGTGCGGGATGCCGGCCGAACTTGGACATTTTTTTTAAAGGAGCAATCACTTACAAGGCAAAACCATGCTTTGTAAGTGATTGCTCTTTAAAAAAAAGTCAGAGTTCACCCATCATACCGCACATGGCCGCCGAACTCGAGCGTCATTACATCCGGCCGTATGTATGGGCATGGCAATGGGAGCGTCAATCCAGATGGATTGTTTGCACCTGGTATGGTATCAGGGCCGAAGGGAGAGGTGTTAGAACGTCACTGTCACCTAGGGTGCCACTGCCCACCAGTCCCTGCACCTAGCTGGAATGGTAACCTGCAGCCAGTAGTGCAGCTTCAGTGCTGCACGGAGCGTCCAAAGGATGCTATGGATGTGCACCCGGCAGTGTATGGAGCCACCTGGAGCATCCGGGAAGATCTTCACACTTCTCCTGCTCGCGCCCTCTCCCATTACGTCACGGGTTCTGGAGACAAGGCCGGCATAGGGCGCTGGGCAGCCTTGTTTCGGAACTCCCGATAGTAGTGATGATACAAAAACATTGGGAGGGACGGAATTTCACATGCAGGCAGCGGATATCCTGCATGCACTGATAAATACTAGGCTGCCATGGGCATACAGAAAAGTGGGCACGGATTCGTCCTACTCATAATTAGGGCCACTACACCCATAACATTTATCTCTCACAGCATAGCACATAGTAGAAGTACAATAATGATACAATCTACCCCGTTATAAATTGTTAATTAACAACCGATGTGTCTTGTCCAGCGGGTGCAGCCACTACAAGGCGCAGAGGTGAGGGACTGGTCCGACAATGTCAGATTCCCTCCCTAAGAGTTCCCTGCTAAATACCAGTTTCATTGTTTGTGTGACCACATGGTTTGAGGGAATATTACAGTATACTACAGTTTTTCAAGGTATAAGCCAGAAAGCATCATAACCTTGCTAACAGATTCTAGCAGCAGTGCATTTGGTACTGGATTGTCATGTGTATTTTACACTGTGTAAATAAGTGTAATTGCTGCAAACCTGCAAATACTAGAAAATCACAGAGCAGGAAGACCAATGATTGGGCCTTACAAGTAGTGGACTATGGACCTGTTGGCTGTATTGAGTCTAAGCAATACCAAAGATGAGTTAAAAAAGACCTGACTGACTTCTCTGACTATTGAGGGAATATATGTGAATCCCACAATCACGCTTCTTGGAATCTTTACATATGACGGATCCCTTTATTGGTAAAATAGATTGTATTTACACAAAGCATTCCAGACACTTCTAATTCTCTTTCATGTCACTTGTGGTTCACCACTCATACGCAGCAGCCTATATACTCTCCAGAGTTTGTACAATACATACAGTATCTCTGAGAATTATAGCACGCACCTCTGTGGTCTTTATAAAGCCATGACTTCTCAAACGGTTACTACTTGGTAAGGCCTTTATCATTCTCGGGTCCAGGGTAAGGAGCAGGTGTTTTAAGGCTTCACATCTAAGTAAGCTACAGTAATTAGAAATCATTATTTTCCAGCGAATCTCTGCATAACCAGATGTAATTTCCTGAGCATTGGATCCACAGCTTAATGAACCAGGAATGAGTCAATAGATGTTGTTCTCACCATGACAAATGTCCCGGTAGCCTGGCATAGCCTCCTGCAGGGCGGTATTTCAGCTGGTAACCGAGAGATAGAGCTCTGAGGGGCAGATTTATTAACATTTGTTTTACTAGAATAATGTGAAAAGGGTATTTTAGTATCACCTGAAAGTATTAATGGGCTTTTGGAACAGTTTTCATCAAACCTTCTTCTGTGCATTCGCAGTCTGCAAATATTCCCTGCATACGTCCGCTTTTGAATTGGCGTCGGACCCCGGATCAGGCCTTATATTGATAGAGCCCCAGGTCATTGTATATTTAGGGTATGTCCAGACAGACATTTTATTGCTTGCAGTGATCGCGCTGAGCCTAAAAAAAAGTGGGTCCCAGGGACCCCTCACTTTTAAAAATTGGGGTCCTACCTGTCCTATTCTGGGTCCCATCGGAATGAAGGTTATTATTAATCTTATTAATGATTCAAATATGAAACCCCACAACTTGATTTGGACACTACAAAAGTGTTGCAAGGGGAAGAAGGGGGTGACAGTGCTGCTGGGCTGTGTAGTATACAGAACACTGCTCCAGAGCTGTACCTAGACATTTTGGTGCCCTTTGGCAGAAAGTGAATTGATGGTCCCCCTCCCATATTGGAAAGTATGGACAGTGCGCGCCGAAGGCGCGCATAAAAAATGTAAGGGTCTGGCTTTGTGGGGAAGGGGATTGGCCACATAATAGTACCAATTCACATTACACCACAGAGTAGCGCCGCTTATACACATTACACCATGTAGAACCACCTATACACACTGCGCCAGGTAGAGCACATTAATACACATTGCACCAGTTAGAGCACATTATACACATTGCACCAGGTAGAACCGCCTATACACACTGAGCCAGGCAGAGCACATTATACACATTGCACCAGGTAGAGTACATTATACACTTTGCGCCAGGCAGAGCACATTATATATACACATTGCACCAGGTAGAAGCACCCATATACACACTGAGCCAGGTAGAGCACATTATACTCATTGCATCAGGTAGAACCACCTATATACATTGCGCCAGGCAGAGCACGTTATACACATTGCGCCAGGCAGAGCACGTTATACACATTGCGCCAGGCAGAGCATGTTATACACATTGCGCTAGGCAGAGTACATTATACACTTTGCGCCAGGCAGAGCATGTTATACACATTGCGACAGGTAGAGAACGTTACACACATTGCGACAGGTAGAGAACGTTATATACATTACGCCAGGTAGAGCACGTTATACACATTGCGCCAGGTAGAGCAGTATATAATGGCCACTGTGGGTGTGCATGTGATGGTCACTCTGTGGGTATGTGTGGGGGGTGTATGTTGCCCACAGTGGAAGAATTTGGTGTGTTTATAATGGACACTGAGGAGGTATGGGCAGAGTGTATGATGGGCACTGCCCCATCCTCCATATCTGCATCATTAGCTGCCGACACTCTCTTCCCTCCCACACACATACGCTCCCTGTGTTAGTTGATTATAAGTATATCTTACTTAATCCCCCAGGGAGTGCAGCCGTATGCAGCCAGAGAGACACAGGCTTCCTCAATGATTGCGCTGCGCTGGCTAGTGAGCAGCCACTGTGTGTCATAACACAGACCGCCCCGGCGCCTGCTCGCAGCTGCTTCTTACTGTAGTTTGGAGCAGAACGGCGAGTACGCTGGCGGACAGGGAGGAGGGACGTCACGTCTCAGCCGCACTTGAATGGGGAGACATTGCCAGCAGCGCGATTGGATGGGGAGAAGCTGCGGGCAGCGCGATTGGACAGGGAGAAGCTGCGGACAGCGCGATTGGACAGGGAGAAGCTGCCGGCGGCGATTTAATGGCGAGAGAGGCACTGAAGAACGGTATTGGCAGAGACGCACTGGTCAGTTAGAGACAGCGCGTCCTACAGGACCCGCTCATTTAAAAAAAAAAGTCCCCCTCTGCTTGTAGCACGTAAAAACGCGCCATAGCACGTATTTTGCAATCACTGCATTATACACATTCCACCAGGCAGAGCACAGGGGAAGGGGGGAAGTTATTACACACACAGGGGAAGGGGGTGGGGGGGAGGCAGTTATACACACAGGGGAAGGGGGGAAGTTATTACACACACAGGGGAAGGGGGGTGGGGGGAGGCAGTTATACTCACACAGGGGAAGGGGGGAAGTTATTACTAGAGATGAGCGGGTTCGGTTCCTCAAAATCCGAACCCGCCCGAACTTCAGGTTTTTTTACACGGGGCCGAGCGACTCGGATCTTCCCGCCTTGCTCGGTTAACCCGAGCGCGCCCGAACGTCATCATCCCGCTGTCGGATTCTCGCGAGGCTCGGATTCTATCGCGAGACTCGGATTCTATATAAGGAGCCGCGCGTCGCCGCCATTTTCACACGTGCATTGAGATTGATAGGGAGAGGACGTGGCTGGCGTCCTCTCCGTTTAGAGTGACTAGAGTACTAGAGAGAGACACAAATTTTGGGGAGCATATAGGAGGAGTACTACTTGCTGCTGATAGTGTGACCAGTGACCAGTGCCACCAGTTTAATTAATCCGTTCTCTGCCTGAAAAAAAACGATACACAGTGTGACACAGTCACACATACCATATCTGTGCTCAGCCCAGTGTGCTGCATCATATACTGTATATCATTATCTGACTGCTGAGTGCTCACTGCTCACACAGCTTAATTGTGGGGGAGACTGAGGAGCAGTTACAGCAGGAGTACATTTAAGTACAGTGCACACTTTTTCTGCCAGAGTGCCACTGCCAGTGTGACTGACCAGTGACCACTGACCACCAGTATTGTGATTGTCTGCTGACCACCAGTATATTGTGATTGTCTGCCTGAAAAAGTTAAACACTCGTCGTGTGGTGTTTTTATAAACGCATTCTGCAGACAGTGTCCAGCAGGTCCGTCATTACATAATATATACCTGTCCGGCTGCAGTACTAGTGTGATATATATATATTTTAATTTTATCTCATTATCATCCAGTCTATATTAGCAGCAGACACAGTACGGTAGTCCACGGCTGTAGCTACCTCTGTGTCGGCAGTCGCTCGTCCATCCATAATTGTATACCACCTACCCGTGGTTTTTTTTTTTTTCTATCTTCTTGATACTAGTAGCTTACTTTAGGAGTCTGCAGTGCTGAGTCTGACAGACAGTGTCCAGCAGGTCCGTCATTACATAATATATACCTGTCCGGCTGCAGTACTAGTGTGATATATATATAGATATTTTAATTTTATCTCATTATCATCCAGTCTATATTAGCAGCAGACACAGTACGGTAGTCCACGGCTGTAGCTACCTCTGTGTCGGAAGTCGCTCGTCCATCCATAATTGTATACCACCTACCCGTGGTTTTTTTTTTCTATCTTCTTGATACTAGTAGCTTACTTTAGGAGTCTGCAGTGCTGACAGACAGTGTCCAGCAGGTCCGTCATTACATAATATATACCTGTCCGGCTGCAGTACTAGTGTGATATATATATATTTTTTAATTTTATCTCATTATCATCCAGTCTATATTAGCAGCAGACACAGTATGGTAGTCCACGGCTGTAGCTACCTCTGTGTCGGCAGTCGCTCGTCCATCCATAATTGTATACCACCTACCCGTGGTTTTTTTTTTTTTTCTATCTTCTTGATACTAGTAGCTTACTTTAGGAGTCTGCAGTGCTGACAGACAGTGTCCAGCAGGTCCGTCATTACATAATATATACCTGTCCGGCTGCAGTACTAGTGTGATAAATATATATATTTTAATTTTATCTCATTATCATCCAGTCTATATTAGCAGCAGACACAGTACGGTAGTCCACGGCTGTAGCTACCTCTGTGTCGGCAGTCGCTCGTCCATCCATAATTGTATACCACCTACCCGTGGTTTTTTTTTTTTTCTATCTTCTTGATACTAGTAGCTTACTTTAGGAGTCTGCAGTGCTGACAGACAGTGTCCAGCAGGTCCGTCATTACATAATATATACCTGTCCGGCTGCAGTACTAGTGTGATATATATATATATTTTAATTTTATCTCATTATCATCCAGTCTATATTAGCAGCAGACACAGTACGGTAGTCCACGGCTGTAGCTACCTCTGTGTCGGCAGTCGCTCGTCATCCATAAGTATACTAGTATCCATCCATCTCCATTGTTTACCTGAGGTGCCTTTTAGTTGTGCCTATTAAAATATGGAGAACAAAAATGTTGAGGTTCCAAAAATAGGGAAAGATCAAGATCCACTTCCACCTCGTGCTGAAGCTGCTGCCACTAGTCATGGCCGAGACGATGAAATTCCATCAACGTCGTCTGCCAAGGCCGATGCCCAATGTCATAGTACAGAGCATGTAAAATCCAAAACACCAAATATCAGTAAAAAAAGGACTCAAAAATCTAAAATAAAATTGTCGGAGGAGAAGCGTAAACTTGCCAATATGCCATTTACCACACGGAGTGGCAAGGAACGGCTGAGGCCCTGGCCTATGTTCATGGCTAGTGGTTCAGCTTCACATGAGGATGGAAGCACTCAGCCTCTCGCTAGAAAAATGAAAAGACTCAAGCTGGCAAAAGCACAGCAAAGAACTGTGCGTTCTTCGAAATCCCAAATCCACAAGGAGAGTCCAATTGTGTCGGTTGCGATGCCTGACCTTCCCAACACTGGACGTGAAGAGCATGCGCCTTCCACCATTTGCACGCCCCCTGCAAGTGCTGGAAGGAGCACCCGCAGTCCAGTTCCTGATAGTCAGATTGAAGATGTCAGTGTTGAAGTACACCAGGATGAGGAGGATATGGGTGTTGCTGGCGCTGGGGAGGAAATTGACAAGGAGGATTCTGATGGTGAGGTGGTTTGTTTAAGTCAGGCACCCGGGGAGACACCTGTTGTCCGTGGGAGGAATATGGCCATTGACATGCCTGGTGAAAATACCAAAAAAATCAGGTCTTCGGTGTGGAAGTATTTCAACAGAAATGCGGACAACATTTGTCAAGCCGTGTGTTGCCTTTGTCAAGCTGTAATAAGTAGGGGTAAGGACGTTAACCACCTCGGAACATCCTCCCTTATACGTCACCTGCAGCGCATTCATAATAAGTCAGTGACAAGTTTAAAAACTTTGGGCGACAGCGGAAGCAGTCCACTGACCAGTAAATCCCTTCCTCTTGTAACCAAGCTCACGCAAACCACCCCACCAACTCCCTCAGTGTCAATTTCCTCCTTCCCCAGTAATGCCAATAGTCCTGCAGGCCATGTCACTGGCAATTCTGACGAGTCCTCTCCTGCCTGGGATTTCTCCGATGCATCCTTGCGTGTAAGGCCTACTGCTGCTGGCGCTGCTGTTGTTGCTGCTGGGAGTCGATGATCATCCCAGAGGGGAAGTCGTAAGACCACTTTTACTACTTCCACCAAGCAATTGACTGTCCAACAGTCCTTTGCGAGGAAGATGAAATATCACAGCAGTCATCCTGCTGCAAAGCGGATAACTGAGGCCTTGGCATCCTGGGTGGTGAGAAACGTGGTTCCGGTATCCATCATTACTGCAGAGCCAACTAGAGACTTGTTGGAGGTACTGTGTCCCCGGTACCAAATACCATCTAGGTTCCATTTCTCTAGGCAGGCGATACCGAAAATGTACACAGACCTCAGAAAAAGAGTCACCAGTGTCCTAAAAAATGCAGCTGTACCCAATGTCCACTTAACCACGGACATGTGGACAAGTGGAGCAGGGCAGGGTCAGGACTATATGACTGTGACAGCCCACTGGGTAGATGTATGGACTCCCGCCGCAAGAACAGCAGCGGCGGCACCAGTAGCAGCATCTCGCAAACGCCAACTCTTTCCTAGGCAGGCTAGGCTTTGTATCACCGGTTTCCAGAATACGCACACAGCTGAAAACCTCTTACGGCAACTGAGGAAGATCATCGCGGAATGGCTTACCCCAATTGGACTCTCCTGTGGATTTGTGGCATCGGACAACGCCAGCAATATTGTGTGTGCATTAAATCTGGGCAAATTCCAGCACGTCCCATGTTTTGCACATACCTTGAATTTGGTGGTGCAGAATTATTTAAAAAACGAGAGGGGAGTGCAAGAGATGCTGTCGGTGGCCAGAAGAATTGCGGGACACTTTCGGCGTACAGGCACCACGTACAGAAGACTGGAGCAACACCAAAAACGCCTGAACCTGCCCTGCCATCATCTGAAGCAAGAAGTGGTAACGAGGTGGAATTCAACCCTCTATATGCTTCAGAGGTTGGAGGAGCAGCAAAAGGCCATTCAAGCCTATACAATTCAGCACGATATAGGAGGTGGAATGCACCTGTCTCAAGCGCAGTGGAGAATGATTTCAACGTTGTGCAAGGTTCTGCAACCTTTTGAACTTGCCACACGTGAAGTCAGTTCAGACACTGCCAGCCTGAGTTAGGTCATTCCCCTCATCAGGCTTTTGCAGAAGAAGCTGGAGACATTGAAGGAGGAGCTAACACAGAGCGATTCCGCTAGGCATGTGGGACTTGTGGATGGAGCCCTTAATTCGCTTAACAAGGATTCACGGGTGGTCAATCTGTTGAAATCAGAGCACTACATTTTGGCCACCGTGCTCGATCCTAGATTTAAAACCTACCTTGGATCTCTCTTTCCGGCAGACACAAGTCTGCAGGGGTTCAAAGAACTGCTGGTAAGAAAATTGTCAAGTCAAGCGGAACGCGACCTGTCAACATCTCCTCCTTCACATTCTCCCGCAACTGGGGGTGCGAGGAAAAGGCTCAGAATTCCGAGCCCACCCGCTGGCGGTGATGCAGGGCAGTCTGGAGCGACTGCTGATGCTGACATCTGGTCCGGACTGAAGGACCTGCCAACGATTACGGACATGTCGTCTACTGGCACTGCATATGATTCTCTCCCCATTGAAAGAATGGTGGAGGATTATATGAGTGACCGCATCCAAGTAGGCACGTCAGACAGTCCGTACTTATACTGGCAGGAAAAAGAGGCAATTTGGAGGCCCTTGCACAAACTGGCTTTATTCTACCTAAGTTGCCCTCCCACAAGTGTGTACTCCGAAAGAGTGTTTAGTGCCGCCGCTCACCTTGTCAGCAATCGGCGTACGAGGTTACTTCCAGAAAATGTGGAGAAGATGATGTTCATTAAAATGAATTATAATCAATTCCTCCGTGGAGACATTGACCAGCAGCAATTGCCTCCACAAAGTACACAGGGAGCTGAGATGGTGGATTCCAGTGGGGACGAATTGATAATCTGTGAGGAGGGGGATGTACACGGTGATATATCGGAGGATGATGATGAGGTGGACATCTTGCCTCTGTAGAGCCAGTTTGTGCAAGGAGAGATTAATTGCTTCTTTTTTGGTGGGGGTCCAAACCAACCCGTCATTTCAGTCACAGTCGTGTGGCAGACCCTGTCACTGAAATGATGGGTTGGTTAAAGTGTGCATGTCCTGTTTATACAACATAAGGGTGGGTGGGAGGGCCCAAGGACAATTCCATCTTGCACCTCTTTTTTCTTTAATTTTTCTTTGCGTCATGTGCTGTTTGGGGAGTATTTTTTTGAAGGGCCATCCTGCGTGACACTGCAGTGCCACTCCTAGATGGGCCAGGTGTTTGTGTCGGCCACTAGGGTCGCTTAGCTTACTCACACAGCTACCTCATTGCGCCTCTTTTTTTTCTTCTTTGCGTCATGTGCTGTTTGGGGAGTGTTTTTTGAAGGGCCATCCTGCGTGACACTGCAGTGCCACTCCTAGATGGGCCAGGTGTTTGTGTCGGCCACTAGGGTCGCTTAGCTTACTCACACAGCTACCTCATTGCGCTTCTTTTTTTCTTTGCGTCATGTGCTGTTTGGGGAGTAGTTTTTTGAAGGGCCAGCCTGCGTGACACTGCAGTGCCACTCCTAGATGGGCCAGGTGTTTGTGTCGGCCACTAGGGTCACTTAGCTTACTCACACAGCTACCTCATTGCGCCTCTTTTTTTCTTTGCGTCATGTGCTGTTTGGGGGGTGTTTTTTGGAAGGGCCATCCTGCGTGACACTGCAGTGCCACTCCTAGATGGGCCAGGTGTTTGTGTCGGCCACTTGGGTCGTTGAGCTTAGTCACACAGCTACCTCATTGCGCCTCTTTTTTTCTTTGCATCATGTGCTGTTTGGGGAGTGTTTTTTGGAAGGGCCATCCTGCGTGACACTGCAGTGCCACTCCTAGATGGGCCAGGTGTTTGTGTCGGCCACTTGGGTCGCTGAGCTTAGTCACACAGCTACCTCATTGCGCCTCTTTTTTTCTTTGCGTCATGTGCTGTTTGGGGAGTGTTTTTTGGAAGGGCCATCCTGCGTGACACTGCAGTGCCACTCCTAGATGGGCCAGGTGTTTGTGTCGGCCACTTGGGTCGTTGAGCTTAGTCACACAGCTACCTCATTGCGCCTCTTTTTTTCTTTGCGTCATGTGCTGTTTGGGGAGTGTTTTTTGGAAGGGCCATCCTGCGTGACACTGCAGTGCCACTCCTAGATGGGCCAGGTGTTTGTGTCGGCCACTTGGGTCGTTGAGCTTAGTCACACAGCTACCTCATTGCGCCTCTTTTTTTCTTTGCGTCATGTGCTGTTTGGGGAGTGTTTTTTGGAAGGGCCATCCTGCGTGACACTGCAGTGCCACTCCTAGATGGGCCAGGTGTTTGTGTCGGCCACTTGGGTCGCTTAGCTTAGTCATCCAGCGACCTCGGTGCAAATTTTAGGACTAAAAATAATATTGTGAGGTGTGAGGTGTTCAGAATAGACTGAAAATGAGTGGAAATTATGGTTTTTGAGGTTAATAATACTTTGGGATCAAAATGACCCCCAAATTCTATGATTTAAGCTGTTTTTTAGGGTTTTTTGAAAAAAACACCCGAATCCAAAACACACCCGAATCCGACAAAAAAAATTCGGTGAGGTTTTGCCAAAACGCGTTCGAACCCAAAACACGGCCGCGGAACCGAACCCAAAACCAAAACACAAAACCCGAAAAATTTCAAGTGCACATCCCTAGTTAATACATCTACCCCTATGTTCACTCCCTGTCTGCGGAGGAGAACCATCATCTCTGCCATCACCTTGGTGAAGACCCTCGGTGCCGTGGAGAGACCGAACGGCAGTGCCTGGAACTGATAGTCATTGTCCAACAGTGCAAACCTGAGATAAGCCTGATGGGGCGGCCAAATGGAAATGTGGAGGTACGCATCCTTGATATTTTAGGACACCAGAAACTCCCCCTCCTCCAAACCTGAGATCACCGCCCTCAGAGACTCCATTTGAATTTAAACTCCCTTAGATAAGGGTTTAACGATTTTAAGTTCAAAATTGGCCTGACCGAACCATCCGGTTTCAGTACCACGAAAAGGTTCAAATAGTAACCCTTGTTTTACTGATGAGGTGGAACTGGAACAATGACCTCTGACTTTTCCAATTTTTGGATGGCTTCCTGTAGGATAGCTCTGTCTGTCAGTAAAGCTGGCAAGCCTGATTTGAAGAATCGGTGAGGTGGGAGATCTTAAAACTCCAGTCTGTACCCCTGGGACACAATATCCTGTACCCAGGGATCCAGGCCGGACGACACCCAGACGTGGCTGAAACGTCTGAGTCTTGCTCCCACCTGTCCGTCCTCCAGGCTGTCCGGTCCGCCGTCATGCTGAGGATTTTGACGTACCAGAAGCAGGCTTCTGGTCCTGGTAACCTGCAGGTGCAGGTTTTTTGGATTTTGCACGACCTCCTCTAAAGAAGGTGGTAGGAGGCTTGGACTTTTTTGTCTTAGCGGCCCGAAAGGACTGCGATGCAGATGAAGAGAAGGGTTTCTTCGTAGAAGGCGGAGCTGAGGGAAGAAAAGGTGACTTACCCGCGATTGCCGTGGAAATCCACGCATCCAACGCTTCCCCAAATAGAGCCTGACCTGTGTAGGGTAGGTTCTCCACACTTCTCCTGGATTCCGTGTCAGCAGACCATTGGCGTAGCCAGATTCCCTGCGAGCTGAGACAGACATGGAAGATATCTTTGCATTCAGCGTACCCAGATCCTTCATGGATTCCACCATGAACCCCGCAGAATCCTGTATGTTACGTAAAAACAGTTCAATATCACTTCTATCCAGTGTATCTAAGCCCTCTCGTACAGTGCCTGACCACTTTACGATAGCTTTAGAGATCCATGCACAAGCAATAGTAGGCCTTAACGCCACCCCTGAAGCAGTGTATATGGATTTGAGCGTAGTGTCAATCTTACGATCAGCCGGTTCTTTTAATGCGGTAGAACCCGGGACAGGCAAAACCACCTTTTTTGACAGTCTGGAGACAGATGTGTCAACAATGGGAGGGGTCTCCCAATTTTTTCTATCCTCTTCAGGGAAGGGAAACACAACCAGAACCCTTTTGGAGATCTGGAGTTTCTTCTCCGGTTTTCCCAGGATTGAACAAATAGAGCGTTTAATTCTTTAGCTGCAGGGATGGTTAGCGAGGCTTTCTTATCATCTCTAATGGCTTCAATCATTAGCTGCACCCCCTTTGCAAGGGTATGCCGCCCCCCTCAGCACATCCCCATCACCGTCTGCCGTGTCAGAGTCGGTATCCGTGTCATCTTGCATAATCTGGGAAAGTGCACGTTTCTGTGGGTATACGCTAGGGGATTTAGAAGGAATAGGAACTGAACCTGACCAAACTGCCATAGACTTCTTTAAAACCTGAGTTTCAGTCTCAGTATGGGCTACCCTAGTAGAGATCCGAGAGATCATTCCCTTAATAGAAGTCAAACATTCTGGCTCAGTAACAGGAATCTGAGACAATACATTACATTCCTGGGTACATGGAATGGACTCCTCTGCAGAAGAAGCGTCCTCTGCAGCATAAGACACAGAATCCCTGGACATGGTTATGTGAGAAGCATACACCCACACTCACACAGGAAAATGTCAGACACAGTTTCCCCCCAAATCCTTCAGAGAATCAGGGCTTGGAGCCAGCACACACACAGCGCTTCCCTAGGTAGATATAAAACAACTACCTAGAACTGATTGTGTACCTTAATAGCTACACAGTAATTACACAGCCTCCCCCCCCTTCTACACCCCCCTGGTACCGCACAGGATAGCTGGAGTTGCTTGAAAGGACAGCACTCCCTTTCAGCATCACTGTAGTGGATCTGAAGGCAGGAAAATGGCGCTGGTGAGCTGCTGCGTCTGCTCTGAGAAGCTCCGCCCCTTGAACATGGCGCTGCTTCCCGCACTTTGTATCTTTATACTGGCCTGAGGTATGTTGCTGGCAGCGTTACCGAGGCCCCTGACAGCGTGAGTGACCAGTGTAGGGCATAGGCACCGGCTCAGGGCACCCCTCACAGCGCCGCACAGTGTACCGCTGAGCCTCCGGAGAGCGGTTAATACCACGCTCCCACCCTGGTGCCGCCATCTTCACACCAGCTCCCCGCTTGTCATGGGGGCCGGTGACTCACTCGCCACCGGAATCTTCTGGCTCTGTTAGGGGGTGGCGGCATGCTGCGGGAGTGAGCGGTCACCTGGGGCGGCGAACGATCATCACCCTCAGGAGCTCAGTGTCCTGTCGGCGGAGATAGTGACTCGAACCCCGCAGGGCAGACACTACTTCCCCCCTAAGTCCCACGAAGCAGGGAGCCTGTTGCCAGCAGCCTCCCTGTGCCTAAATTACTCTTAGAAAAACAATAAAACTAACGAAGCTCTAGGAGCTCCCCTAGCTGTGACCGGCTCCTCCGGGCACATTTTCTAAACTGAGTCTGGTAGAAGGGGCATAGAGGGAGGAACCAGCCCACACTAGTAAACTCTTAAAGTGCCAATGGCTCCTAGTGGACCCGTCTATACCCCATGGTACTAATGTGGACTCCAGCATCCTCTAGGACGTAAGAGAAATACAGTTTAGAAAATAACAGCTTTATCATAAGCATATCCTATGGATCTTACTGTAACTGAGCCTGTAGCTATTATCTGAGTGACAGCCCAGCCTCGCCCTGTCTGCAGAATGTGACCCCACTGGTTTCTGAGTGTCAGAGAGTTTCTACTTTCATTTCTCCCTCCTGCTGCAGCGATGGCGTCTGCTGATCTGAGACAGGAGCTGGTCTGTTCCATCTGCCTGAGCATTTATACAGATCCTGTAACCCTGAGATGTGGCCACAACTTCTGCCGGGTCTGTATTGATCGTGTGCTGGATACACAGGAGGGGTCTGGAGTTTACAGCTGTCCTGATTGCAGAGCAGAGAGTCAGGAGCGTCCTGCACTGATACAGAGCATAGCTCTGCGTAACATAGTGGAGAGTTTCCAGTCTACTCGGTCAGATCAGGAGGAGACTGGGATCTTCTGCACTTACTGTGTGGACTCTCCTGTACCTGCTGCTAAATCCTGTCTGCTGTGTGAGGCTTCTCTGTGTGATAAACACCTGAGAGTACACAGCAAGTCAGCAGAACACGTCTTATGTGATCCCACCACTGCCCTGGGGAACAGGAAATGCTCCGTCCATAAGAAGATCCTGGAGTATTACTGCACTGAGGACGCTGTCTGTGTCTGTGTGTCCTGCACTTTGACTGGAGAACATCGGGGACACCAGGTGGAGATGCTGGATAAAGCCTCTGAGAAGAAGAAGGAGAAGCTGAGAAATGTTCTGCAGAAACTGACCACAAAGAAGGCGGAGACTGAGAAAAGAGTGCAGAGACTGCAGGAGCGCAGGAGAGAATATCAGGGAAAAGCAGCTGGTGTAACAGAGAGAGTCAGTGCCCTGTTTAGAGACATCAGGAGACAGCTGGAAGACCTGGAGAAGAGAGTGCTGAATGAGATCTCCAGGCAGCAGCGCGTTTCACTCTCAGTCTCTGTTCTGATCCAGCAGCTGGAAATAAAGAAGGACGAGCTGTCCGGGAAGATGCGTCACATTGAGGAGCTGTGTAACATGTCTGACCCAGTGACTGTCTTACAGGAACCAGACACAGGGGACTTGTGTGATACTGAGGACATGGAGAGACATGATAACGAGGTCTGTGGTGCAGGAGATCTGGATGTGGGTCTCATCTCAGAGACATTACACACATTATCTGTTATAATAACTGATATAAATCACACTTCCCTACCCTCCCGGAATATCCGGGAGGATCCCAAAAATCAGGTGCCCCTCCTGGCCCACTGGAAAGGTGGGCAAGTTTCCCGCGGTGCGCATCATAGCCCTGCCACCTGCCATACAGTGCCTGTAATATCAGCACTGTATATCGGGGGGCATGGCCACAGTGACGCGAGTGTAGCTACACGCTCCGAGTGCAGCCTCAGCTACATAGCCGTGCCCCCATCACGCCCCCATGTGACATCATGCACGCCCTCCGCGCCCCCTGCTGCACCAAACTGGCTGCCTTCTCCCGGAGGGGGCAGCCAGAAAGTCGGTAACCCTGGAATAAATACAGGGATCTATGTGCAGGAGGCTACAGACCTACTATTGGATGTAGCCACAGCTGGTAATAAGATACAGATATCAGGTGACAGCAAAACTGCATCCAGGTCAGATATATACCTGAATCGTCCAGAAACACCACATAGATTTCAGGGTTTTCCTCAGGTAATAAGCACCAGGGGATTCTCCTCAGGGCGACATTACTGGGAGGTGGATGTCAGTAAGTCAGTGAGGTGGTGGGTGGGGATGTGTTACCCCAGTATAGGCAGGAAAGGAAATCAGTCAGTAATTGGATATAATAACAAGTCCTGGTGTGTGTGTAGGTGGTATGATCATTACTCAGTGACACATGACAGTACAGAGATCTGGCTAGATAACAATATCCACAAGGTGAGGGTATATCTGGATTATGAGGCAGGACAGCTGTCCTTTTATGCTCTGTGTGACCCCATCATACACTTACACACCTTCACTGCCGCCCTCACTGAGCCCCTCCATGCTGCACTATGTGTAGAGGACGAGTGTGTAACTATATGTGGGGGAGTCAGGAGCTGGGAGGAATTGCCATGAGTAATCCGCCCAGAGACTGGTGACACTACAGGGAAGGGAATATGATTGGGGGAACATTCAGTCGATGTAATGAAGCAGTGGGCTGAGCTACAGCCGAGTCCCTCCCCCTGTGTAACCAGGTGACCAGTGTGT
The DNA here is from genome assembly GCF_028390025.1 of Pseudophryne corroboree. Classification (NCBI taxonomy): domain Eukaryota; kingdom Metazoa; phylum Chordata; class Amphibia; order Anura; family Myobatrachidae; genus Pseudophryne; species Pseudophryne corroboree. The sequence continues at coordinate 1,034,536,321 of NC_086445.1, forward strand.
GTGGATGTGTTGGTGTGTTAAGGCCCGTACACACTGGTCGATATATCGGCCTTTCTCTTGAACGGCCGATATATAGCGGGTTTGTTGGGTGTGTACGGCCGATACGTCTGTGAACTCTGTAGTTCACAGACGTATCGCGTCGGCCGCGCAGCACAGCCGCCGGCCGATACATCTACCGATATATTGGCGCGTCGCTGTGTGTGTACAGTGGTCGGCCGACCGCTCGTAAACATGCTGCGGCGGCTGGCGGTGATTGACAGCTGAACTGGGTGGGCGTGTGTACACGCCCGCCCAGTTCATGGCGTCAGTCCCCGATGGATCGGGCAGTGTGTATGCACAGCACACTGCCCGATCCGTCCATAGATATATCTGCAGATCAATTGATCTGCACATATATCTACCAGTGTGTACCCACCTTTAGATACTGTCATTATCAATACATAATTGTACATGTCTGCAGGATTTCCCCGCCTCTGACTCACTGAGAGCTGTGATCGGCTGCTATATCTGTCTGTCAGCCAGTGTGCACCCAATCGCGGTAGTCAGTATAGACAGGAGAGGGGGACAGTCATACATGGTATATAGGGCGGGATGTACTAAGCCTTGAAAAGTGATAATTTCACTGTGATAAAGTAGCAACCAATCACATTCTAACTGTCATTTTTCAAACCCAGCCTGAATGTATACAAATATATTCACAACTGCAAATTTTTACGCATTAATGTGCAAAATAATATGCTAATGCTGCAGCCGCCAGGAAATGTATTACTACAAGAAAGGAGGGGGGAGGGGGGGGGGGACTGGACGGCGCACCCTATTTTTAAACATAATAGGAGAAGCTACCATGCTGAGACTTCTAGTACCACACAGAAGAAAATGCTGATGCACACTCTATGCACTAAGAATATTGACAGTCGGGGCATGGCCTAGCTGGGCATGGTGTAGGTAACGTGAGCCTCCTAGCTCCCTAGCCTATATATCCTGTATAATTTCCTGCAGCCCGGTGTGGTGTGTATTCTGCCCTTGGAACTGTGTCTGATTTGCTCCTGCTTCTTCAAGCTATTTTGCAGTTAGAGGCTAGGATGACGGCACGATTGGCAAAGCTACATGCTGCTCTATACCTTGGCTGCTTGGATTCGGCACCCTCTGCAGAGTGCCTGGTTGCTATACCTGAAAGGGTGGAGGCAGCGCCGGCCTTAGGTATAGGCAAACTAGGCAAATGCCTAGGGCATTTGGTATGCTTAGGAGCACCAGCAGCTTCTGCTGATTAAAATTATATGTGGCATGCCTATATTCTGTGTGTGACTGCGGCTGTATCTGTATATGAAATGCTACGTTACAGTGTATTCCTGGAAATCACTGTAATGTAGCATTTCGTATGCAGATATAGCCGCAGTCGCACACAGAATATAGGCATGCTGCATATCATTTTAATCAGCAGAAGCTGCTTGTGCATCCTAGCCACATAGTAATGCAAATAAGATGCATTTTCATAAACAAAAGGCACCCGACATTAGCAGAGCTGCCAGCTGAATCACGCCAGGCATCTCCTGCAGAACTAGCGGCGGTGCTAGGGGGCACCAGCCAAAATCTTGCCTAGGGCATCATATTGCTTAGGGCCGGCTCTGGGTGGAGGGATTTGCACCTCCGCAAATCCTGAAATTGGGGTCGATATCCGTTATTGACAGCGCCCCTTGGGATTTCTCGACAACTTCTCCCTTGAGACTTCCTTTGACATTATGCGTCACACCGACCTTACATTGTGAACCTCCTGCTGTGATATGCCTGGACACTGTGAATAAGAGACTGGAGGGCAATGCTCCTAAGCAAATCCTGGAACCATGGTCGATATCCGCCATTGCGAGTGCTCCTTGTGTCTCTTCGATACTCTCTCCCTTGGAACTTCCTTTGACATTATTTGCTGCATCAACCTTGCATTGTGTATTTCCTGCTGTTTTTTATGCTGGGACTGGGGATACGTTTGTCTGTGGCTGTTGGAGAATTGCACTTCTTCTGACCTTATCTGCTGGGACTCATTCTCCCTTACGTGTCTATACCTGGGATGTTCTGGTGATGCAGGTCCTACAGGCCTCCAGACGGGCTGACCCACCTTGAATTGTTGCTTCTCCACTGTTCTTCTTATTGTTATTGTCTATAATGTCTTCAACGCTGTTTTTTTAATTAACCTTTATTATTTTTGTATCCTGTTTTGTTTGCTTAAAGGCTCTGTCTCCCATATCTCTACATACTGGCTACTTGATCCTAGGCTGGGGTTGCCTTTCCTTTATAGGGTTTTTTATATACACACCATGCCCTTAGAGTTTACGGGGGGTTGGTTTCCCCCAAGTTTTAGTAGTTTAGTTAGGGAGGGGTGTTTGGGGATCCAGGTAGGCCATAAATTGGGGGGTTGGTTTTACAGGGTGGGGGGGATTTTGGGGTGTGTGGGTTTGTCCAGTCTATGTTTTGGAGGTGTTGGGTTAGCGCACATTTGTCATACTCTGTTTTAATGGCAATACCTTGCTTTGGTTTTGGGTGGACATAGTCGTACCGATAACCATTGTCCCTGCCTCGCTTCATCTATAATACTTGGGTTCTCATGATTTACTTGCTTTCATGCTGTGCTCTGTACTCCTGAATATTATGTCACCTAACCTGTTGTCTTTGCTATGTTGATATGCTTTGTGCATTTCTTATATATCAGTGTGCTGACCTTTACATCCCGAAATATTCTGTTTTTGGGAATCTGCGTATTCCTGTAGTTTTGGGATTGTATTTTTGTTTGGTTGCTCTGTTACAAGAAAAAGGAAAAACAATAAAAGACTATTGAATTTTAAAAAAAAGAAGACTGATAGTCAAAATCATTTTGATAAACTCTTACAATTCACATGGAGTATACGTGACGATCTTAGCACACATTTGGGAATATATGTTGCCCATCCACCATGTCCAGATGACTTCATTAGATGCCTAATACTAACACATTATATAAATTTATACCTGTAAATAGAGCCCATTGTAATATGTAGTCAGCAATGAAGGAACCTGCGCTAATTAAGGGATGCAGTTAATTTACCGGCGGCCAGGAGACTGATCTCAACAGCCGGCGAAATGCCACAGCTCGGAATCCCGACCAAAGCCCCGAGTTCCCCCTCGGGTGGTGGTATATACCGTGCCCGAATCATGGCATTACTGTGTGTGCCATGTATATCTGTATTCCTATGTGTGTGCCATGTATATCTGTATTCCTGTGTGTGTGCCATGTATATCTGTATTCCTGTGTGTGTGCCATGTATATCTATATTTGTGTGTGTGTGTGTGTGTGTGTGTGTGTGTGTGTGTGTGTGTCTGTGTGTCTGTGTGTGCCATGTATATCTGTATTCCTGTGTGTGTGTGCCATGTATATCTATATTCCTGTGTGTGTGTGCCATGTATATCTATATTCCTGTGTGTGTGCCATGTATATCTATATTCCTGTGTGTGCGCCATGTATATCTGTATTCCTGTGTATGTGCCATGTATATCTATATACCTGTGTGTGTGCCATGTATATCTATATTCCTGTGTATGTGCCATGTATATCTATATTCCTGTGTGTGTGTGTGCCATGTATATCTGTATTCCTGTGTGTGTGTGTGTGTGCCATGTATATCTATATACCTGTGTGTGTGTGCCATGTATATCTATATACCTGTGTGTGTGTGCCATGTATATCTATATTCCTGTGTGTGCGCCATGTATATCTGTATTCCTGTGTGTGTGTGCCATGTATATCTATATTCCTGTGTGTGTGTGCCATGTATATCTATATTCCTGTGTGTGCGCCATGTATATCTGTATTCCTGTGTGTGCCATGTATATCTATATTCCTGTGTGTGTGCCATGTATATCTATATTCCTGTGTGTGTGTGCCATGTATATCTATATTCCTGTGTGTGCCATGTATATCTATATTCCTGTGTGTGCGCCATGTATATCTATATTCCTGTGTGTGTGTGCCATGTATATCTATATTCCTGTGTGTGTGCCATGTATATCTATATTCCTGTGTATGTGCCATGTATATCTGTATTCCTGTGTGTGTGCCATGTATATCTATATTCCTGTGTATGTGCCATGTATATCTGTATTCCTGTGTGTGTGCCATGTATATCTATATTCCTGTGTATGTGCCATGTATATCTATATTCCTGTGTGTGTGCCATGTATATCTATATTCCTGTGTATGTGCCATGTATATCTGTATTCCTGTGTGTGTGCCATGTATATCTATATTCCTGTGTATGTGCCATGTATATCTATATTCCTGTGTGTGTGCCATGTATATCTGTATTCCTGTGTGTGTGCCCTGCCATGTATATCTATATTCCTGTGTGTGTGCCATGTATATCTATATTCCTGTGTGTGCGCCATGTATATCTATATTCCTGTGTGTGCCATGTATATGTATATTCCTGTGTGTGTGCCATGTATATCTATATTCCTGTGTATGTGCCATGTATATCTATATTACTGTGTGTGTGCCATGTATATCTATATTCCTGTGTGTGCGCCATGTATATCTATATTCCTGTGTGTGTGCCATGTATATCTATATTCCTGTGTGTGTGCCATGTATATCTGTATTCCTGTGTGTGTGCCATGTATATCTATATTCCTGTGTGTGTGTGCCATGTATATCTATATTCCTGTGTATGTGCCATGTATATGTATATTCCTGTGTGTGTGCCATGTATATCTATATTCCTGTGTGTGTGCCATGTATATCTATATTCCTGTGTGTGTACCATGTATATCTGTATTCCTGTGTGTGTGTGCCATGTATATCTATATTCCTGTGTGTGTGCCATGTATATCTATATTCCTGTGTGTGTGCCATGTATATCTGTATTCCTGTGTGTGTGCCATGTATATCTGTATTCCTGTGTGTGCCATGTATATCTGTATTCCTGTGTGTGTGCCATGTATATCTGTATTCCTGTGTGTGTGCCATGTATATCTATATTCCTGTGTGTGTGCCATGTATATCTATATTCCTGTGTGTGTGCCATGTATATCTATATTCCTGTGTGTGTGCCATGTATATGTATATTCCTGTGTGTGTGCCATGTATATCTGTATTCCTGTGTGTGCCATGTATATCTGTATTCCTGTGTGTGCGCCATGTATATCTATATTCCTGTGTGTGTGCCATGTATATGTATATTCCTGTGTGTGTGCCATGTATATCTGTATTCCTGTGTGTGCCATGTATATCTGTATTCCTGTGTGTGTGCCATGTATATCTATATTCCTGTGTGTGTGCCATGTATATCTATATTCCTGTGTGTGTGTGCCATGTATATCTATATTACTGTGTATGTGCCATGTATATCTATATTCCTGTGTGTGTGCCATGTATATCTGTATTCCTGTGTGTGTGCCATGTATATCTATATTCCTGTGTGTGTGCCATGTATATCTATATTCCTGTGTGTGTGCCATGTATATCTATATTCCTGTGTATGTGCCATGTATATCTATATTCCTGTGTGTGTGTGCCATGTATATCTATATTCCTGTGTGTGTGCCATGTATATCTATATTACTGTGTGTGCGCCATGTATATCTATATTCCTGTGTGTGCGCCATGTATATCTATATTCCTGTGTGTGTGCCATGTATATCTGTATTCCTGTGTGTGCCATGTATATCTGTATTCCTCTGTGTGTGCCATGTATATCTGTATTCCTGTGTATGTGCCATGTATATCTATATTCCTGTGTGTGTGCCATGTATATGTATATTCCTGTGTGTGTGCCATGTATATCTGTATTCCTGTGTGTGTGCCATGTATATCTGTATTCCTGTGTGTGTGCCATGCATATCTATATTCCTGTGTGTGCGCCATGTATATCTATATTCCTGTGTATGTGCCATGTATATCTATATTCCTGTGTGTGTGTGCCATGTATATCTATATACCTGTGTGTGTGCCATGTATATGTATATTCCTGTGTGTGTGCCATGTATATCTATATTCCTGTGTATGTGCCATGTATATCTATATTCCTGTGTGTGTGTGCCATGTATATCTATATTCCTGTGTGTGTGTGCCATGTATATCTATATTCCTGTGTGTGCGCCATGTATATCTGTATTCCTGTGTGTGCCATGTATATCTGTATTCCTGTGTGTGTGTGCCATGTATATCTATATTCCTGTGTGTGTGTGCCATGTATATCTATATTCCTGTGTGTGCGCCATGTATATCTGTATTCCTGTGTGTGCCATGTATATGTATATTCCTGTGTGTGTGCCATGTATATCTATATTCCTGTGTATGTGCCATGTATATCTATATTCCTGTGTGTGTGTGCCATGTATATCTATATTCCTGTGTGTGTGCCATGTATATCTATATTCCTGTGTGTGTGCCATGTATATCTATATTCCTGTGTGTGTGTGCCATGTATATCTATATTCCTGTGTGTGTGCCATGTATATCTATATTCCTGTGTGTGTGCCATGTATATCTATATTCCTGTGTGTGTGCCATGTATATCTATATTCCTGTGTATGTGCCATGTATATCTGTATTCCTGTGTGTGTGCCATGTATATCTATATTCCTGTGTATGTGCCATGTATATCTATATTCCTGTGTGTGCGCCATGTATATCTATATTCCTGTGTGTGCGCCATGTATATCTATATTACTGTGTGTGTGCCATGTATATCTGTATTCCTGTGTGTGTGCCATGTATATGTATATTCCTGTGTGTGTGCCATATATATCTGTATTTGTGTGTGTGTGTGTGTGTGTGTGTGTGTGTGTGTGTGTGTGTGTGTGTACCATGTATATCTATATTCCTGTGTGTGTGCCATATATATCTGTATTGTGTGTGTGTGTGTGTGTGTGTGTGTGTGTGTGTGTGTGTGCGCCATGTATATCTATATTCCTGTGTGTGTGCCATGTATATCTATATTCCTGTGTGTGTGCCATGTATGTCTGTATTCCTGTGTGTGCGCCATGTATATCTATATTCCTGTGTATGTGCCATGTATATCTATATTCCTGTGTGTGTGCCATGTATATCTATATTCCTGTGTATGTGCCATGTATATCTATATTCCTGTGTGTGTGCCATGTATATCTATATTCCTGTGTATGTGCCATGTATATCTATATTCCTGTGTGTGTGCCATGTATATCTATATTTCTGTGTATGTGCCATGTATATCTATATTCCTGTGTGTGTGCCATGCATATCTGTATTTCTGTGTGTGCCAAGTATATATGTCATTTTTATTAAATACAAACTTTGATGACATTAATACAGTATATGAATAGCAATATATTATATATTACATATGCTATAGATTGTACTTTTCCTATAACACAAACAATCACGTTTTATTACATTATATATTACAGGCAGGGCCGGAGCTTCCACTAGGCAGCTTTAGGCAGCTGCCTAGGGGCGCCGGGACCTGAGGGGGCGGCCTGCTATAGCTGCATGAAAAAGGTAGCGTGGTCCTACCTCTCACAACTGCAGCAATCCCCCCAGTACTCGGAAGACTAGACTAAGGATCCCTGGAGCTCATTCCTCTTCCCATCTCACATAATAAGTGTCTCGGAGGGCCGGCGCAGTATAAGCGCAGATATTCTGTGGCAGCGACAGCTGAGGTAGGATGACAGACAGCTGAACGCTGGAGGGGGGGACTGAGGAACAGACACGCGGGATGTCACTGAGGAAAGACAAGCGAGGGGACCTGTACGGATGACGCGGGATAGGGGAGGGAAAATATTCCGGAATTGGAAGCCATGTTTTGTAGAGGAAGCACAGACGTGAGGGAGCCAGGAGACGAGGTACGTCTCAGGCGATTATCTCCCTGCTTTGGATGTGGAGCGCTAGTATTTGGGGACAGGATATAGGAGTACTTCCATACATTTATATAAGGAAAACATTGGGACAAAATAGGTATCAATCCTGACACAGTTGCACTCACCTTGGCACAGAACACAGCCCCGCTGCAGTACAAGCTCCTCCATTTTGCATGTCTGCGGATCGGCACTATCTGCCATAATGGCGACACTTCATAATAGTGTCTGTTTCAACCAAGTGTGCGACGGCGTTACGATGGCCATCATTAACCAAGGGTTCACAACCATCGATGTTTTATGTCCACTAAGATACACCTTGCCCAAATCATGGTGAGCAAAGCGGTACACTAATGGGGTTTGTTTGTCGTAGAAAAGTACCAGAACACCCTACAAAAAAATAATAATATTGTGTCTACCTTTTTGTGTTGACCATTTCCATGTCGAGCCTGTGACCGCGTCGACCTAATGCATGTCTGCTATTAGTGGTCTACACATTGACTGTAGACCTTTTTAGGGTAGATCTAACAATCCACACCCGGCTGGTGCAGCAGGACCGGGCCCTCAAGTGAGGATCATTCCACCCAAATTGGGAGAGTTAGTTGGCCTTTGGATTCAGTTTTCAGCATGGAGCTGTGCATTTGATCCGTCCTTCCAAGACAAACCTCTGATCCTCTATATATATTATCTTCATATTGTACAATAGCGTCAGTTGCGCAGGTTCCGGCTGTAAGATTACATTTTATGGAGCACGGAAACGAGTGATGTAAATTCTGGTGGGGCTGCAATAGTGTTGCTGCTTGGAACCAACAGACCATCATCTTCCTACTGCAGAAACCGACAGGAAATTCTCCAATGCTACCTTACTGTGCACCGCAAATATCAGGTAAATAAATGCGCAAAAAGACAGATGTCTGGATTTATGGCGCATCCTTTCTGTATGTGAAAAAAGTGGAAACAGTAACATATTATACTCAGTACTGAGAGAAAATGTCACTCATACATCAATATTATTTTGCACTTTTATCGCCAAATTTATCAATGAAATACTGGATGGCGTCACCTAGCGGCAGAAAGCAAAGCTTATTGACACTTGTTAATTTGAGCAGATACCTCAGTCCCCATAGAAGTTTTATAGGGAAATGGCAAAAATCCACCGGATCAGTGATATCCCTGATGTACTCCTGCTACTACATAGGAGGAAGCTGTAATAACCCCTTTCTCCAGCAAAAAAGAGGTTATCACTGCTTGATAAATAGAAATGGTTAGGTCTCCAATTAAGAATGAGATGTTACCCATCTAGCACTCGCTACAGGGGTTATGCCCTCTATTCAGCATAAAGCAAGTAGGCTATGGGCTGAATTCAGTAAGGATAGCATATTCTGCTAATTAGCAGATCGTGGCGGCTGCATGTGACATCACGCAGCTGCCGTGATCACGTCCCCGTTCGGCCGCCTCCGCCACCCCCCGTTCGTTCCGAATCCCACCCGCAACGTTCCGTCTCCTCCCTGAAAACGGAGCGTTGCCCACCTCCCCTTCCCCCCCCCCCGCCCGTGAACGCTTCTGCCTGATTGAGGCAGAGGCGATTGCATTTTCTCCGCCACCCACTCCACAGAAAGTGTGATAATTTCAGTTGGATCGCACACTGCGATCCAACCTGAATTAGGCCTTATATACGATCCCCATTGCTTATCCATATTGGGCCCAGACACAATCTTTCCGGCCTCAGTACAGCCTTCTAGGCTTTGCTGACTCCCCGCTGCGTGGAAGCAGCGGTAGGCTGCCGGGAGCTGAGCAGAGGACAATGACGTTGGACCTCACAAGACAGGTAATCAATGTTAAATATTCTCTGCATTATTGGAAATCAAATACTAAACAAAATATCCTGCCCAGTTTACCCAGAAGTGTGAAAGTTCCAAGAGATCCGGCCAACTTCTGGGAGAGTAATTAACAGGGGCGTCTCCAGGGCTACTAGTACCCTGAGCGAGAACACGTAAAAGTGCCCCCTCCCAACCCCTATGCGCGCACACTCCAGGAAAAGTGGGTGTGGCCTCTGGAAAAGTGGGCGTGGTCTCATAACTTCATATTATTAGACTATTAATAAATATATTTTCACACCCCCTCTGCGCACACAATTAGCAGCCTTACACATAACAGCCACAGTAGTGTTCCTTACACACAATGTCTCCAGTATAGTTTAAGATACACATAATGTCTCCAGTATAGTGCCAGATACACATAATGTGCAGTGCCAGATAGACATGATATGCCCCCCAGCCGTGCCAGCTACACATGACATGCCCCACAGCAGTGCCAGCTACACACAATATGCCCCCCAGCAGTGCCAGCTACACATGGCATGTCCCCCAGCAGTGCCAGCTACACACAATATGCCCCCCAGCAATGCCAGCTACACATGACATGCCCCGCAGCAGTGCCAGCTACACATGACATGCCTCGCAGCAGTACCAGCTACACATGACAAGCCCCCCAGCAGTGCCAGCTACACTTGACATGCCCCCCAGCAGCCAGCTACACGACATGCCCCGCAGCAGTGCCAGCTACACATGACATGCCCCGCAGCAGTGCCAGCTACACATGACATGCCCCCTAGCAGTGCCAGCTACACATTACATGCCCCCCAGCTGTGCCAGCTACACATGACATGCCCCCTAGCAGTGCCAGCTACACATTACATGCCCCCCAGCTGTGCCAGCTACACATGACATGCCCCGCAGCAGTGCCAGCTACACATGACATGCCCCCTACCAGTGCCAGCTACACATTACATGCCCCCCAGCAGTGCCAGCTACACATGACATGCCCCCCAGCAGTGCCAGCTACACATGATAGTGTTTACTTTTTAGGGCAGGGTGCTGATCACAGGGGGGGGGGGGGGGGCACATTTTTAAGTTAGGAGGGCAAAATGATGTACATACTGTAATGCTTGGTGCTCATCAACCCATATGGCAAAGCATGGACAGTGCGCTCCGAAGGAACACTACATGATATGCTCCCCAGCCGTACCAGCTACACATGACATGCCCCCAGCAGTGCCAGCAACACATGACATGCCCCCCAGCAGTGCCAGATACATAAATGCCCCCACAGTGCCAGATATGCCCCCACAGTGCCAGATAAATGCAGTCACAATGACAGATAAATAAATGCCCCCACAGTGATAGATACATAAATGCACCCACAGTGCCAGATATGCCCCCACAGTGCCAGATACATAAATGCCCCCACAGTTCCAGATACATAAATGCCCCCAGTGCCAGTGCCAGATACAGAAATGCCCCCACAGTGCCAGATACAGAAATGCCCCCACAGTGCCAGATACAGAAATGCCCCCACAGTGCCAGATAAATAAATGCCCCCACAGTGCCAGATAAATAAATGCCCCCACAGTGCCAGATACTGAAATGCCTCCACAGTGCCAGATACATAAATGCCCCCACAGTGCTAGATATGCCCCCAGTGCCAGATACATAAATGCCCCCACAGTGCCAGATATGCCCCCACAGTGCCAGATACATAAATGCTGCCACAGTGCCAGATAAATAAATGCCCCTCAGTGCCAGATAAATGCCCCCACAGTGCCAGATACATAAATGCCCCCAGTAGCAGATAAATAAATGCCCCCACAGTGCCAAATAAATGCCCCAGTGCCAGATATGCCTCCACAGTGCCAGATACATAAATGCCCCCAGTGCCAGATACATAAATGCCCCCACAGTGCCAGATAAATGCCCCCACGGTGCCAGATACATAAATGCCCCCACAGTGCCAGATACATAAATGCCCCCACAGTGCCAGATACATAAATGCCCCCACAGTGCAGATATTCCCCCACAGTGCAGATATGCCCCCACAGTGCCAGATACAAAAATGCCCCCACAGTGCAGATATGACCCCACAGTACCATGCCCCCACAGTGCAGATATGACCCCACACAGTGCCATCCATAACTGCCCCCCACAATACCTGCGTCGCTGGGAGGGGGAGGAGTGCTGCTGTCTGAGGGTGCGGGCGGGCGGGCGGGCAGGCAAGCGGGCGGGCTCCAAAGCAGTTGTGTGCGCTATGCGGCGCTGCCGTCTGACGTGAGACACCGGCGCCGCACAGCCCGCACTGGCACACAAGAGTTTAAGGCCGGGGAATGCTGCACAGGGCCGGCGCCAGCGTGCGGCGCCCATTAAGGGTGGCGCCCCGCACATCCGCTCTATTCGAACATACCTGGAGCCGGCCCTGGTAATTAGGTATGTTTTGCGATTTTCACTAAGATATCGGAACCTCCTTCAAATAATATATCGTAATAACCAGAAAATTTAGATCTCTAGTGCATGGAACACTGCAGTTCAGTAGTGATACAATACAGTTTAGAAAAAAACAGCTTTATCATAAGCATATCCTATGGATCTTACTGTAACTGAGCCTGTAGCTATTATCTGAGTGACAGCCCAGCCTCGCCCTGTGTGCAGATTGTGAAACAACTGATTTCTGAGTGTCAGAGACTTTCTACTTTCATTTCTCCCTCCTGCTGCAGCGATGGCGTCTGCTGATCTGAGACAGGAGCTGGACTGTTCCATCTGCCTGAGCATTTATACAGATCCTGTAACCCTGAGATGTGGCCACAACTTCTGCCGGGTCTGTATTGATCGTGTGCTGGATACACAGGAGGGGTCTGGAGTTTACAGCTGTCCTGATTGCAGAGCAGAGTGTCAGGAGCGTCCTGCACTGATACGGAACATTCCTCTGTGTAACATACTGGGGAGGTTCCTGTCTACTCGCCCAGATCAGGAGGAGACTGGGATCTTCTGCACTTACTGCATTCACTCTCCTGTACCTGCTGCTAAATCCTGTCAGCTGTGTGAGGCTTCTCTATGTGATAAACACCTGAGAGTACACAGCAAGTCACCAGAGCACGTCTTATGTGATCCCACCACTGCCCTGGGGAACAGGAAATGCTCCGTCCATAAGAAGATCCTGGAGTATTACTGCACTGAGGACTCTGTCTGTATCTGTGTGTACTGTTCAGCTGGAGAACATCGGGGACACCAGGTGGAGATGCTGGATGAGGCCTCTGAGAAGAAGAAGGAGAAGCTGAGAAATGTTCTGCAGAAACTGACCACAAAGAGAGCGGAGACTGAGAAAAGAGTGCAGAGTCTGCAGGAGCGCAGGAGAGAAGATCAGAGAAAAGCAACTGGTATAACAGAGACAGTCACTGCCCTGTTTAGAGACATCAGGAGACAGCTGGAAGACCTGGAGAAGAGAGTCCTGAGTGAGATCTCCAGGCAGGAACAGCGCGTTTCACTCTCGGTCTCTGATCTGATCCAGCAGCTGAAAATAAAGAAGGACGAGCTGTCCGGGAAGATGCGTCACATTGAGGAGCTGTGTAACATGTCTGACCCAGTGACTGTCTTACAGGAACCAGACACTGGGGACTTGTGTGACACTGAGGACACAGAGAGACATGATAACCAGGTCCGTGGTGCAGGAGATCTGGATGTGGGTCTCATCTCAGGGACATTACACACATTATCTGATATAATAACATACATAAATACAGGGATCTATGTGCAGGAGGCTACAGCCCTATTACTGGATGTAGCCACAGCTGGTAATTATATACAGATATCAGGTGACAGGAAAACTGCATCCAGGTCACATATATACCTGAATCGTCCAGAAACACCACAGAGATTTCAGGGTTTTCCTCAGGTAATAAGCACCAGGAGATTCTCCTCAGGGCGACATTACTGGGAGGTGGATGTCAGTAAGTCAGTGAGGTGGTGGGTGGGGATGTGTTACCCCAGTATAGGCAGGAAAGGAGAGCAGTCACTCATTGGAGGCAATAACAAGTCCTGGTGTTTGCGTAGATATAATAATCAGTACTCAGTGAGATATGACAGTACAGAGAGCCGGTTAGCTGACAATATCCCCTGTGACAGAGTGAGGGTATATCTGGATTATGAGGCAGGACAGCTGTCCTTTTATGCTCTGTGTGACCCCATCATACACTTACACAGGATCAGACACTTACACACCTTCACTGCCGCCCTCACTGAGCCCCTCCATGCTGAATTATTGGTAGGGGACGGGTGTGTAACTATATGTGGGGGAGTCAGGAGCTGGGAGAAATTACCATGAGAAATCTGGACAGAGAGGGGAATATGATTGGTGGAACATTCAGCCAATAAAATGAAGCAGTGGGTGGAGCTGCAACTAAACCCCTCCCCCTGGGTAACTTGGTGACCAATGTGCCTGCATGTGTTCCTATGTTGGTGTATTCGATACCGTCATAATACGTAATACATAAATGTACATCTTTGTGGTATTTCCCCGCCTCTGACTCACTGAGAGCTGTGATTGGCTGCTATATCTGTCTGTCAGCCAGTGTGCACCCTATCATAGTCATATATAGGATATAAAAATACGTCCAGGGGACATATGCTATAGGGTCCGAGTTTGCTGAATGTGCAGGATGCCGGCCAATCTCAGACTTTTTTTTAAAAGCGGAAATCATTCACAAGGCATGCTTTAAAAAACCATCCAAGATCGTCCGGCATTCAGCACCGCCAGTAAACTCGGACCTTATTACATATGTCCCAAGGTGTTTGTGTAGGGGGGTATAATAACAACTACTGAGGGTCTGATTCAGAAATGCGCGCTAATGCATTAGCAGCTGCAAACTTGTACACAATAATGTGCAATAAATGTGCTAATGCTGCAGCCGCCAGGAAATGTATTGCTACAAGAAAGGGGAAGAGGGGGGGGGGGGGGACTGGACTGCACACTCTATTTTTAAACCTGATAGGAGGTGCTACCATGCTGAGGCTTGTAGTACCACACAGTAGGAAGAAACATGTTGATGCACACTGGATGCACTAAGAACACTGATAGTCAAAGGGACAAATGCATCATTGCTTGGAGAGTGATAAAATGGAGAAAGAAAAAGTGCCAGCTAATCAGCTCCTAACTGCCATTTTTCAAACCCAGCCTGTGACGTGGCAGTTAGGAGCTGATTAGCTGGCACTTTTTCTTTCTCCATTTTATCACTCTCCAAGCAATGATGCATCTAGCCCAAAATCATTATGATAAACTCTTACTATTAACATGGAGTATAAGTGAGGTTCTTAGCACACATTTGGCCAAATATGTGACCCATCCACCACGTCCAGGTGACTTCATTAGATGGGTCCCTAACATCCCTAATACTATCACATTATATTATCCAGGTCTTACCTGTAAATAGAGCCCATTGTAATATGTAGTCAGCAATGTAGGAACCCGCGCTAATGAAACCACCTGAGAGTAGATGGGAGGGGTGCCAGTACCATAATGTATAGAGTGACAATGCTAAATTCCTTTGTCGTATAAACAACCCTTTATGAAGTCTAAGAACACTGTACGCTGTTTACTTAAGAAGTACCGTACGGGTACGCTGGTTGCGTAACGATCGCTCAGCCGTAGGCGAGACGCTCAAGCGTCACGTTCGCTCACGGCCCAGCGATCACAGGACAGCACGTTAAATGGCTTTTGACTAACGTAATGATTCGCTATGGCGTAGCAGACGCTCGAGACCACGAGGAGATCACCAGCGGCGCAGACGCTCACAACGCTATACCTTTATGTCTAAACCTTATCAATGAAATACACAGAATACCTTAATGTGAATACAGGGTGTAAGTGCAACCTTGTGTAACCTGACTAGCTACAAAGCTGCTTGAGCGTTACCGACGCTCAAGTGAACACTTAAAACTATAGAAAATACACAGATACTGGTTTAGGGTCCAAAGCCTATTAACTGTATTATATCTAATATACTTGTAAAAGAGAATCACAGTACAAATGATACACTACAATATAACAGAGACTACCTAACCAGATAACTACACAAGAAATACAATACAATACAATTACTATTTATGGGAAAATGGAAGGGGAAGAGAAGAAGAGAGAGATAGAGAGAAATGGCTCATGATAACATTAAATAAGAGACAACATGGTTGCAGATAAAACTACACATGTGAGAGACAATCGCTGCGCAGTTAGTCAATGCTGAATACAGCATGGGATGGAAGCTAGACTCCATTTTGAGAAACCTCCACTTGATTCCAAAGACCACACCACATGGCTGAAAGGGGGAGGGGAAGACATCCAGCAGCAGCCATTTTAGATTTGCAGGTCCAAACACATGGCACTTTATTCCAAAATGTCCAAGCCTCAAAACAATGCATATGTTCTGATTTTACAATTCCAAACCATCTAAATCACCTTTCACAATGTAATCCAACTTCCTAGAACCATCTCATAATTTCACATCCCAAACAACTTCAGTATCTCAATAACCAGAGCATATTCATCACAAGACCAGATCACAATGTAATTAACACAAACGTAACTGCATGGTGGTATTTATGATTAACAGGATATATAGTATAACTAACCAGCACAATCTATTTTAAATCTCCATAGGCAAACAAATACCACAAATACTATGCTACAGATTGTATACTGTTCCAATTTATCACAGACTTCACAGAGTATCCACAAACACCCAACAATCACACAACCAAGTTACAATATTCTATTTAAACCAGAAAGCAATCTGTCTGTTTCCTTATCTAGCCATGTGAAATTCAATACTTAGCCTTTAGTTTGGAAGATGTCCTGGGGATTTAGCCGCCATGCTGCTGGGTGCCAGGTAACTGTGCGCGTGTGTGTGAGTGTAGCTACATTACATCTGTTCTCTGAGGCCACACCTGACCACTACCTTCCTGTTTGACCAGTACCTGGGGGAGGGGTCTTTCTTTCTCCTTTGTATATGCTAATCAGGTTCAGCCCTGAAAACTTAGTAAAAGGTTGTCTTGAGCATCCATTGTTCTAACAATGTGATCTTAGCTTTTATACATATAATCATATCTATCCGCTGCAATGTCCCACAACTTCACAACAGGCCTCAAACTAACCCACACCTCATTCTGCTTGCTTCAATACCAAACATGATGTGTTTATCTGGTTCGGTTCGAATGATACACATCCATGACATTAATTCATTAGCCAATTCTAAATCTCCATGATGTCTGGTGCTGTTCATTATTATAACCATGTACTGTATGAAACAAGTGCCGAATCCATCTCAGTGCCATGTCCGAGCAAATGCGTGTGTTTCCATATATTGCTGTGCTCGCTGCGCATATTTGCAAGTATAGCGACTTATATGTGTGCAGTTTATATGGTCTCTCTATGTAATATTTTTGACTTTGACAGTCCACCCTTTGGCAGTCACCAATAACTGCCACTTCCTAAAACATTTCAAAAAGAGAAAAATATATGTCAGGGGTTAATACATTTCCATGGTTGGGTAAGGGAGGAGAGAGGAGAAGGTGTGAAGAGGGTATGACCTAGTGAGATAGCAGAAGCATGTGTGTATGAATCCATGTTTGGGGGGTCATGTATCATCGTGCCGTACGTGTTGTACATCAAGCTTCGAGGTATTGCGAAGTATACATTTGAATTCCTTCTTATCCCGTACTAAGGGTCTGTGGATGGGCTGTCAAACTTTACCGAGCTCATTTCGGCTGTGGTTGTAACAAAATGGGGGAGCACATTTTAGTTGATGATACATGAATGGGGGAGGTATGTGGTTGCTGATATCTGTGCCTGTATTCCCTATCGACTATGTGTGTCATTACCTGAGGGTTGTAGAGATGAAGATAAAGAACACTTATGGAAAATGCAATGATATTCTATGTCAGGGAAATGTACATCTGTTGTTGAAGTTTTGTTCGGTATCTGTTGAGAGTCGTCTTCTTTGCGCTGTATTGCTCTTTGGGCATGAGCAAATAGCTTTGTCAGTGCCATCAGATTTACAAAAAATGTTGGGCTAGCGTGAGTTTAAAATACTAGGGAAACTGGGGATCCATGGCAAAGTTCATCAAGTGTCCATATCATAGGTCGTCAAAACTTCATCTTTGGTTCTTGTCTGTTGTCTGTATAGCGTCTCGTTAACTTCCTCGTCCAAGGGGTCTTTGTATCTTGGAGAAAAGCAGAAAAACAGGTGAAAGAAACGGACCGTATAATCGCATTTTCATCACATCATGGTTTCTATCATTGGGTCATATACCAAATCCAGGTTAATTACAGTTTCCTCACTCCTTAGACTCATTACTTTTGTACTTTGTTTGCACCTCATTAAAGCCTGCCCGCATCTAAATATCAATCCAATCGATATAACGACACCCAAGATACATAGTAGAAACTTTCCAACATCCATTATGACTCCTTGAGCCCAGTCTCCCAAACCGGAGAACCAATTTCGCGGGTTCAACCATGACACCCAACCAGTCAGCTCATTATCTACAGCAGCAAGGGTGAGATTGTGTTTTCGACGAAATTCCCACTTCAATTGGAGAATATCGTCCATCTTTTGGTCTATGACCTCTACCGGATCCTCGGTGCTATTTGTGATATACGTGCAACACTTTATGCCGTACTGTGTTGCCAATGTAACACAATATCCGCCTGTTACTGCTGTAAGATAATTAAGAACCATCCTATGCTGAACTAGTTCTGTTTTGTAAGCTTGAAGTTCTCTTCCAGTGTATCTAAACGTGTCATCATACATTTCAGTGATATTATCTAACAAATTGGCGAGTGCGGAAATGTATCTATAATTCATCACTCCTCGAGCGGTACGAGTGAAATCTAACGCTACCAGAACCTGAATCCCGGTGGATTCATGGATAAGATCAGAGGCCGGATGCTCTAACCTTTCTGACAGTTGTCTTTTAACTCGGTGCTCGTAATGAGTGTGAGTATAAGGAGCTTGGGCACCACGGTGTATGTCCTTCATTTTGTCATGTGTAACAGTCATCACTTCAGGCAATACTTTTCCAATATAACACAATCCTTCAGAGTTTGGGGCAAGCCACTTGTACGCCTTTCTCCCGCATATGAAATATGTGTCATCGGGGAGAACATATGGGACGGAGAAGGACATGACCATGTTACACATTTTCCATGTGAACTCTCCTAACCCTAATTCTCCCATCTGTTTAGTACACGTATCAGTTTGTACGATATGTGCACAGTATCCTGGTGATACTTCTCCAACTCTCGTAATCCTATTTCCTAAGGTATACCTATACCGGAAAGATTTTCCTCTACTGGCTATGTGGCGTACAAGCTCTGTATCTGTAGGCATCCTATCTGCTCTATGCGAAAAGGTCATGGTTAGGTTGCTCCATGACACTTCCCAATTTCCCGGCTTTCGGGGATTGGAGATGTTAAAACATAATAGGGACCTATCCACATGGTATTGGTGGAGCTTCAAACTAGGAGGGCTGGAGATATTAAACCTCCTGTCCACCGGTCTCCCACCCTTTAGCTCAAGTACCTCCCCTACCGTTAAAGGAAATGGTACTAGCCCTGATTTTCTGTGACCTTGAGGTACTTGAGAGCATACCCAACAATCTGTTTTATTAAGCACACTACCCACTAAAGAGTGATAGTCACTCAAGGGATGCCGGTCCATATGGATATTAAAACTGGATTGGCATTTCTTTATGCATCCATCCTCTACCAGATTGTCACAGAGCCTACAGATACAATTTTCTTTTTGAACTAACAATCCTTCACAATTGTTTACAAATAACATGGTTGTTAGATCGTGCCCGGTACTCGCCTTTGCTTGGTGATTGGGTTGCTATTGGAAATTTACACCTCCGTCTCAGTCATCAGGACCTTTCTGGATCCTTTCTCGACCTCACTGGTACTCTCACCGAAACAGACTGCTCTGGTCAACATCATGGTTAACGGGAAAATCCATATCACAGTCTCTTGGGGCAAGTCCATCTTACAGGAGGAGAAAAGAAGAAATATGTAAAGGGGGTATAAGAAAACAGTTTGAGGGGGAGAGAACTTGTTACGATAATAAGTTCTCTCGTCTTGTTGTTCTTCTTGTTCTGCTGTCCTCTCAAAGGTGCTGTCTCTCAGTCTTCCAAACGAACATTCTGGTGATGCAATATTCCTTCCTAACCGGCGATCTTTCTGTAAGGAGCAAAAATCTGGCATTACCATTGGTCCAACTGAGGGGTGACATACCATCTTTAAACCATGAAAACATGAGTGAGAAGAGAGAGAAAACAAAAAAACAAGAGATAGAGAACAATTCATATGCATATATATATTACATAACTCGACATTAACCATCAATAGGAAAAGAGAAACAAAACATTTTTTAAACATTGTCAACATTAAGAAAACATTGTTAGCATTAGAAAAACATTGTCAGACTTATTAGGCGGTCATATCTATGTGTCTACTGGTCTCCTTGAGCAGTCCCTCCCCACCAGCACCTGCATTACTCCACTGTCTGTATCTGGCCAGAAATACATTGTGGCGGAGGTCATGCTGGGGTTTGGTAGACTTCTGCAAGGACCAAGTGGATATGCAATGTGTGAATTCTTACCAATACTCGTCAGAGATGGGGATAGAGAGAGAGAGAGAAAAAAAACATTTCACAGATACATTTACAACGTTTCACCTGGTCATTCCTGTGTCTTCAGGGAATGACCTCCCAATTTATTAACCGTTACCTCAAGCTTACCATCAGTCCTAAGGATCACCTTTCCTGACTATATATTATGGGTGTGGCCCAAAATCCTTCCTATATGATCCCTGATTATAATTTGGTGTGTCATAACTTTTGCTCATTTTCATGTCTAGGGGGTCTGATTTTATGTGGGCTGTTGCAGTTACTGGCATAATGCCCTTCTCTTTTGCACAGATCACAAATCCTTAAGTTCCTCCATGTGCCAATGGCCTGGGGTTTTGGTTGATTTGATGCCTCCTCAAACGCTTGGATGCTCATCACCATCAACCGCTTTCCCTGTACCTACCTGATTCCTTGGATACCATGATTATGTCGTTGTCTAGGGGGTTGGTATACCTTCTGTGAATCTTTGATCATACAGTTAGATCTTTCCTAGGATCTGGGTAATCAGACATGATTGATCTCAATTCTGTCCGGGACCAGGGATGGCGCATTGCACTGTCCTTGACGGGAATGGTTCCCTGATCGTCAGTCTTCCCATTGGGGACTGTGATCACCCTGACAGGACTAAACTCAATTACATCACCTTGTTTTGGTCTTACAATATGGGGTACATTTGTATGTGCGAGACATAAAACATTGTACGTACCTGTGGACACGACCTCACCTGACCCTCCGTTAGGGGGTTTGATTATTGCCTTTACCAATTTGGTCGCGTCCACCTGGATGTCTTGTAGGATGGCTTCTGGAAGAGGTGCCGACATCGTTCTGGGCTCACTTTCTTGTTGGTAATCCTGAGGGAAGTTTAACATGGGGTGCGACTTGCACAGGTTAACATTTGTAATTTTTACACTTTCATTTTCATAAACATTATTACATTTAACACTTTCATTCTTAATACAGTTACTAAGTGCATTTTTATCGTACAACATTGTGCCATTTCTCTGCAACCATAATCCTCTTCAATGCCATGTCTCTCCTCTCAAGATGAAAGTTAGATATGTAAGTTACATTTCTTTGCATTTCACTTTCCTGTTGCCATAACTGCAAACAATCATCATGTTTAACTCATTGTTTCCAGGATTTTATGAGACTGATCCTTTGCCTTAAATTATGCAACACCTCTAAGTCAAAACTACCTATCCCGGGAAATGGTGCCTTATCCCCCGCAGTCATTCGTGTCCATTCATCACAAAAGGTCTCAGTGTGGGGACCATATTTCCCCCACATTACTAACCGAGCAGACCCTCGGGGTCTGCAAGCCTCTGGAGTCTGAATCCTGACCTCCGACCGTCTCTGTGTTGTGCACTTGGCTGCCATTGTGGACCTTTTTAACACAGAAAAACTTCCTAAAATGCACCAAACACAGAACTTCGTTGGAAATCCTTAAAGCTCTTCCACTGAACTTCTTCTGCTCCGGGTATCTCCGGTCCGCCTTCTAGCAGACACGTGTAGCCGTTGCAGGCCCTATCTCTAGAGATTTTCCTGAGAAAATTCCCTTCCTTTTTCTTTACACAAATCACGCTTGCATGTGCTCCCTACAACACGTATGAGGGCAAGATTTACGCATGGATATACGACCTCATATCACGTTGCGTTATTGGTCACACATACAACCGTGCGGTCCAATCGTACCACTTATAGACACTTGTTGCCCATAAATGGTAGGATCATTGGAGTCTCCCTACTGTGCTCCAAAACAGCCAGAGCGTAATACAACGAAAACTTTATCACACTCTGTTGCACGTTTTCACTCAGATCGTGCTCATCACGTTCCACATAGATCACACAGATCACAAAGTCCACAAAGCGGAATTCAATACCGTTTTATCACATAGATCACAAAGTCCACAAAGCGGGATTCAATACACTCATACCGTTTTCAACCCACTATCATTCTTATAGTTTTCTGATCAGAAAAATCATTTCCCGTAGTCTGATAGCTCTCCCCAGAGGCGTTACAGTAAAGTAAGGTATTTAAACTAAATTTTGGAAACTGAACAAATGTGTGCTATTGTCTTGTGGCTTCTGTATCGCCTTACTATAAGCGATATTTCACTATATAAACGCTTACCAAACACCACACAGTATCTTCTATGCTGTGTGCTTGTTTTTTTTTTTTCCAGTTACTCCCTTACCTTTTTTTTTTTTTTATAGCAGCAAATTTTCTCAGCACGTTATCAATGCAAATGGCAAACAGGAAGGTGAGATGTGAAACTTACACAGATGAAAATGCAATTCTAAATTTAATCTAATAACATACATTGATGTAAGCACACGCATATAGATATTACATATAAGTACCAATCACTATTACTTATGATTGACTATGATATAGATTAAATAAATGCATTAAAAAAAAAAACTCATTAAATGATGATTTCTTTTTGACAGTGGATGGCTGATTGTTTCCTGAGTCAACTGAAAACCAGCCGCTCAGATAAAAAAATAAAAAAATTTGACCTTCCCAAAATGGCCGCTGCTCCTCCCCCTTCCACCTCCATGAGGGTCACACAAAATGGTGGACAGACCATGCGGCCTCTTGTCACAAAGAAAGTCATCATTCAAAACTCCTAAAGTTATTCTAGGCCTGAGTGTGTAGTTGGCACCAAATTGAAATAAAAACCAGATTTTCAAAGACAATAGCGTACTGTTCTTACCTCCGGTCCCGGATTCCCTCAGCACCCTTTACTAAGCGAAACAGACGCTTATCCAATCAGCACTGCAAGGAATATGATCCCGCCCTTTGCTGATGGATAATGTCTGCTGATATTACCTAGCAGAGATATGTGAAGGACTGGACGGCCCCCAATTGACAATGCTAAATTCCTTTGTCGTATAAACAACCCTTTATGAAGTCTAAGAACACTGTACGCTGTTTACTTAAGAAGTACCGTACGGGTACGCTGGTTGCGTAACGATCGCTCAGCCGTAGGCGAGACGCTCAAGCGTCACGTTCGCTCACGGCCCAGCGATCACAGGACAGCACGTTAAATGGCTTTTGACTAACGTAATGATTCGCTATGGCGTAGCAGACGCTCGAGACCACGAGGAGATCACCAGCGGCGCAGACGCTCACAATGCTATACCTTTATGTCTAAACCTTATCAATGAAATACACAGAATACCTTAATGTGAATACAGGGTGTAAGTGCAACCTTGTGTAACCTGACTAGCTACAAAGCTGCTTGAGCGTTACCGACGCTCAAGTGAACACTTAAAACTATAGAAAATACACAGATACTGGTTTAGGGTCCAAAGCCTATTAACTGTATTATATCTAATATACTTGTAAAAGAGAATCACAGTACAAATGATACACTACAATATAACAGAGACTACCTAACCAGATAACTACACAAGAAATACAATACAATACAATTACTATTTATGGGAAAATGGAAGGGGAAGAGAAGAAGAGAGAGATAGAGAGAAATGGCTCATGATAACATTAAATAAGAGACAACATGGTTGCAGATAAAACTACACATGTGAGAGACAATCGCTGCGCAGTTAGTCAATGCTGAATACAGCATGGGATGGAAGCTAGACTCCATTTTGAGAAACCTCCACTTGATTCCAAAGACCACACCACATGGCTGAAAGGGGGAGGGGAAGACATCCAGCAGCAGCCATTTTAGATTTGCAGGTCCAAACACATGGCACTTTATTCCAAAATGTCCAAGCCTCAAAACAATGCATATGTTCTGATTTTACAATTCCAAACCATCTAAATCACCTTTCACAATGTAATCCAACTTCCTAGAACCATCTCATAATTTCACATCCCAAACAACTTCAGTATCTCAATAACCAGAGCATATTCATCACAAGACCAGATCACAATGTAATTAACACAAACGTAACTGCATGGTGGTATTTATGATTAACAGGATATATAGTATAACTAACCAGCACAATCTATTTTAAATCTCCATAGGCAAACAAATACCACAAATACTATGCTACAGATTGTATACTGTTCCAATTTATCACAGACTTCACAGAGTATCCACAAACACCCAACAATCACACAACCAAGTTACAATATTCTATTTAAACCAGAAAGCAATCTGTCTGTTTCCTTATCTAGCCATGTGAAATTCAATACTTAGCCTTTAGTTTGGAAGATGTCCTGGGGATTTAGCCGCCATGCTGCTGGGTGCCAGGTAACTGTGCGCGTGTGTGTGTGAGTGTAGCTACATTACATCTGTTCTCTGAGGCCACACCTGACCACTACCTTCCTGTTTGACCAGTACCTGGGGGAGGGGTCTTTCTTTCTCCTTTGTATATGCTAATCAGGTTCAGCCCTGAAAACTTAGTAAAAGGTTGTCTTGAGCATCCATTGTTCTAACAATGTGATTTTAGCTTTTATACATATAATCATATCTATCCGCTGCAATGTCCCACAACTTCACAACAGGCCTCAAACTAACCCACACCTCATTCTGCTTGCTTCAATACCAAACATGATGTGTTTATCTGGTTCGGTTCGAATGATACACATCCATGACATTAATTCATTAGCCAATTCTAAATCTCCATGATGTCTGGTGCTGTTCATTATTATAACCATGTACTGTATGAAACAAGTGCCGAATCCATCTCAGTGCCATGTCCGAGCAAATGCGTGTGTTTCCATATATTGCTGTGCTCGCTGCGCATATTTGCAAGTATAGCGACTTATATGTGTGCAGTTTATATGGTCTCTCTATGTAATATTTTTGACTTTGACAAGAGACACTCACAGGTGGTATTGCAAATCGAAGCAACTGTGTACAGATACGCGTCGGTGGTCCCAGATCCTCTGATAATCGACTTTCTGAGTAACTCTATGGTCGCATAGAATGGCGGCTACTGAGATGTTGGTGCCATATCTTTAGCGTATGGGGGACGGATGGACATCGGAAGTCAGGAATCTAATGGTTGCCGCCTTCCGACATCTCAGGGGCAATAGAATGGGGCAATGGGTGCAAATATAGCGATGCTCCTGTTATTTTGCCAGACCTGTGTAACCAGATGACCAGTTCTTCTCTTCTTGGTGTTAGAATCTTTTGTCACAAATATAGAAATCTAAATTCCTGTGGGATTTCTACATCTCCAGTTCAGTGATAGCCGTGATTGGCTGCAATAGCTGTCTGTCAGCCGGTGTGTACCCAATAGGTGCCAGCTCTGCGGGTGCATGAGATTTGTGCTGCTGCTTGCAGACTGCTTTCGTCTCAGTCAGTGTCAGTCACCCCGGTGCCCGGGCAAGTAACCGATTAGGGAGTCACTGATGTTACTGTGCAGCCCCCGGGTTTGTACCAGACCGCTCCCGGGCAGCTCTCTGACTGGCGGACAGTAGCAAGGACATGGCACAGGAGGAAGCCGTGCCTGGTCCTGATACAGTGACATAATCATCAGTCATGTGTCTGTGCAACTGGGGGAAACAGACATTAAATCATAATAATAAAGTCAAGGCTGAAACTAGGATTTTTGGCACCCGGGATAAGGCAATAAATTGGCGCCCACCATGTGCACGCACACACTTTGAAACCGTGTCAGAAACACAGTAATAAACTGTTGGCAAAATGACAACCAGCACCGTCAGGGTACATCCAGCATATATTCTCTAGGAAAATGGAGAGGAACACAAGAAAACTAACATAAACCTCAGATACAGTATTGTGGGGGACTCTGGCCAACTCTTGTAGGACTACATAGCCCAGCATGCCAGTCAGGACCTAGGGCCAATTAAAGAGGAGGAGTACCAACTTTCTGGGGAGGGGGGGATACACAATGTGTGTTTTCCTGGCTGCAGAGAGGAGTCCCTAGGACTGGCTGGTGTTACAGTATATACCTGATATAAGCCATGCAGTCACTGTATCACACACACGGGGAAAGGAGGAAGTGACAGTGACTGGCCAACTGCTGTAGGACAACAAAGCCCAGCATGCCAGTCGGGACCTAGGGCCACTCTTTGGGAGGCTGCAGCTGTCCTGGCGTATAGAGACCTCACCTCAGTGCCCAGACTAACATTTCGTCTGCTGCTGCTTCCTCTCGCCCTGTCCTCCTCTGGTGGGACTGTCATACAGGAATGGGTAGGCGCTGAGGAACAGGGTCCAGGGCAGACATAGTTTACACAGGCACATGCGTGTGTGAACGGCCACCCCTACCCCCCATTCATTAATGTTCTGGTTGACAGGGGGTGGGGTGGGGGTAGTTTCCCAGGAGTCCACATTGGTGGTACTGAGGAGCGGGTACCTGCAGCGAGGGTTCTGTCTGGGACTCGGCAGTAGGTAGCCCCTTAGGACCCTGTCCTCCTCTGGTGGAGCTGTGGGAAGGTGCAGGGGAACAGGCCTGGGGGCAGACATTGTTTATACAGGCACAGGAGTGTGTGAGCGGCCATGGACCAGCGCTCGGGATATGAAATGGGGCAATTGTAGAGTCCATGGTCACCGCCCCTGCCTCATTCATTAGCGTTCTAATTGCCGGGGGAGGGGTGAGTTTCCCAGGAATCCACGTTGGTGGTACTGAGGAGCGGGTACCTGCAGCGAAGGTTCTTGGACCTGGCAGAAGGTAGCCCCTTAGTGCTGAGAGGAAGGAGGAGAGGCAGAGTACCCATCTCTGTGACCTCTCATATTCTGCACTCAGGGCGCATACCCCCTTAGACTCCCCCCTAGTTGCGGCCATGATAAAGTCCAATCATGCATATATTCCTGTGTGTACCATGTATATATGTATTCCTGTGTGTACCATGCATATATGTAATACCTGTGTGTGCCATGTACAGTATATATGTCATTTTTATTAAATATACTATGTTATACAAACTTTGATTACATTAATATATGAATAGCAGTATATACATATATATATATATATATATATATGTAATATTTTTAGATAACATATGCTATAGATTGTACTTTTCCTATAACAAACAAACACGTTTTATTACATTATATATTACAGGACATTCCTTATTATAGTTAGGCCTATATTAAATTACTAAAAATTGTGCTTTATAAAAGTACATGTCTTAGGTGACCACTGGCGCTGAGTGATATAACGCCTGTCACATACATGTCACATACAGCAGCTACTACTGGGACGGGAGCTATATTACATACGTGAATGGAAGAGGATAAGATGCATTTTGGTAACTGGGACACCGCCACAGGCTGCAAATACCAGTAACCCTGATAGGGGCAATTGTTTATACTGCCCCCCCCTATAACAGGTCCGGTATATTACACAGTGATTGCGTTCATATTCATAATGGCGACATGAGAATGTCATCATGGTGATTATCTCGACAAAGAATACGTCAACATATTTATAGTGTTACCAACCAGTATATTGACATTGCTAAAATGTCGGCATGGATATAATGTCGGCTGTACATTTCTTAGTCATCCCTAACCTCTAACGCTAGCCCAAATGCTAATGACCACATGTCCATTATGTCATATGTCAACATTTTGTCCATATTGATGTCATAACTGTTGACATTCTGGTGTCAACATTATCAGTGATGACAAATTCCACGAGTTAGACCTTTACCGGCAATTACGTCCAACAAATACAGAGGCGTCTGTGAGGGTGGTTTCCAGCGGAAATGAATTAACAGTGTGTGAAGATGAGGATGTACATGGTGATGGGGGTGAGAGATTGGATGATGATGATGACGACGACATCTTGCCTATGTAGAGCCAGTTTATACACGTAGAGATCATTGCCAGCAATGTCCACTGGCCATTGCCACCTTGTTTCGTGGGGCCCAAACAAACCAATCACTTCAGCCACAAGTGACGGTCCCTGTTTGTTATACTGTGCATGTCCTGTTTAATATATCCAAATAAGGGGGGGGGGGGCCAAGGACAATTCCATCTTTCTCCTCTTTTCTTTGCATTAT
Organism: Pseudophryne corroboree; assembly: GCF_028390025.1. Classification (NCBI taxonomy): domain Eukaryota; kingdom Metazoa; phylum Chordata; class Amphibia; order Anura; family Myobatrachidae; genus Pseudophryne; species Pseudophryne corroboree. Next base: position 1,034,564,637 of record NC_086445.1, read on the forward strand.
GCGCTGTTTGGAACATTACTGACTGTCTTCCTGTGTAGACAACAAACATTTTATAGTTTATTAAGCTGTCACCCTGTCTGCCACTGCAGCGCCATTCTGTTTCCTAGATGTGCCATGTTGGAAGTGTAAGTGCCACATGTTTGTGCCGCCCTCTGCTGTCTCTTAGCTTAGTCACCCAGCGACCTTGCTGCAACCTTTAGGCCTAAAGTGGATGAAAACAATATTGTGAGCTGTGAGGTGGTCAAAATAGACTGGAAATGAGTGGAAATGTATGTTATTGAGGTTATTAATAATACTGTAGGAACAGAAAAAAGGGCAAAAGTCTGTGATTTTAGATGTTTATAGGATCCAAAATCAAAACCCATGACAGAGGCCGGAACGCATCTCTAATCTCCCCCACCCCCTCTCTCTCTCTCTCTCTGTGCGCGTCATTCCGAGTTGGTCGCTCGCTAGCAGATTTTCGCTGCTGTGCAAAAGCTAAGCCGCCGCCCTCTGGGAGTGTATCTTAGCTTAGCAGAAGTGCGAACGCTTTCATCGCAGGATGGCTACAAAAATATTTTGTGCAGTTTTAGAGCAGCTCAAAACCTACTCAGCGCTTGCGATGACTTCAGACCATTCAGTTCCGGATTTGACGTCACAAACACGCCCTGCGTTCTCCCAGCCACGCCTGCATTTTCCCTGGCACGCCTGCGTTTTTCCGAACACTCCCTGAAAACGGTCAGTTGACACCCAGAAACGCCCACTTCATGTCAATCACTCTGCGGCCAGCAGTGCGACTGAAATGCATCGCTAGACCCTGTGTGAAACGACATTGTTCGTTGTAATAGTACGTCGCGTGTGTGCATTGTGCCACATACGCATGTGCAGAAGTGCCGTTTTTTAGCCTCATCGCTGCGCAGCGAACAAATGCAGCTAGCGATCAACAAGGAATTACCCCCTGTATATATACAGTGTATATCAGCAGATATAGTAAAGCAGTCGGTTTTATTCATCATGGCTTCAATAACCACTTTAAAGCAAAAGTGCCAGCAAATAGAGCAGTAAGTAGTGAGGCACCGTGGCCTCCTTGCCACAGTATCCCATAGTTACCTACTTTCGTGATTATGCGGGAGGCACACAATTTTAAGGGCAGTCCCCCACATCCCCTGAGAGTGGGCACTCCTCTCGCATCCCACCGACTACCTAGTGAAGTGGGCAGAATATGGAGATAAATAAGAACCAGGGGGTCCCGAAGCGGGAGCGGGGCCTAGTAATGTGTCTATGAATACACGCCCTTTTGGCCCCACCCCTATGCAATTATGTAGCAAATTTTCCACAAGGGGTGGGGTCTTATGACATGAATAGACTGGCCCCACCCCCATTGCCACCCACCTGCATCTTCTCTCCGGGCTTCCCCCCGGAGAGGAAGAATATAAAGTAGGTAAGTATGCAATATCCAGTATATATAAATGTGTAAATGCTCTATTGAAAGAAGCAATAATTACTGCTGAAGACAGTGGTATCGCCGGCAGTAGCGCTTTCATATGTCGATGAAGCATGCTGAAGACAGTGGTATCACCGGCAGTAGCGCTTTCATATGTCGATGAAACATGCTGAAGACAGTGGTATCGCCGGCAGTAGCGCTTTCATATGTCGATGAAACATGCTGAAGACAGTGGTATCGCCTTTCATATATCGATGAAACAAAAATCACCCTATCACCGGGAAACTATAACTTTGGCTGGCAATAGGTCTTAACACCTTTTAGAAATGAGCCAGTATTTGTTTCTACATGTGACTTTGGGGAATATTATCAAAGTTTGGAGAGAGATAAAGTACCAGCCAATCAGCCTCTGACTGCAATGTTATATGCTGTGTTTGAAAAATGTCAGGAGCTGGTTGGTTGGTCTGTACTTTATCTCTCTCCACGTTATCTCTCTCCCAGCTCTGATACATACAGTATGCCTTTATGTCCTGTGTTATGTGAGTACGCTCCATGACCCCCCCCCATCCGCTGCTCCCCGGATTTCCTGCAGACCCCCGTAGTTTGTGTAGAGTTTCTTCCTCTGGCAGCCAGTAACAGGTTACACCCATAGCGTGTGACTGAATCAGACTGGTAATGAGAGCGGCTGTCACTAGTGTGGCCTCTTGGTGGTTACGTGACACATTTCCATGTGATCAGCCTATTATTATTATTATCATCACTTGGCGGATGTCGCACAGTGTCACAGGCTCAGCCGTTCCTGGTTATCTCGCTGCATTTACACCTCTCCCGGAAGACTAGACCAGAAAACGTATGGATATTAGTGCGATCTAGTGCGTGCAAAACTAATATAGTTATACCTCCCAACTGTCCCGATTTTCGCGGGACAGTCCCGTTTTTTGGGGACTGTCCCGCTGTCCCACCCGCGGGCCGCAGTGTCCCGCGGTGGGGGGGTCAGTTGGGAGGCTCTGTCAATCGCTGCTCTGCTTAGCAGAGCAGCGGTGAATAGACGCTGTGCGCATGCGCACAATGTCTATTCAGTGGAGTCAGAGGGAGAGGGAGCATGCCAGCGGCTCACAGAGCGCTGGGCATGCCCCCTCAGTGATGGAAACGGGACGTGGCTTGCGATCGTGGGTCCTCCGCGAAGCCACGCCTCCTTTTCATAGGCCACACCCCTTTTCGGGAGCACGCGCGGAGTAAAGTTGGGAGGTATGATATAGTGCATTTCAGTAGTGATGCAATAAATATAACTTTGAAAATAACAGGTTTAGTACAAGCATATCCTATGGCCCTTAGTGTATCTGAGGCTGTAGCTATAATCTGACAGCTCAGCCTCGCCCTGTGTGCAGAATGTGACCCCCCCTTGGTGTCTGTGTGTCAGAGACTTTCAGTTTCATTTCTCTCTCCTGCTGCAGCGATGGCGTCTGCTGATGTGAGACAGGAGCTGGACTGTTCCATCTGCCTGAGCATTTATACAGATCCTGTAACCCTGAGATGTGGCCACAACTTCTGCCGGGTCTGTATTGATCGTGTGCTGGATACACAGGAGGGGGCTGGAGTATATAGCTGTCCTGATTGCAGAGCAGAGTGTCAGGAGCGTCCTGCACTGATACAGAGCATAGCTCTGCGTAACATAGTGGGGAGTTTCCAGTCTACTCGCCCAGATCAGGAGGAGACTGGGATCTTCTGCACTTACTGTGTGGACTCTCCTGTACCTGCTGCTAAATCCTGTCTGCTGTGTGAGGCTTCTCTGTGTGATAAACACCTGAGAGTACACAGCAAGTCACCAGAGCACGTCTTATGTGATCCCACCACTGCCCTGGGGAACAGGAAATGCTCCATCCATAAGAAGATCCTGGAGTATTACTGCACTGAGGATGCGGCCTGTATCTGTGTGTCCTGCAGGCTGGATGGAGAACATCGGGGACACCAGGTGGATATATTGGATAAGGCGTCTGAGAAGAAGAAGGCGAAGCTAAGAAATGTTCTGCAGAAACTGACCACAAAGAGAGCGGAGACTGAGAAAAGAGTGCAGAGTCTGCAGGAGCGCAGGAGAGAAGATCAGAGAAAAGCAGCTGGTGTAAAAGAGACAGTCATTGCCCTGTTTAGAGACATCAGGAGACAGCTGGAAGACCTGGAGAAGAGAGTCCTGAGTGAGATCTCCAGGCAGGAACAGCGCGTTTCACTCTCTGTCTCTGATCTGATCCAGCAGCTGGAAATAAAGAAGGACGAGCTGTCCGGGAAGATGCGTCACATTGAGGAGCTGTGTAACATGTCTGATCCAGTGACTGTCTTACAGGAACCAGACACAGGGGACTTGTGTGATACTGAGGACACAGAGAGACATGATAACCAGGTCTGTGGTGCAGGAGATCTGGATGTGGGTCTCATCTCAGGGACATTACACACATTATCTGATATAATAACATACATAAATACAGGGATCTATGTGCAGGAATATACAGACCCTTTACTGGCTGTAGCCACAGCTGGTGATACAGAGTCTGATATAATAACAGGTATAAATACAGAGTTCTATGTACAGGAAGCTACAGACATATCACTGGATGTAACCACAGCGGGTAATAATATACATATATCCGGTGACATGAGAACTGCATCCTGGTCAGGTATAGATCTACATCGCCCAGTAACATCAGAGAGATTTGAGTATAATCAGGTAATAAGCACCAGGGGATTCTCCTCAGGGCGTCATTACTGGGAGGTGGATGTCAGTAAGTCCGTGGTGTGGAGGGTGGGGATGTGTTACCCCAGTATAGGCAGGAGAGGGGAGCAGTCACTCATTGGAGGTAATAACAAGTCCTGGTGTTTGCGTAGATATAATAATCAGTACTCAGTGAGATATGACAGTACAGAGAGCCGGTTAGCTGACAATATCCCCTGTGACAGAGTGAGGGTATACCTGGATCATGAGGCAGGACAGCTTTCCTTTGATTCTCTGTGTGTCGGACACTTACACAGGATCAGACACTTACACACCTACACTGCCGCCCTCACTGAGCCCCTCCATGCTGCGTTATTGGTAGGGCATGGGCATATAACTATATCTGGGGGAGTCAGGAGCTGGGAGAAATTACCATGAGAAATCTGCCCAGAGACTGGTGACATCACAGGGAAGGAATATGATTGGTAGAACATTCATCCAATAGAAATAAGCAGTAGATTGAGCTACAGCTGAGTCCCCACCACCCCTGTGTACCAGGTGACCACTGTGCCTGAATGTGTTCCTATCAGGGATGGTCATCAATATGTTCATCATCGATGGTTGTAATTGATGGTGAAGTGGCAAGTGACCATCGATGGCTACAAACTATTCAACAGATGACCATCGATGGTTACACAGGCTGATGGTCATTGTTGTTATTTTACTGACTGGCACATAGGCCAATGAGAACCTGAGGATGGGGCTTCATATGTGTTGGGGGGGTGGGGGGGGGGGGGCGGAGCTATGCTCAGTGTCCCGACAAATTGCAGTAACAAAATAAAAAGTACTGTGTGTACAGATACCATCGATGGCGGGAAAACATATGGTTCTCCCCCATCGATGGCAAAAGTATTCACCATCAACCATAAACCATCAATGATTTGAAGTAATCGCTGGTCACAGGCCACCCATAGTTCCAATGATGACGTGTTAGATACTGCCATTCTTAATATATATAAATTTTCTTCCTTTTGGGATTTCCCCGCCTCTGACTCACTGAGAGCTGTGATTGGCTGCTATATCTGTCCGTCAGCCAGTGTGCCCCCTATCACTGTAGTCAGTATAAACAGGATAGGACGATAGTCATACATGGAATATAATAACAAGTCCTGGTGTTTGTGGCCACAGGATATGCATTGAGATGCTCAAGCAACTGCGCCAGATCCTATGATAATCAACATTCTGATTTACCCTACGGTCGCATAGAATGGACGCGGGTATTGAGATGCTGGCGCTATTTCTTATGCGTACGTGATCGCAGTTGTAACCTGAGACAAGCCCTGAAAACGGTTGCGACGCACCTGCGTTTTTTCCGCCTTTCCCCGTTTTCTCTACTACAGTGGTTCTCAAACTCAGTCCCCAGGACCCCACGCAGTTCATGTTTTCCAGGTGACCTGTGGTTTTTTAAAATGTGACAGTTGATGATACACAGTGCACCATGAACTGTGTGGGGTCCTGAGGACTGAGTTTGAGAACCTGTGCTCTACCAAATTGTCCCTGACAGTCAATCACTTTACAAAGAAATCCTCAGTGCAAGTGACAACAGTAAGGTACCTTGGCATGTGCGCAGTGCGATCGTGACACATGCGCATATTGCCGACTCAGCTCTCTTTGTATCTGCATTGTGTACAGCGCTGAATCAGGCCGTGACTTGCTGCCGTGATTGGCTGCAGTAACTGTCTGTCAGCCGGTGTGTACCCAATAGGTGCCAGCTCTGCAGGTGCATGAGATTTGTGCTGCTGCTTGCAGACTGCTTTCCTCTCTGCCAGTGTCAGTCACCCCGGTGCCCGGGCAAGTAACTGATTAGGGAGTTGCTGATTGCCGTGCAGATCCTGCCCCTGGCACTTGCCCAGACCACTCCTGGGCAGCTGTCATATACTGGTGGGCAGCAGCAAAGACATGGCACAGGGGGCAGCCGCACACACCTGTTCCTGATAAGCCGGGCAATATTAAATTGACCTATTTTATCGCCTCTATCGCGCCCATAGCACTCAGGGTTAGCTGCATAAAATGGCTGAACCTGACTAAAGTAACGGGCGCAATCGCGAAAAGTTCCTTTGGGCATCCAAATGGGTCACTTTCCGTGTATTTCCCCTTGGGGTAGCGAGGTGAAATGATGATATTGTGCCCGTCAGCAGAAACAATTGAATAGCTGCCGGCGGGCGCGAACGGGTGCCTGAGGGTGTGGAAAGAATTGAATACCGCCCAGTGACATAATCATCATCAGTCATGTGTCTGTGCAAATGGGGGAAACAAACATGAAATTATAATAATACCGTCCAATCATGTATATATGTAATTCCTGTGTGTGTTCCATGTATATATGTAATTCCTTTATGTGCCATATATATGTACTGTATATTCCTATGTGTACCCTGTATATCTATAATTCTGTGTGTGCCATGCATATGTGTCATTTTTATTAAATATACTACGTTATACAAACTTTGATTACATTAATATATGAATAGCAATATCATTTTATATTACATATGCTATAGGTTGTACTTTTTCCAATTTAAAAACAAAACAAAACATGTTTTATTACATGAATATATTACAGGGCATATTCAATTCATCAAAAGTGTGTTTTATAAAAATACATGTCTTAGGTCATGTGGCCTGATAGCGCCTGTCACATACATGCCACATACATGTCACGTACATGTCACATACAACAACTACTACTGATAGCTATATAACATACAGTACGTGAATAGAAGAGGATAAGATGCATTCGGGTACCTGGGACACCGCCACAGGCTGCAAATACCAGTAACCCTGGTGGGGAAATGATTTCTACTGTCCCCCTTATAACAGGTGAGAATGTCACCATGGTGATATTATTGACAGACAACACGTCGGCATATTTATTTATACCAGTATATTAATATTGATAATATGTCAGTATGGATATGTCGACACTGTATTTCTAAGGTAACCCTAATGCTAACCCTAATGCCGTCTCATCTTCCTCACCAAACGTACTACCCCTCTCTTTCAGGACCTCCACTGGCTCCCGTTCCCATTCAGCATCCAATTCCAGCTTCTCACACTCAGCTACAAAGCTCTCACCCACTCTTCTCCCTCTTACATCTCTGACCTTATCTCCCTTTACATTCCCACCCGTCCTCTTCACTCTGCTAATGCACGACGACTCTCCTGCCTACGGATTACTTCCTCCCACTCCTACCTCCAAGATTTCTCTTGTGCTGCACCCTTTCTCTGGAACTCTCTTGTTTGCTCATTTGATTATGTACAGTGTACTGGGAGCTGCGGATCCCTTGTGGCGCCATATAAATAAAGGATAATGATAGTAGTAATAATAATAATAATAATGTAGACATTTTCATTATATCACATGTCAATATTTTGTTCATGTTGACATCTTAACTGTTGACATTCTGGTGTTGACATTATCAGCTCTGACAAACTGACTGCATACCCTTTTATCAAGTGTTTTCATTTGCACAGATCCTTTATGGTCACGCTGTGAGTTAGGGCGGAGCAATGAGGCGCTGTAATCTGTTATATTAAATGGAAACCCTCTAGTCTGCAGAGCAGCATCCCCTCGCAGGTCGCCCTCAGATGCTGGGCACTCACCCTCCTAGCTTCCTGCTGAACGCCTGCACAAACCCCTGTAAACATGGTGCCCGTCGATGTGCCATGTTCCCGGTGACATCTGCAGCACTTATGAAGAGGTATTATGGACAGGTGCCCGTGTGCACTGCACACCCTGCTGTACCCGTTATAGCTTCACCCACGGCCACTGCCCTTTCATAACATCTGACGCTGGGTACACACCTGGCCAACGGATTCGCCAATCTGCCGACCTATCTGCCGATTAGTAAGTGCACACACTTCAATCGTCCACCCAATGTGTCGTGCCTGACGTCAAAACTGGGCGGGCATTTAAATATGCCCGCTCATTGGAGATGCCAGTCACTGGCAGACCGCACATACACACAGCCAGATGCGTAGATATATTTATTGATATATATCTGCCATCGTCTCTGCTGCAGGGCCGGCACCATATGTCTGTGTGAACGACATAATTCGCAGACATACTGGGGCTACACCCCCTGCCGACGGGCTCGCAATATATCGGCCTTTCGATTGAATGGCAGATATATCGCTCAGCTTAACTCTTTTTACTTACTGCATTATATAGTGCACATTGTATTATACAGCACCGGAGAAAGATTCTATGACAGTTGAGCTTACAATCTTTTCCGTGGTGTGCCCCGGGGTGGAATCCCCCACACACAGTAACTTTGTTGTAAACGCAGAGCGACAGTCGTAGCTATGTAATAAATAACAAGCCGGACTCTGCAATAGTAACACTTATCCAAGTAACTAAAAGATTTATAAGCGCATGAAGCGGCTCAGCGATACCTGAAACCAGCGAGACGCGGAACGTGTGCGACGAGGTGCACGCACAGCTCGCCATATGCTATGACGGATGGAGGGTATCACTCACTCCCTCCGCTCTGACAGTTATATAGATGCAGCAGGTATGGCAGTAAATTGCTTTTGTTATGCCTATATCAATATATTTATATGAAAATAAACATAAATCAACATTCATCCATCTGCTATAGCACAGAATGTAAAGCTAAGTGCAGAGCAATGATCGTGTCCGTATTTATTATGGGAAGTGATTTATAGCGGATACAGTTATGAGTCTTATGGTGTTATCTTATAGTGCTGTACAGAACATGCTGGGTATTGTAGTTCCACCATAGTTATATTGCCTCTGCAAAACTGGTATACTTAGGCTGCTGGTTTCTGCTGGGACTTGTGGTCCCACATCAACTAGAAAGTCTTGGGATTCTAAGCCTGCATTTGGTGGATCACAGTTCAATGTGAACAAATAGTTAATTTAAGTAAATCCCTTTATTTTTAAATTAACCACGTAAACCCAAAATGATAAGATTCTGTCCAAATCCATAATGGAAAATCACAATCCAACTAAATAGTATACATTATACTATACTATACTATACTATACACTACATATATGCATCTGTATACCATGGTAGTAGATACTGGGAATTTGTTATCCTTTACTTTAAGATACTGTAGCTGTTTATGAAAACAACAGTGAAAGCTTGCAGGAGTTGCTCACTGCTGCTGCCATATTTCTGTGAAAGCCCATCACCACTGACTGATCTGTAAATGACAGTAGTTTCCGTGTTTCTTAATATAAAATATATTTACACTTTTTATTTTATTTATTTACAGGACTAGACTGAATTTTTTTTTTTTTTTTTTTTAAATTGTAGCACTCAAAGGAAGGGAAATAATGGACAAGCCGGAGCCGGTTAACCCTCTCACCTCCGTCTGTATCACCCGTCGCATTACTGAGCGTTCAGTTGGGAATACATGTAACCCCTTGACACATTTCTGTGTATAATAGGCCATGGAGTGTGACATCCAGCATCGGATGCTACAATTAGACATAATCTGCACATATGGAGATCATCATGTGCTCTCCCTGGGTATTCTAGAAGCCTGTCACTGACTATCATTGAGACCATTTAAACGATCATTGCCTGTCTTTATCCAGCGGATGAGATCACATCAGCATTAAGTGTACCGCTTGTTACCCTGTTACTAATGGGGACTTGGCAGACAGCTCCGTCAGTGTACGTTTCAGCTCGTGCTGTTTAATGATTAGATACAGTACATGTTTCATTGTGCGATATGCAGAGTATTATCTTCCTCCGCTCTGTTGCTGGCCGCCTACCGCCGTCAGTGGCGGGCTGCTGTGTCATGCGCATGCGCGACGGCAGGGGCGTATCAAAAGAGGAGGAGGCCCGTATGCGGTGAGACCCCGCCCTTGCTCCGCCCCCATCCCACCCTTGCTCCGCCTCCGTCCCGCCTCCTCAGCCCATCCAGCCCTCCCCTGCCCCCTTGCTGTGCTGACCTGGCTGCTCTCTCCCGCAGAGAGCAGCCAGAATGTCGGCAACCCTGCTTTAAGAGGATTAATTGAGCCAGGGCAGTCGGATTTAGGGGGTCATTCCGACCCGTTCGCTCGCTGCGTTTTAACGCAGCAGAGCGAGTGGGTCCCTGCTGGGCATGGGATCCGAATGGAAAGTCGACAGTAACTAGGTCGACAATGTCTAGGTCGACCACTATTGGTCGACAGTAACTAGGTCGACAGGGCATTTAGGTCGACATGTTCTAGGTCGACAGGTCAAAAGGACGACATGAGTTTTTCACAATTTTTTTCTTTTTTCGAACCTTTTCATACTTAACGATCCACGTTGACTACTATTGGAACGGTAATCTGTGGCGAGCGAAGCGGTAGCGGAGCGAAGGCACCATGCCCGAAGCTGCCATGCGAGGGGACGCGGTGCACTAATTGGGGTTCCCGGTCACTCTACGAAGAAAACGACACCAAAACAACATTAAAAACTCATGTCGACCTTTTGACCTGTCGACCTAGAACATGTCGACCTAAAGACCCTGTAGACCTAGACACCCTGTCGACCTAGTTACTGTCAACGCATGCGGGACGGCCGAAGGCCGTAGCAGGACAGCGATCGCCTCTGCCTGATTGACAGGCAGAGGCGCTCGATGGGCGGGAGGGGGCGAAACGGCGGCATTTGGCCGCCGTTTCATAGGCGCGGTCCGGCCAACGCAGGCGTGGTCGGACCGAACGTGGTGCGGGCCGCAGCGACTGCGTGACATCATACGCAGCCGCTGCGGGCCAGGTAGGAGGAGTAGCTGGCCGGGAGTTACTCCTGAAGTGCAAAGGCATCGCCGCTGTGCGATGCCTTTGCACTTTTGCGGGGGGGGGGGCGGCACTGACATGCGGGGCGGACTAACCCCGTGCTGGGCGCCCCCCGCATGTCAGGAAAGATGATCGTAGCTGTGCAAAATTTTGCACAGCTACGATCAACTCGGAATGACCCCCTTAATCCCCTGCTGTATTGTTCTCTCTGTATTGTATTGCAGCTGAGAACAATAGATGAAAGGCTTATGCTAATAAACCATGGTGTGTCTAGGTGCAGCAGAGAAGCCTAGATAAGTGTGGCTCCATCTGTAGTCTGGGCCCCCTCCTCTCTTGCCGGCATCGCTGTAGACTCTGGGCACTAGGGTCACTAGGGGACCCTAGGGCTGTCCCAGAGTCTAGTGCACATGTGCAGGTCTCCGGGAAAACGGCTCAAGTCACATTACCAGTCCAAGATTTAAGGATATCCCTGTTTGAGCACAGACGGTGTAATAACAGGTACTCATTATGTCACCTGTGCTCAACTATGGCTATCCTTAACACCCGGACTGCTAGTTTGCCTTGAGGACCACGGTTGGGAAACCTCTCTAAACAATGAAAACCTAGGAACAATGCCACCTTATTGTTGACGCAGGTAATGCCAGCCGACCTCCCAGCTGTGTCTGAGCTGCACGGAACGGTTCCCTCCGTCAAGTCGGAGTTAGAAGACAACATTAAAGTTAATTAGTTAATGCTGTGCATTCATAAGCGCGGGAATGCAGAATTTTATGTGGGGATAAAGCCAATTAACCAGGTGACCCGCACACAATCTCCTAATCACCTGCAAGAAAATTATATATTACAGCGTGACCTTGGGGTCAGCGTTTCCACGTTCTGTTTATAGCTAAAAAAAAGAATTTGTTTATTTTAATTGGTGACTTACACAGACCTGAAATAGCAGCCTGTCAATCATTTCCCATCCGCCCGCCGCAGCGCGCTCTGCGCCTGAACTTCCCGGTTATTTGTCTATTGCCGGCACCTCTGCTGAATTAATTAACTAATGTTTAAAAAATATAAAATGTATTAATGCAGCCTAGGTAACTGCAGTGATACAACAAATAGGATGATTAAAGGCTGATAAGCAGCATAACGTAACTACTGGATAGTACTTACTGACGCACTGCGGAAGGGCAGGTCCACAGTGTCGGATTATGGTCCGCAGTGTTAGATTATGTAAATAGTTATCTTATGACTTCCGTGAAATCCATTAATGAGAGGTCCGGTTATTCCTGTGCAATTCTTTTTATACTGTAGCACAATGGCTCGCAAACCTTCTTGACTCACAGCCCCTTTAAGCCTCTGCGCCCCATAGCAGTGGCAACCCTTGCACCCATTATAGTTACGGCCATGACCTGGGTTGAGGGGTCTCTTCTCTCTCAGATCCCATTCACTTACCCCAACATTGGTATCTTTTAGCCTCAGCATAGGGGAAATGTATCATAGTACTGTTCAGCGCTGGGCACACCACTATACCCCGGCTTCAGTGACCAGTGACTGGTGGGGCAAATGTACTAAGGCCCTCATTCCGAGTTGTTTGCTCGTTCTTTTTCTTCGCATCGGTGCGATAAGTCGCAAACTGCGCATGCGCAATGTTCGCAGTGCGACTGCGCCAAGTATATAAGCACAAAAGTTTGGTATTTTACTCACGGCTTAACGAAGGTTTTTCATCGTTCTGGTGATCGTAGTGTGATTGACAGGAAGTGGGTGTTTCTGGGCGGAAACTGATCGTTTTATGGGTGTGTGTGAAAAAACGCAGGCGTTTCGGGGAAAAACGCGGGAGTGTCTGGAGAAACGGGGGAGTGGCTGGGCGTGTGTGTGACGTCAAACCAGGAACGAAACTGACTGAACTGATCGCAGTGGCAGAGTAAGTCTCGAGCTATTTAGAAACTGCAAAGAAATTTATTTTCGCAAATATGCGAATCATTCGTTCGCAATTCTGCTAAGCTAAGATACACTCCCAGAGGGCGGCGGCTTAGTGTGTGCAATGCTGCTAAAAGCAGCTAGCGAGCGAACAACTCGGAATGAGGGCCTAAGTGTGGAGATTGATAAAGTGGAGAGAGATAAAGTACCAACCAATCCGCTCCTAACTCATTTTTCAAATACAGAAAAAAGAGAAAATGCAGGTGCACACACTAAATACTAAAAACTGCTAATCAGAATAATTATAATAAACTCTGCAATATCACATTGGGGGTCATTGTGAGTTGATCGCACATAGCAACTTTTTTCTGCTCGTGCGATCAACTTGACGCCGCCTATGGGGGAGTGTATTTTAGCATAGCAGGGCTGCGAACGCTTGTGCAGCCCTGCTAAGCTACAAAATTTTTTTCAAGCAAAACAAGACCAGCCCTGCACCTACTTACCCTTTGCGACAGATCCAGCGATGCAGATTCCGGATTTGACGTCAGACATTCACCCTCAAAACGCCTGGAAACGCCTGCGTTCGCTGGACCACTCCCGGAAAACGGTCAGTTGATGCCCCGACACGCCTTCTTCCTGTCAATCTTCTTGCAGTCGCCGCTGCAAGCTCTTTCCTCGTTCCCAGCGTTGTTGCGCAATGCGCACGTGCGCATGTGCAGTTCCGACCCGATCGCACCGCTGCGAGGAAGTGGAGCGTACAATCGGGTCAGAATGACCCGAATAGTGAAAATTAGAGATGCTTACCATAGTGTTGCCCAAATATATGGGCCCACCAACAGAGACCAGGTGACCTCTTCTGGTGGGTCCCTAACATTACGGCTGAAGTCCAGCCCCCCCCCCCCCCCCCCCCCCCCCTATTCCCCATCATATTTCTGAAGTGACAGAAGCTGATTGGTTATCACTTTATCTCTCTCCACTGTGATACATCTCCCCATGTCTCATCCCCTCCCTCTGTCCCCCGGGCTGCAGTGGGAGCTGCAGGCATTGAGAGAAGGGGGTGGGATGTGTCTGACTCGGGACAGATCTTATAGGATTTTTATGTAGATATTAGATTTAGTTATCTGATATATAATATATATATTTTATACATATTTACCACCAGCAACATCCTCTTGTCTGGAGATTTCTGTTTATATGTCTCACTGTTAGGACAATAGCTCTGCTCTAATGTAAGACCTTAGAACCCTGGTGTAAATGTGCTGGAATGTATCAGGCGCACATAACAGAGACAATGAATCCACATCATGTCCCAGTAATGGTCAGGCTCTCTTATCTCTTCCACATGACAATTAGCTGAGACACCATTTATCTCTCTTTATGTCTGGAAGTCAGGGGGGGAATCATCTCATTGTCCCGTTCTTTGTCATCTCAGAGGAGCCGCTGATCCGTATCACAATCAGCGCAATCTATCTGGAAACTTTTATCCAAACGGTGGAATAATACCCCCCATGATTCCATTGTGTGCATGAGAGAAGGCGTCACGGCTCAGATCTCTGGGACCAGATAAGGTAAATGATGAGGTGTGATACCATGTATCTGATAAGCGTCCCCTCCTTACTATATATAAAATGTAACATTCTCCTTGCACAAGGAAAGCCGCCGTTCACTCCTGACTTTCCAGACCTATTCCTGTCACAGCGTAATCGTATCACATTTAATTACAATTTTAATTAATTTTTCCTCTACGTGTACTGTAATTATTATGAGTTCATTTAAGTACTGCCTAGAGGTATATATGATGTGACATTACAACAGATCTTTTTTTAATGCCCATCACCCACCTAATCCCTTATCACGGCTGGAATGTAGGCGGAGTAACCAGCGGCCTGCAAACTATAACATGGCTTGGCTTCCGTCGCTCTTAGGGTGGAGGTATTATCTCCAGCCAGGTCAGCACTACAGGGGGGCGTGGTTCTGGCACAGGTGGGCAGTCCGGGGGCGTGGAGATGCATCATCACGGCCCCGCCCCCACTATACAATGCCCACATTACCAGCATTGCAAAATGGGGGGAGGGGCTACAATGATGCGATTCAGCGTAAATGGTGTCATCGCCTTGCCTACTTTTCCTCTGCATGCGGCGGCTGAGGGGGGTGAGTGGGCAGCCAAGAGGGACAGTGCGGGTGACTGCGGGGGAAGGTGGAAGCCGGCTCTGGGAGACTTGCCTACTCCTACGGTTGGCCGGGAGTGCCATTCGGGTTTCAGGAGCCTCACGGGCGTTCCAGGAGAGTAGGCTAGCATACTAAAGAATGAGTTTAAAGAAGTGGAGACGTTGCCAATGGCAACCAATCAGATTCTACTTGTAATTTATCTAGCACCTTCTAGGAGATAATAGCTAGTATCTGATTGGTTGCCACGGAAAACATTTCCACTTCTGTAAACCCACACTGATATACCCCCTGTGCCTCTTGAATTGCTCAAGGAAGTGACTTCCAGTCAAAGCTAAAAGCTTGACCCTCTAATGAGGTAAGGGAGATCAGGTGCTAGTAATAGTCCTTCATCTGCGATTGAAGTCAAAGAGTGGGATATATTTATTAAGTAATAGTTATTTATATAGCGCACACATACCGCAGTGCTTTACAGTACAGTACAATACTTTAGTAATTCACATCAGTCTCTGCTCGGTCATCACATTCTATATCTCTGTGTTACATAAGTGATTAGGAGACAGACTGCGCACGACTGGAAGAGCTACTTAAGCGTGACCCAGAGAACGTGCGTGATCTATACAGTACCTCTCCTGCTGCTGCAGACTGCGCAGATGAAGGGCTACAGTTAGCCGTGACTGACTGCCAGACGTTGCATATATCTTCCTGCTTTCCCAGAAGTAGCATTAAATGCCTGTAAATTCTCCAGGAGTCAGACCCCATTTATTTCTGAATTCTTTATGTCAGCGCAGAACTTGAGGCGTAATTGAATATGTTTGAGACAGTGCTGGATGGGTCCCCGAACACCGGAGGAATAACTGAAGATTCAGGCGCGCTGACAGATGGGTGACATCGGGTTGGACGCAATCTCAGTTTACAGAGGTGATGAGAGAATTGCTTCCAAGTGTCAGGGAATAAGAAAAAAAGAAAAAATCTCCCAGGCAGGAGCACAATTGACCAATGACAGCTGGGCTCCGGCTCTTGTCCTGC